>NC_056667.1:112170676-112509009 GCF_018350195.1 Panthera tigris | reverse complement strand
GCAGAGAGAGAGGGAGACACAGAATCTGAAACAGGCTCCAGGCTCTGAGCAGTCAGCACAGAGCCCGACGTGGGGCTCGAACTCATGGACCGTGAGATCATGACCTGAGCCGAAGTCGGACGCTTAACCGACCGAGCCACCCAGGCGCCCCTAAAAAGTTATTTTAATATTTATTTATTTTGGGGAGACAGAGAGACAGAGTGGGGGAGGGGCAGAGAGAGAAAGGGAGACACAGAATTTGAAGCAGGCTCCAGGCTGCGGGTTGTCATCACAGAGCCCATCCCGGGACTTGAACCCATGAAGCATGGGATCATGACCTGGACCGATGTCAGTCGCTCAACTGATGAGCCACCCATATGCCCCCAAATACAGAATTATTTTATTCAACATTATTTATAATTAGATAATAATTATAATTATAATAAGATTAAAACATTTTAGATATTCCACCTATACTGTTTTTGTTTTGCATTTATTTTTTTTTAATGTTTATTTATTTTGAGAGAGAGAGAGAACATGCATGTGTGAGCAAAAGGAAGGACAGACGGAGAATGCCAAGCAGCTCCACATGCAACAAACGGAGCCTGAAGTGGGACTTGATCTAATGACCTCGGCCAATATCAAGAATTGCCTAACTGACTGAGCCACCCTGTCTCACCCCACCTATACAGTTCTTAAGAGAGGGCATATAAGCACAAAGATTTATCAAGATTTATTTTGAAATGTAAATAAATTATTTATATACATACTTTTTTTTGAAAGAAAGAGCGTCAGTGGCAGAGGGGCAGATAGAGAAGGAGAGAGAGAATCCTAAGCAGGCTCCTCAGCCAGTGCAGAGCCCAGTGCAGGGACTCGATCCCACGACCATGGGAGATGACGTGAGCTGAAATCAGGAGTCAGATGCTTAAGTGACTGAATCTCCCAGGCACCCCCTTTATACACACTTTTAGTGCAAAACCATTTGTGATCAAATTTCCTTATTGATATAAAATGCAGTAACCTTTCTTTCTTTTGGTCAAATTTGTTAAATTGGAGATTTATACTCAACCAGAAACCCAGAGATTAATTTAAACGACTTAATTTTTTCTGGCACTTTATTTTGAACATTGACATTTTTTTTTTCCCTATGAAAATAATGACCCAAATGAAACAACAGTCTCAATACCACTTCCTACCAATTGCTGTGTTTGGAGCCAGTTGTTTTAAAATTTTTTTTTAACATTTATTTATTTTTGAGACAGAGAGAGACAGAGCATGAACGGGGGAGGGTCAGAGAGAGAGGGAGACACAGAATTCGAAACAGGCTCCAGGCTCTGAGCTGTCAGCACAGAGCCCAATGCCGGGCTCGAACTCACGGACCGTGAGATCGTGACCTGAGCTGAAGTCGGACGCTTAACCGATTGAGCCACCCAGGCGCCAGAGCCAGTTATTTTAATGTCACTTATTTCTAAGCCTGAACACTTTATTCTCTTGATTGTGCAATCAATTTAGTTTCTTCCTGGGGTAGCTGGCTGGGTGGCTCAGTTGGTTGAGCATCTGACTTCAGCTCAGACGTGAGTTCAAGCCCCATGTCAGGCTCTGTGCTGACAGCTCAGAGCCTGGAGCCTGCTTCAGATTCTGTCTCCATCTCTCTCTCTGCCCCTCCCCTGCTTGCATAGTCTCTCTCTCTCTTTCTCTCTCTCTGTCTCTCAAATATAAATGAACCTTAAAAAAACTTTTTTAAAGATAGTTTATTCCTAATAAGATTCTATAAAACCTTTCCACATTCAGGCAGCAGTCTTTAGTGTTTGGTCACCACATATTAACTATTATCACTATTATTACCTGTTATCAGTGTGCCATCTTTCTCATCATCACCCTCACCATCATTGTCACCATGATCATATGCATTGATGTAATTTTATGGGTTTCAAATTGTGCTAGAGTTATTTACATGGATATTGTTCAAGTCATGTTCACTATAACCTTATGAGATCTCTATACACTAAGTGTTGTCACTCACAGATGAGTAGCAGAGGCCTAGCAGAATTATCTAACATCACATAGCAAATACATGTCAGAAGGTTCCAGAAGCCTGACACTGGACCCTGCTTCGGAACAATTGGAGCTACACCTGGTTGAATATATCTTCTACTTCACCCACCCCATCTACCTGTTGTGGCATTAAAGCAAACCATTTTCCATGAAGCAGTCAAATATAGATTAATGAAAACATAAAGATATATAAACATATTCTTGCTAATTAGATTACCTCAGGAATAAATTGCTAAAGTTTAGGTTGTGAAGATACAAGTGTATACAAGGATGCAGAGGGAAGAGTTAGCATTGTCCAAATGCTATAATAGAACTTTTCTTTTCAAGGGGCACCTGGGTGGCTCAGTCATTTAAGTGACCAACTCTTGATCTCAGCTCAGGCAATGATCTCATGGTTTGTGAGTTCCAGCCCTGCATTGACCTCTGCACTGACAGTGTAGAGCCTGCTTAGGATTCTCTGTCTCTTCCTCCCTCTTTGCAACTCCCACAGAAACATTCTCTCTCCCTCTTTCTCGAAAGAAGTGAAGAAGGAAAAGAAAGGAAGAAAGAAAGAAAGAAAGAAAGAAAGAAAGAAAGAAAGAAAGAAAGAAAAGAAAGAAAGAAAAAGAAAGAGAGAAGAACTTTTCAAGCATGGACATTTTCAGAGACTAGAGATTAATTACAATAATCTTTTCTTTCATCTTGAGTTATAAAGCTTTCTCATTCTCATAATCTTCCCAGTTTTGGGAATTCACCTGAGACTCTATGTGAAAAGTAAAAAACCTGTCTGGTACATTTCTTCTTCAGCAAGTCAGGAATTCATGAACAGGTTTCTATAGACCATATCACAGTTTGGAATATAGATCTGACATGAAAATAGTCATATGCGACTGAAATTGTTTCAATGGCTATGATAAGGGGAAGCATTAGTACAAACATAATTAATCTAAGATCATTAATTTTACTTTAGTTTTAATCAGAAACTATAGAGCTATTAAATTTTAATTAATAAAATTACATATTGTGGTGTGATTTTTTTGCACAAAAATGTAAAATCACGTTTTGTTGCAATTTTTGTTTTACTGTATGAGTGTAAAGATGCTACTTAGTCTTCCTTTGATAGGCATGCCCATACTTTTGGATACCACCTGCAACTTTCTCCCCATCTTATAAAAGTGTATTGCTGTTGTTCTTTGTCATTCTGTACAAATGTGTTCCTATTAGAAATAGCCACTTGTCCTGTGGGTAAATTAAGTTTTGGAAATTTATCTGAGACAAGACAACAGTGTTGTTGTTACAAGTATGAGAATTCTGATAATAGAGCTCATTCTTTTACCTGTATCTGAAAGCTAGAAACACTTCCGTGGTGCTTTGAAGATGCTTGGCAAATTATCACTCTATTAACATGGCCTCATACTTTTAATCAGATGATTTGCTACGGTGCAGAAACAGCTTTGCATACAACAGACATAAAAGAGGCTGGAAATTTACCTGTTGATTTAACTGTAAGAGTTTTAATAATGTGTCATTAGACTTTGGATCCATTTTGTCCTGGTCTTCCTGAATTTTCCTTGAGATGATATGAAACTCTTTAAAAATCCTAAAAACAAAAGAATTAGGTGGGTGAAGAACTGGCCCCTTTTAGAATCCCTTGGCAAAGCATATGCATACTCCCTTACCCGGTTTCTAATACCTGCATAACAAATTTATGGAAGAACACATTTTATCTAAGAATCTTTACATAGCCTCTTATCTGATCTTCATAGCAAAATCAGACAAAGCCAGAAAAGGTTCTATTCCCTCTTTGACAGTTGAGAAAACATATATGCAAGGGAATTATTTGCCTAAAGTCACAGAGCTAATAAGATCTAATGTACAATTCTGTTTTCCTTTACCTTTCCTTTACCTCTGTGCTTACTGACTGAAAACTCACATAGCTTCCAGGTTCTATCTATTATCTATCTGTCTATCTATCTATCTATCTATCTATCATCTTTCTATCTATATCTGTTACTAATAGCCAAATATTTTTATGATTTCAATTTTTTAATGTTTATTTACTTGAGAGAGAGAGAGAGAGAGAGAGAAGAGAGAGAGCACAAGTGGAGAAGAGGCAGACAGAGAGGCAGAGAGAAAATCCCAAGCAGGCTCTATGCTCAGCATGGAGACTGAGGTGGGGCTTGATCTCACCAACTGTGGGATCATGACCTGAGAAAAAATCAAGAGTTGGACACTTAACCAACTGAGCCACCCAGGTGCCCCAATAGCCAACTCTTGAACGCAGCTGCTACATTTGTTAAGCAACTGCTTCATTATTGACTGTATATGCATTGCCTCGTTTAAATACCACAACCACTTTGATACTATGTTCTCTGAATTCTACATCAGAAGAAATGATAGGACACACTGGTAGGGTCACCTCTATTACCTCTATCATTAGCAATCACTTACAGTCAGAGAAGTGATTCTGATGTGACTTTGTCCATAACAACTGGTATAGTATTATCCATTTATAGAATGGAGATGAATATTTTATGTTGCGGAAACCACAGTAGTTAAACCAGTACATCGTGTTTGTTAACTGCTTCATATAATTCTTAGTTATAGAGAGGAGTCCAATGAAGAATGGCAATGTATTCTATAGAATCAGTCATCTGAAGTCACCCATGGTCACTGGGCTCTGGCATTTCTCACTAGCTAAACATGTTTCAGTTACAAAAAGTGAAACCCTCAATGGGTTGATTGTTTCCCTTTGCATTAGGGAAATTCACTTGGGAGGGGGGGCAGTTATTATTCTTTATGGTGCCATTCATTTACATTCCCATAAGGGTCCCCAGGGTTTTTGTGACGGGTGTTTGTTATGCTGGAGGTGCAGCACAGCCAATGGTGCAGGAAAGAAGATGAACTTTTTGAATGCTGCTATTATTTATTTCAAGTAGACAGGCAAGCCTTTCTCTCAGACGTAGACCTGTAGTTAACCTTAGACTGTGTATTTTCTTGTAAAGAGATGAAACAATTCCAGGCAATGGCTAGGAGGGAGCTTCCAGCAATTCCGACACCCGAATCTTTCAGTTGGAAAGTTGTTGAAGGCTGTTAAACATGTTAAATCAAGCATATTTTGCAAAATTTAGAAAAAGGACGAAGAGTTCGCATCACTTATAATGTGGGAAACTTTTCTCTAGATTTGTTTCTCGTCTTAACTTACTTATCTTTTAGTTAATTTTCTTCTTACAGCAGGATTGGAGGACTGAGCTACTGAATGCTGCTCCTTGCCTCCAGTCTCTCCAGAAATGATTTCTGTTTCTGTTCTGAATAACAAAAGATTTCCCTATGTATTTTATCTATGGAGCATGATATAATGCGATGATTTCCCAAACTGCAGGGTACATAAAAGTCCCTTGGATCCTCTGATCACAATGCACCTTCCTGGACCTCAACCTCGTATTCAGAATCAGGTGCTCAGAATCGGTACTCTTACGCTTGGGTTGAGAAACCATAGCCAACAAGCCAAATCTAGCCTGATGCTTGTTTCGTTAAGTAAAGTTATACTGAAACACAAGTTCCAAGTTGGTTCATTGACATGTTGTTTATGGTTCATTTTTACTACAAAGCAGAGTTGAATACTTATGCCATTGACCTTATGGATTGCAAAGCCCCTGGTCTAAAATCCTGAAATACGTTTGTATTCAATCAAAAGTATTGATATACGTTTGTATATCAGGCTCTTATACTAAATATCATCAAATCCTACCACTATCGAAGATGAAATGTTACATCTCAGAGGTATTTATGCCCACTGGGTTTTCACATTCTTCCAACAAAGCTCCCCTTGCCATGAACCCTGATCTAAATGGACTGAAGTGAGCATAAAGGCAGTGTCCCCTCATATTATGATACTAAGGTAACTGAGTAGGTGTGCCCGTGTACATATTGTATACCATCTCTCTAGCCTCTCAACCTCCCCACCTCTCCAATTCTAATTCAAAAGAATGGTTTATCTCTGAAGTAGCTAATTGTTTCTGGACCTATCCTGAAAAAAAGGAAAATAATTCTAGAACATGTAGCTGACTAATGCTGTGCTCATCTCCTAGAGTGGTCTTGATACTTAGATATTGCAAAGCTGGGACAGTGCACATAGTTCAGCCTGCAACCATGAGCTGGGATACATGTTATAAAATTACCTGTCTGTGATGACTACATATTGTTGATCATTCTAATGATTACCCTAATTTATCAACATTTTAAATCATTTAGCTTAAATGTCCTCCCTGACCTCCAAGTATATCAACCTTTAAGTTACAATTTCAAACCCCATCCACTGTCCACTGCTTGCCTTACAAGCATCATAAATGTCAAAAGATTATTTGAAGAATAATAAGCAAAACCTACCAAAATTTGATGAAATGTTTAAACCTACAAATGCAAGACCTGTGATGAACTCTACATAGGAAAAAACAAGAGTACAGGGAGACACATTATAATCAAATGGCTGAAAACAAAGAAATATTTTGAAAGTCACAAGAGAGGAACCTGTCATATACAAGAGAATGTTGGTAAGATTATTAGCTGATTTCTCATGAGACATAAGAAGGCAGTGGGATGATCTATTTAAAGCACCAAAGAAAAAAATCCCAGAAAACAAAAAAATTCTATATCCATCAAAGCCACCCTTCAAAGTTGAGGGAAAAACAAAATATTCCAGGATAAACAACAAACTGAGGGAGTTTATTACCAATAGATCTGTCTTATGAGAAACAAGAGAAAAATCTTTTCGTTTGTAGTGAGAAGATACTAGACAATAACTCCAAGACATATGAAGATATAAACTCTCCAGTAAAAGTGAATACATACACAAATATAAAACTCAATGTTATTGTTGTTATGCTATTACATTAGTCTTCTATAGCATATCGTATTAAGGTAATTAATATTTCATCAATACTTTTTATTTTCTACAGGATTTAAAAGACAAATGCATGAAAACGTTTATATATCTGTGATATTAAGCACAAGATGTATGAAGATATAATGTGTCTCATCAGTAACAAAAAACAAGGGAGGTTGGGAAATGGAGCTGTACAGAAGGAGAGTTTTTATATGAGGTTACACTTAAGTTAGCATCGATTCAAATTAGACAGTTTTAACTTTAGGGTGCTATATGTAATCCCCATGGCAACTGGAAAGAAAATATGTATAGAATATTCATGAAAAGAGATGAGAAGAGAAAGTAAATGTATCACTACAGGACGTCAGCAAAATAGTGGACCAGGAAGCCCCAGGCCCTCTTTTCTCCATACAAATACCAAACAAACAACATAAAGACCAAAGTAACTTTGTGGGAACACTATCTATCAGTCAAGATGCTGCAGCGCTTAAGTGATTGCCGAAATGTGACAAAGTCACTTTCAACATGGCTGGAAACTTTTGGCATTTTTGCTGTCTTCGGTCTCTCTCTCCATTCCCAGAAAAATGTGGCATGGCCACAGTCCCTGGCTCCTCCCTCAGGACGGAAATACAGAAATGAAACTTGCTTGCACATTCTGGCTTATTTAAGAACTGCCCAAGAGACTGGCTTCTCTCTCTCCTAACTTGGAGCACAAATGAGAATGGTGGTAGTTTGAATACCAGGATAAAGGCCACTAAAAACAAAGAAAGGCATAAGAGAGATGCAGGGAGATTGCATATTCATGCTTGCCTGGGGCAACAGAGTATAAGAAGAGGGATACAACAGAACACTTGAGGTTCCGAGAAGAAACAAAGGTAATAAATACTCTTAGGAAAATGAAAAGGTTTAAAAATAGCCATGTATACTAGAGAACGGTGGAAGGTGGCGGGGAGGGAAACAATGCATGCACAGATTCAGGGAAGATACATTCTGCATTATCCTTTGAAAGGATCCTGCACATCTATGACAGGCTGATTCTCGAAGGCCAGACTGCAAAGTTTGAGAAAAGTTGTTTTTCAAATGCCCAATTTTCGACAAACTGTTATAAGACTTACAAAGAAACAGGGAAATAACACCCACTTTTATAAACAAAATAAATCAGGAACTGACCCTAAGAAAATTCAACCTTCTGACTTACTTAATAAGGAATTTGAAAAACTTTCTTTAATATGCTTAGTAAGCTAAAAGAGAATAGAAACCGAACATATTAACAATATACATATTAAAAAAATATAAGTAAAGAGATTGAAATTATTATTTTCTTTAATTTTTTTAAAAGTTTATTTATTTTTGAGAGACAGAGACAGAGTATGCTCAGAGGAGAGGCAGAGAGAGAGAGGGAGACACAGATCTGATGCAGGCTCCAGGCTCTGAGCTGTCAACACAGAGCGTAATGTGGGGCTCAAACTCACAAACCATGAAATCATAACCTGGGCCGAAGTCAGACACTCAAGGAACTGAGCCTCCAAGGAACCCCAAAATCATTTTTTTTAAAGCACCAAACCAAAATTCTGAAGATGAAAAGTATAATAACTAAATTGAAAAAAAATCATTAGAGGGGTTCAACAGCAGACTTAGCACACTTAGAATAACAAGTTGGGGATTGAGATCAGATCATTTGAAATCACTCAATCTGAGGAGCAATAGGAAAAAAAAAGTGAACAGAACTAAGGGACACATATGGCACCATCAAGTTGACCTTCATATGTGTATATGAGTGTTGGAAGAAAAGAGCATGAAAAGGGCAGAGACCTGACTTGAAAAAATCATGGCTGAAAGTTTCCAAATTTGAAGAGACAAAAACAAAAGTACAAATACCAGAAGCTAACAAAATGAAGGGAAGGAAAAAAAAACACAGGGACTCACACTGAGACACATTGTAATCTAAATTGTCAAAGTAGGGAGAGACATAACTTGTCATATACAAAGGAAGCTCTACACTGTAATATGTTGACTTCTCAGCAGAGACCTTGCAGGTAGACTGTAGTAGGATGAAGTATTTATAGGACTGAAAGGAAAAGGTAACAAAACCAATAGTTCCATATTTAGCAAAAGTGTCCTTCAAAATGATGGATAACTTAAGACTTCCAGGGTAAATAAAATCTGAGATAGTTCATTACCAGTTTCCATTAAAGAGAGTTCTTGAGGTTGAAAAAAAGAGAGAGTAGACAGTACCTAGATACTGTATGAAAATATAAAGTTCTCTGATAAAGGTAAATATATGAACCAATGTAAACACTGTATTGCTATACATTCCTTTTTAACCACACTTTTTTCATTCTCTCATAGATTTTCAAAGACAAAAGTATACTAAATCATGTTAGATCTATATTAATGGGTACACAGTATATAAAGATGTATCTTGTGACATAAATAACAAAAAGTGGGAAGAAGCAGGAGTGTAAAAAGGTAAAAATTTTTTTAATGTGATTGAAATTAAGTTGTTATCAATTAAAATAGATTGCTACAACTTTAGGATGTTTTATGTAACCCCTTGGTGATCACAAAGAAAAACATATAGAATATATCACAGAAAATAATCTGAATACAGAGAAGGCAAAACTAGAAGAGAAGAGGGACAAAAAAATCTATATATACATCATAAATAAAACAAAAAACAAAAGAGCAAGTCCTTCCCTATCATCAATTACTTTAAATTTAAGCAGATTAAACTCCCCAATTAATGGACATAGATTAGCAGAATGAATAAATAAAACACAGTATCCACTATATAATATCTATAAGAAACTCACCTTTGATCTAAGGAAAAACATGGATTGAATATAAAATGATGGAAAAAAGATATTCCATGAATGTTGTGACCAAACAAAAATAAGAGTAGCTATATTAATATCTGAAAATGAAATTGAATAAAATCCTTTATAAATCACAAATTTGGTTATTACATAATGATGAAAGTGTCATTTCTTCAAAAGACACAACAATTGCAAACACATATGCATCAAACACCAGAGATCCTATATATCTGAGACGAACATTGGCACACGTTTAAGTGGAAACAGAAAGTTCTACAATAATGGTGGAAGTCTCCTAATTCTGCTTTAAATAATGGAAAGAACAACCACAGGAGTTCGAAAAAGATAGGGAGGACATCAATGACATTATGAATAAGCTGGACCCAAAAGACATTTTTCTGTGTGTCCAAAATCTGTTTATTGGGATAGTTTCCCACCCATTTTGACTTAGGGCACTTTTAGTGCTGCTTCCATCTGAAGGACCATCCTTCTCTCAGCCTTCCTTTTCCTCCTGTAGGCTGGCAAAGGACAGTGGAGCAGCCCACACACAAAGCCACCATGTGTGCCTGGCTAAAGACGGTGGTGATTTTGCATTTCATGTCCATGAAGTAAGGGTTGCGGTTCCACACCAGGCGTTTCTTCTTGTGTTTCCTCTTCTCATCCTCTGGGGATGGGTGGAGGAGGTACTTCACAAGCGACATGTTCTTTTGGGGAGGTCATCACTGCCAGAAGTCCTGGACACAAAAGACATTTAGAGAACACTGCATGTGATGGCAGTGGATTAAACAGTTTTCTCAAATAGCATGGAATATCCTGTATGATAGACCATACGTGTAGTCACAAAACAATTCTTAATAATTTACAAACTTTGAAATAAAACCAAGTATCTTTCTAATCAAAATGGAATTAAATTAAAAATTGATAGCAGAAGGAAAAACTGAAGGTCTGAACAGATTTGGAAATTAAACAATATACCCTTAAACAATGGTTCCGAGAAGACATTGTAAGGAATTTAGAAAATGAGAAAAATGAATATGAAAGCTCAATGTAATAAAACTTATGGGATGCAATGAAAATCAGTGCTGATAAGGGGCATGTATAGCTATGAGTGCTTGTATTAAAAGAGAACAAAGATATTGAAACCAACAACCTAAATGTTTATCTTAAGAAACTAGAAAATAAGAATGTACTATATCTGAGACTAGCAAAAAGAATACAAAATACTGATAGCAGAGATAACCAGAATAAAGATTAGAAATATAAATAAAACTAAGAGTTAGTTTTTCAGAAAGATTGACAAAATTAATAACCCATCAGCTGCACTAACAAAGAAACAGAGAAGATTTAAATAAATAAAAAATTGTCAGAATACCATGAACAACTATATACTGAAAAATTGGAAAATCTAAATTAAACGGATACATTCTGGGCAAAATGCAACCTATCAAGACTGAATCCTGAAGAAATAGAAAGTATGACACACCTAAAACTAGTAAGGAATTGAATCAGTAAGCAAAACCCCCAAATAATAAAAAGCTGAAAACCAGCAGTCATTACTGGTAAATTCTACCAAACATTAAAAAGAAAATAAACAGCAATATTCTTCAAATTCTTGCAAAAAAAATGAGGAAGAGGGAACACTTCCAAACTAACTCTATGAGGTCAGCATTTGCCTGACATGAAAGCAGGACAAAACACTATTAGAAAGTAGAACTGTAGACCATTATCTCTGATGCATATTGAGGTAAAAATCCTGAAGTAAATACTAGTAAAGATAATCTAATAGAACTTAAAAGGGCCATATACCACAACCAAATGTGATTCATTCTCATAATGCAAGGATGGTTCAACACATGAAAATCAATCGATGCAAAAATTACATTAACAAAATGAAGAATAAAATCACATGTGATTATCTCACTGATGTAATAAAAGCATCTGAAAAAAATTCAATAATCTTTCATGAAAAAAGCAGTAAAAAGAATAGTTATATATATACATATCTATATATCTACATATCTATATCTATATCTATATATATATCTATATATATCTATATATATATATATATATATAGGCACCACAATGTTTTAATGGTCATATATTAAAAGTTCACAGCTCATCTCAGACTCAATGATGCAAAACTGATAATGTTTCCTCTCTTAGCAAGATAAGACAAAAATACTCACTTTCACAATTTTGAGTCAACATTTTCTAGCTAGAGAGTCCTAGCTAGAAAAAAGGCAAGGAAAAAAAAAAAGTAAAAATTAATCCATGTTGGAAAAGAAGTAAAATTGTCTCCTTTCACAAATGGTATGATCTTATATGTAGAAAACACTAATTAGTGCACAAAATAATGTCAGATGTAATAAAAAGTGCAGTCAAGCTTGAAGATATAAAATCAGTACACAAAGACTAGTCATATTTCTGTATAATAACAATGTGCCACTTGAAAACTAATTAAGGAAACAATTACATTTAAATATAGATCCATAAAGCATTAAATACTTAGAAATAAACTTAACCAAGGAGATGAAAAGTTATATGCAGAAAACTAAAAACATGTTGTTAGAATAAATTAAAGAAGATGCAAATTAATGGAAAAACATCCCATGTATATGGAATGGAAAACTTAATAGTGGTATGATGGCAATAGTATCCAATACAATCTCTGTCAAATACAATCCATATCAAAATCCCTATGATGTTTTCAATACAATCCCTATTGAAATTCCAAGATGTTTTTCCCCAGATGTGGAAAAATCCATTTCATCCAACAAGGGACACTGAATAGCCAAACTATCTTGAAAAAGAGAAACAAAGTTGGAGATCTCACTTTTTTTTAACTTCAGAACTTATTACAAAGCTGCAGTAATAAAAATAGTGTGGTATTGGCTTGGAGACAGGTGAGGTAGATGAGACCAGTGAAGTAGAATATAATCAGAAATAAATCTTCACATGGTCAAATGATTTTCAACAATGGTGACAAAACCTTTCATTGAGAGAGGACAAAAAAAAATGGTGCTGGGAAACTTGATGTCCACATGCAAAATAAATGAAGTTAGACCTTTCTCTTATACCATATGCATATATGAATCCAAAATGGATCAAAGACCTAAGTGTAACACCTGAAACTATAAACTCAAAAAATCGCAGGGGAAAAGCTTCATGATATTGGATGTGGGAATGATTTACTGGATATGCCACTAAGCACCAGAAAAATGAAAATAGATGAACTGAATGACATAACATCTAAAACTTCTGTGCATCAAAGCACACAATCAACATAATTAAAAACAACCCATGAAATTTGCAAAATATTTGCAAATCATATATATAATAAGGGATTCATATCTAGAATATATAAAGAATTCCTCTGCTTTATCAACAAAAAACAAACAAACCAAGTAAAAAAAAAAGGGGGGGGCTATTTTTTAGATAGGATATTTGGATAGACTTTTCAACAAAATACATACAAATGACCAAAAAATCACATGAAAATATGCTCAACATCATTAATTATTAGGAAAATATAAATCAAAACTACAGTCAGATAGCACCTTACACCTATTAGAATGGCTATTCTCAAGAAAGAAAAGAAGAAAGAACAGAAATGTTAGCAAGGATGTGGAGAAACTGGAACTCCTGTGTACTATTGTTTTGCAAAAAAATAACAGTGCAGCCATCATGAAAAACAATGTGGTGGTTCCTCCAAATATTAAAAATAGAATCACCACATGATTTAGCAATTCAACTTCTGGGCATATATCCAGAAGATTTGAGAGCAAGTGTCAAAGAGATATTTGTACGTTCATGTCTGTAGCAGGACTATTCACAACAGCCACAATGTGGAACCAGCTTAAATGACATCATCAGGTAAATAGAAAAACAAAACAAGGTATATACTTACAATGGAATGTTATTCTGCCTTAAAATGATGGGGACTTTGACACATGCTACAATATAGATGAAGTTTGAAGACATTGTGTTAAGTAAAATAAGCCAATCACAAAAAGATGGAAAAAAAAAAAAAAAAAAAAGAAGACATTCTGTATGCTTGCACGTGTATGAGGTACCTAGAGCAGCCGCATTTCCAGAGACAAAATGTGAAAGGGTTACTGCCGGAGATGAAAGAAATGGAGAGTGTGGGTTTAATGGATGCAGTGTTTCTACTTGGAACAATAAAAATTTTCTGAAAATAGATAGTGGTGATAAGTGTATAGCATTGTAAATGCACTTAATGCCAGTGAATTATTTTTTTAAATAGGATATTTTGAGAAATACTTTATTTTATTTTTTAAGTTTATTCATTTCTTTTGAGAGAGAGACAGACAGAGAGAGAGAGAGAGAGAGAGAGAGAGAGAGAGAGAATCCTAAGTTGGCTCCACACTGTTAGTGCAGAGCCCGAAGCAGGGTTTGATCTCAGGAGCCATGAGATCATGACCTGAGCTTAAGTCAAGAGTCAAATGCTTAACAGATTGAGCTACTGAGACATCCCAATACCAGTGAATTCTTAAAATGATATGAGGGTAAATTTTATTTTTTATATATAAATGAAGGAAGTAAAAGAAGGAAGGAAGGAAGGAAGGAAGGAACGAAGGAACGAAGGAAAGAACGAAGGAAGGAACGAAGGAAGAGAGGAAGGGAAGGAAGGAGGGAGGCAGAGAAAAGAGAGAGAGGGAGGGAGAGTAGAGAGAGAGAAAGAGGAATACCTTCCTTGTATCCTAAGTAATCTTTAAATTATATAAAGTCTTTAAAAAGTAACAAACTTCCACAGCCTCATTTTCTGGTTTTAAAAATATCTCATTTTTGAAGCATCGGGGTATGGCTCAGTTGATTAAGCATAGACTCTTCATTTTGGCTCAGTTCATGATCTCACAGTTCCTGAGATAGAGCCCTAAGTCGAGCCCTTGCTGACAGCGTGGAATCTGCTTGGGATTTTCTCTCTTCCTCTCTCTTTGCTTCTCCCACACTCATGTTCTCTGTCTCCCTCCCTCTCTCTCTCTCTCTCAAAATAAATAAAAAATACCTAATTTTTAAGTGTGTTTAAATCTTATACCAAATATCTAATTTATCCATCGTCACTCTAACAAACAAAATCAATTGTTTCAAGGAAACTTTGTGGGAACTTACAAATATAAAAATAGCATTATATATATATGTATAATGTATATGTATATGTATATGTATATGTATATGTATATGTATATGTATAATGTATATGTATATGTATAATAGCATATATATATGTATATATATGTGTATATATATATATATATATTTCTGCGTTTTTAGGATTGTATGCAGCTTGATGCAGGTTACGTATTTCATACTTTCTTCTGTCACTTGATGTAACAGTGCAGTTGATATAGCTACCATTATTTAGTTGTTTTGAATTTCATTTGATCTGGATTAGTTCACTAAATACTAACTGGAATAAAAATAACCTAGAGAACCCAAACTACTAGAACCTTATCTGCTTCTAGGTTTTAATTTAATAACAGATTTTACTTAAAAAAATCTTCAGGAAGAGTCTAGCCTCTACAGCTATGCGATCATTAAAAATTGAGGGTTTCCAGGGATGAACAGAAAAAGCACTTGGATATTCCAATATTCCCAGGACTAGTGCTATGGTAATACTGTGGGTGTCATTGAAACTATACAGAAAGAAATTATATGTATATATATATGTGTGTGTGTGTGTGTGTGTGTGTGTGTGTGTATATAGTTAGTTAGTTAGTTAGTTAGTTAGTTAGTTAGTTAGTTGTGTCTTCCAAAATTCAAATGCACTGAACCAAATGGGAACCTAAAATAAGTGGAATAATATTGTAGCCTCCAAACAGCAGATTTACGAAAGTCAACAGGAATCTCTATGGGGTAACTGTGGTGAATAATTTGCCAGCAGCACTCAGAGCCATAAATGTATCAAATGCGTGGATGGCTTCTTAAAGTTATTGTTTATTTTAATTAAGGCACAACTGCCCAAATTTTGATTGAAGCAAACTCATTTGTAATATTTGCATCTTATTCCCGGAATATTTTAGCTTTCTATTGTCACTGTTTACATGGAATGCACTGTAATATAAATGACTTTCATAAAAGTTGCCAACTTCCAACCACCTGCTGTGTGCTGATAGCAGTAGCAACAATTCTGCTGTGGCAAAGTGATATTCAGTTGCAATATCTACTGTTGGATCCACAAATCGTTCTCTTAGGTTATGTGGTTTGTTGGAATAAGATCATATTTACCAATCCTCTGCTCTCTTTCAGTCTTCCTGGTATTACCTCCTTTGGTTGATTCTGCCAAGGTACGGGCAAGCAGAAAGGTGACCCTGATTGGAACCCTTATTGCCCTGCACTTCACAGGGGAACAGCCACTGAAAAGTGTAAGGTTTGCAGAGTTCCAGGAAACAGAACCAAGGAAAGAAAGTTCAGTGTAATATGGAAATGACCTGCTGCCACTTCAGCCATTTCTGTGCTATTGGGGCAGCGATGTCTCATTGCAGTGCTTGGAGTTGTACCAGCGCTGATAGACTAGGGCACCCAAAAGAAAGGGTTTAAGAGTCCCCACAGTTAATCTGGTGCAAGGAAGTACTAGCGTGGATAACAGATATTTTCTGTATATACTATGACATGTTGCTATGACGCAAACATTTTGACACAAATTTTTCATTGGTGACCAGATGGCAGCAGTTAAATTCCATATGCCCAGAGGGACACAGAATCCAGTATACATGGTTTAAAGAATCCATGAATATGTGCCTAGTTGTATGTGGGTGGTCGTTGGGGACTGTGGGCAAATGGGCAGCACTGCCCTGTTTCCAAGACGCGGCCACCTCCAGCTATTGCCCATGGCTGCCATGTTAGAGTAGGAGCCTGCATTTCAGGTTATCAGGTGTTTATGATTTCTTCTCACACATCATCAACCACTTTACAGTTTAAATAAAATATTCCAAACTCCCAAGCCAGAGAGGGTAAGGCAACCTGGTGAGGCAGCTGGAGATCTATCTTTACCGGCACAGAGCAAAATAGAGAACAGGTGATGTATATGCTGGACTGGAGGGGGTGGGGCTACAAATATTAAAAAAAAAAAAAACAGCAAATACTGCTTTTTCATTCTTTTAAATGACATTGGGCACTTTGTAAAATATTTATTTTTGAGAAGAAGAGAGTGCAGGCACACGTGCATGAGTGGGGGCAGGGGCAGAAAGAGAGAAAGAATATCAAGCAGGCTCCACCCCTTCAGCATGGAGCCCAGAGCAGGACTGGATCTCAGGAGCCACGAGATCATGACTTGAGCTGATATCAAGTCCTATGCTTAACCAACTGAGCCACTCAGGCATTCCTTATACTGTGTGCTTTTGATCTCCACATTACCACATTGCATGTTTGTTTTTTAGTCCACAACACAATCTTGACACAAGTGATGGCTCTTTTTTATTACTTTTTTCATTCTTTTTAATTAATTCATTTATTTTTTCTTTCTTCTTCTTGAAGTATAAACTTAATTTGGATCCTACAAACTGACCCTCTTTTGGTTTCTTCTACTCCTATTATCTGTCCTGCTCAGTCTATGTTAGATCTCCTCCTTTGAAGTTCAGTCTTGTCTGCCATGTTTTTGCTCTCACTCAAGTCCCATAGTCTCAAATATCATCTACATGCCCATTATCCCAGCCGTATATCTCCCTTCACCAATTATACCCCAAATGCTAAGATGTTAATCACTTACCTACTCAGCAATTCTATTGGTTATCTCCAATGATCATCTCCAACTTAACATTTCAAAACCAAACTTTTAATGTTTACCCTAAGTTGGTCTACTCTCGTCTTCAGCACTTTACTAAATGGTACCACTATACACACACATACATACACATTGGACATGCCTGTGCACACACTCACACACACACATGCAGACACACATACACACACACACTGATACTTGTCTGTATTCTCTTGCTAGAAGACAATCTCCATGCATGCAGGCAGCTGTGTTAAGCCACACCCCTCAACAGGATCTCACACCAAGTTACTCCCGTCTCATCTTTCTATCCCACTGCTTTTCTTCACTGCTCAAAATTCAGCTTGGCTTCACCCTTATCGATGTATACTATCTCCATTCAGAGATAAATTACTATTTATTTGTTCTTACACTAAATATATTTCCATCATTGAATGCTAAATTTCATTGCATTTCTCTTTTCCTATCCCTTCCAATATGGCATGCTGGCACAAGTCCTGGCCCATTTCAGTCAATCAGTAATTTTTTTGAATGAATAATTTTGCAGATAGGAGGCTAAAACATCTGCTGATAACACTAGCAAACACAAGAAGCACAGAGGTAAGTCGCATGACAGCTCTGATGGATGGAGATTGCTACCTGAAAGTCTGTGCATAGGGCAGAGCAAACTCAATAAGAACAAAGGCAAGAACAGATTTATGGAGTCTCATTGGCCTGGTACCATAAAGCAAACACAGGCAAGGCAGACCTTTCTATTCCTGCACTTGTAACCCCTCTGGAGTCTCACAAAGATCAGTCTTTGAGACAAGTGCCCCTTGCAAACACCAGACTACTGAAAACACTTTGGTATTAATTATACCTCCCCGAAAATGTAACGCAAAGCATATGCCTGAGTGAGGCCTCTCCACATCAATGTTTCTTTTTTTTTTTTTTTTAATTTTTTTTTCAACATTTTTTATTTATTTTTGGGACAGAGAGAGACAGAGCATGAACGGGGGAGGGGCAGAGAGAGAGGGAGACACAGAATCAGAAACAGGCTCCAGGCTCCGAGCCATCAGCCCAGAGCCTGACGCGGGGCTCGAACTCACAGACCGCGAGATCGTGACCTGGCTGAAGTCGGACGCTTAACCGACTGCGCCACCCAGGTGCCCCTCCACATCAATGTTTCAAAATTAACAAAGGAACATCAATGTAGTGTGGTAGAAAAAGCATGGTCTTTGACCTGTAAACTGGGGTCTGAAATGCCAGTACAACTAAATCCTAGTTGTAGAACTTGAAAAAGTTGGTGAAAAATCTCTATATTGCAGTTCCCTTTTTATGAAGAGAAGGATAATGATAATTACCAATAGGTTTGCTATGAACATTCACTAAAATTGTGCATGTAAATGGCCTATTACGAAGATAGTACTACACAGTTTAACAAATTAAACCAGAATTTACTGCTCAATATGGATCATAATCATTATCGTGTGGATGCTTGCCAGGCTTGGCTCCTCCCACAGATGGAACATCCATTAACACGGCATGACAGTTTGCTCACAAAGACTTGATATTTTCTGAACACCTATTATGTGCAAGGTGCATGATCCAGGATGTGAGGGATATAAGGAGAAGCTCAGCCACAACTTTTAAAAGTCTCAGGTACCTGTGAACAACACACATACAGACATATACATAAATATGTCATAAACGATAATATTTATTTTCTAATTATTGACTGTGCCATATAAGATGGAGACTATATATATCATAAAATTAACAATATAATTCATTTTATTAATAATTGCTCTGAACCTGCATCATAACAGGTAACATGCTAACATCTGAGGATGCATAAGTCATAGCCACTGGTCTGAAGGAACTGATTAAATTTCCTCATTCAAGTTGGCAGCATGAAAATACAATCTTTACTTGTGTTTCAGGATCCCATTATGATAAAGAACCATACAAAAAAGAATTATCTGTGACAGCATAGGCTGTGTGGTCAATTGATTAATGACACCCTCTACCCCAAATCAATGATGCTCACAGTCTAATCCTTGGAACCTGTGGATATGTTACCCTAAACAGCAGAAGTGACTTTGCCGATGTGATTAACGTAAGGACATTGAGATGGGGAGACTATCCTGAATTACTAATGTGGACCCAGTGGAATCACAAGTCCTTAGAAGGAGGCAACCATGTCAGACAGGGATGACAACATAATGATGGAAACAGTGGTCAGAGAGAAAGTTGAAGATGCTACGATTCTGGGTTTGTAGGTGAAGGGACCGTGAGCCAAGCAGTGCACACAGCCTGGAAAGGCTTCAAGAGACGAAAATGTGGACTGTCCTCTAGAACCTTCAGGAAGAACATGGTTCCGCCAACACCTCAACTTTAGCCCTCTGAAAGCCATTTCAGATTCCTGATTTTTAAAATTATAAGATAATGGATTTGTGTATGTAATTCACTAAGTTTGTTCACTAAATTTACTGTAGCAGCAATAAGCAACTAATGTAGATATATATAGGGCTCTTCAGTGAATTAGACACTTTATGATATTAAAATGTTAAATGTAATTGGAAACACACTAATGGGTGACATAGTGAGGAAAGTTCCAACCCAATTTATCACCTGGTGGGAATCAGAGTTGGTTTCAGAGGAAGCAAGAGTGGGGCCATAATGAAAAGTAACCTAAAGCTATGAAGGCAATTCAAAGACAATGGACTCAACAGTGAAGATAAGTTATTAAATAGAAGTTGTTCCCCAAAACTTCTTTCACAACAACCAAGTATCACCATGGAACATGAAAACAATCCAAAGATAACAAAAAGTAAGGGAGAATAATTGATTCTCAAGGAAGCAGAGACAACTGAATGAGCATAAACAAAGAAACCACAAACACACGCATGAATAACTTAACCGATATTTCAGAGGGTTTTGAAAAATGTTTGCTTCTACTGAATGAGAACAATCAGAAAATTTAAAGAAAGGAGTCTGGATGAGTATACATATGTGGGAAGATCAATTACTTGTAGATAAAGTTGGGGGAAAACTATGAAGTTAAAAAAAGGTAAAAATTACAGGAATTTTGGAACAATTAAAATATAAGTAAATAATCTAGCTCTTAACATCCTTCTACAAAAAGTTCCATAAACATCCCAAAAATAAAAGAAAAGAAGAGAAGAAGAAGAAGAAAATATCAAGCAAACATTTCCCAGCGATGGAGAGAAACATGAGGCTTCTTATGGAGAAATCTCAGTAAGTACCAAATAGGATAATTATAAAGGAACTTCTACCTACACGAAGATTAAACAGAAGATTCTACAAATGTTCAGAGAAATCAGAAGTAAGAAAGAAAGAGAAAGAGACAGAGAGAAGGTAAAGGGGAGAGGGAAAGAAGGGAGGGAGGAAGGAAGAAAGTATTAACAATTGATGTTAAATTCCTCCTTAACGATCTTGGATGCCAGAAATAAAATAGCCTTCAACGTTCTTGAGGGAAATATTTTGAATGTACTATTCCAATACCATGATAAAATATTAGTTAACTTTGGTAAGGCAAAAATATAGTCATATTCAGACTTGAAAGTATTCACAAAGTGTATTTTTATGCACATTTTCTAAAGAAATTTAAAACAAAACAAAAATCAACAAAATAGTGCCAAAACTGAGAAAAAGATAGACTTCCATGGAAAATGAAGGGTAGAACTTATCCAAAAATCCATCCGGAGAGAGGGCAGAATGAAAACTAATCAGTGGGCTTAGAAAACAGAAGGTCCACAGGAGATCAGGAGATCACTGAGTGATAAGAAAATCTCCAATAAGAATGAACTAAGTGGAATTCAGATATATAAGAAGCTAGATCATCTGTAATGATACAGTAACAGTGACATAATTCCTAACAAAATTTGATTAAAAAAATAGAAGAAACTTTAGAAAAACTTCTGAACTGTACAAGAAATGGACAATGTGACCATAAAACTAACTATATCAGTCTACAGAGGGAGAAGACAAGAGTTAACTATGGTCACAGAATAGACTGGAAGTTTCACTCTAAAGACATAGTTGACAGAATTAGAAAGATGTAGTGGAGGAGAAAAATATAATAAAGTGTTTATATTCCTATTGCATTGGCAAGTAGTGATCAAAAAATACACCTCAAAGATCTAAAATATCTGAAAGAAATGTTTCAGTATATGCTTTAAATTTACTGTAATTGCAGAAATTTAAAATGATACTAAAACTCAATACTGGGAAAGGGGGTGTTGAAGGGCAACATCAATGAACTAAATATCCATTCTTTTATTGTATATCCAGAACTATTATATCAGTTTGATGAATTAAAAAATAATTGTATATGTTTATGTAGAATTATACCAGTGACCTTGAGTTAAAGATCAGAAATGGTAAAATGTGGTGGCTTCTGAGGAGACACAGGGTTGGGGTAGAGAGGGATCCTCTAAGTTTCTCCCCTTTCTGTGAAACATGCTATTAAAACATCCAAACATGCATTCGGATACATTAAACTGATAAGAATTATTCTCACTATGGTTTCAAATAATGATTTTCAAATCATTGATGTCATGGGCTCATTTTCCTGGTGCTCTACCCAATATTAATTATTCCCTTACTTCATACTGATGAATACCTAACTGTCTCTCCACTTACCGCCTATACCCAGTTAAAAAAGAACCCCAAAAACCAATTAAACAAATGATATTAGCTGGTGCTGGGTGAGGAGACATGAACAAGTCGTATCTGGGTCAGGGGCTGGGACTTCTGTGAATATGTCACATTTGCAAATCACCATCTATTTATTTATTTTTCCTGCTAGGAAATACTATGGGCAAGTAGAAATAAAAGACTCTTCTTATGAACAGAAGGTAATTTGTAGTAGAAAGCCACATGCAAAAAAAGAAAAAAATCACTGAGCAGAGGGGAGCCTGGGTGGCTCGGTAGATTAAGCAGTTAAGCATCTGGCTCTTGATTTCTGCTCAGGTTATGATCTCCCCACTGACAACATGGAGCTTGCTTGGGATTCTTCCTCTTTTTAACTTTTCTTCTTTTCTAATATAAGCAATTGGAGACATATTTTCCCTTAAATATTGCTTTACCTGCCAGTTTTATTTTTCTACCAAACCCTTCTGAGCCATTATCTCAATACCTCTATTTCATTCAAGCCTAAACAATCCCTAATTTTTTTCTAGTATCTTTAAATTTGCCTATTCTGAACATTTCATATAAATTGAATCATATAATATGTGGAACTTTGTGCCTAGTTCCTTTGATTCAGCATAATGTTTTTCAGGTTCATCCCTGTCACAGTATGAAGCAGATATCCATTTTTATTATTAAATAATATTCCATATCAAGGAAATGTTGGTTTTACTTAACCATTTATCAGATAATGTATATTTGGGTTTGTTCCAGTTTTTTTTGCTATTATGCCTAATGTTTCTATGAACACTTGCATACAAAATTTTGTGTATACACATGTTTCAATTTCCTTGAGTGTATACCTAGGGGGGAAATTGTTGGACAACATGGTAATTCTATGTTGAGCATCTGAAGAACTGCTAGATTATTTTCCAAAGTGGTTGCACCATTTTACATTTCTACCAACAGTATCTGAGGAATCCAATTTTTCCACAACCTTGTCAACATTTGTTTTCTGTCATTTTGATTATATCCATGCTAGCAGGAAGGAAGAGGTATCTCATAGTTTTGATCTGCAATTCCCTGATGACTAATGATGTTGAGCATCATTTCATGGCCTTATTGCCATTGTCATAGCTTCTCACATGGTGCATCTTAAAAATTAATTTTTTTTATTATTGAATTGTGATAGCTCTTTATATATTCTAGATATAAGCCTGGTCAGATATAAGATTTTTAAGAAATGTTCTTACATTCTTTGGTTTATCTTGTACTTGTCTTGATTGTGTCTTTTAAGAACACAAAATTTTTAAATTATTTAAAAGCTATTTATTTATGTATAGAGACAACCAATGGGGAAGGGGCAAGGAGAGAGGGGGGCAGATGATCTGTGTTGACAGCAGAGAGCCCAATGCAGGGCTTGAACTCACAAACTGCAAGATCATGACCTGACCTGAAGTCGGATGATGTTTTTTGGCCACCCAGGTGCCCAAAGAACACAAAATATTTTAAATTTGGTAATGCCCAGTTGATCTTTTATTTTTTATCTTATTTTAAATCTTGTATTTTGGTGTCATATCTAAAAAACTTTGCCTACATCAAAGTCACAAAGAGTTGCACCACACTTTCTTGTAAGAGTTTTATAGTTTTAAATCACATATTTATGTCTTTGTTCTTAGTTAAGTTTTTATGATATGAAATAGGAGTCCAACTGTTTGTTTGCTTGTGGATATCCAGTTGTTCCAGCACAAATTGTTGAAAGGACTATGTAATTGTCTTGGCACCCTTGTCAAAACACAATTGGCAATAAATGAGATGATTTATTTCTGGACTTCTATTCCATTGATCTACCTGCCTTCTAATAACAGTGCTACATTGTTTTAATTGGTGTGGTTTTGCAGTGAGTTTTTGAATTTGGAAGTTTGTCTTTCAACTTATTCTTTTTCAAGATTGTCTTATTCTGAATTTCCATATAAACTTTAGGATCATCTTATAAATGTATGCAAGAAATTTACTCGTATTTTTGCAGTAATTATGCTAAAATTTATATCAACTGAGGCTGTATTCCATATCGACAATATGGAATATTCTAACCCATGAATACGAGATATTTTCATTTGTTTATATCTTTAATTTCTTTCAGCAATGATCTGTAGTTTTCAGAATAAAATTTTTGTATTTCTTTAGTTAAGTATATTCTTTTTTTTTTTTCTTAAGTTTATTTATTTGGAGACAGAGAACAAGAGAAATCATAAGCATGGGAGTGGCAGAGAGAGAGGGAGAGAGATCTCATGAACCGGGAGATCATGACCTAAACCAAAATCAAGAGTCAGACCCTTAACTGACTGAGCCAACCAGGTGCCCCTTTTATTAAGTATATTCTTAAGTATTTCACTGGTTTTGGTATCATTTTAATGGTGTTGTTTTCTTAGTTTTATTTTTGGCTTTCTTATTGCTATTGTATGGAAATATAATTGATGTTCATACATTAATTTTTGATCCTGAACACAGCATTAAGAACTCCTTTATTAGGTCTAATAGTGTCTTAGTGGATTCCTTAAAATTAAATATGTATCATGCCACTTGCAAAAAGGGATAGTTTTACTTTGATCTTTTCAATCTGGATGGTTTATATTTCATTTTCTTAATTTGTTTGACTAGAACCTTTACTACAATATTTATTAGAAGTAGCAAGAGCTATTTGTATTTTTCCTGATCTTAGGGAGAACACATCCAGTCTTTTACTATTAAGTAAGATGTTAACTGTGTTTTGTTTTGTTTTGTTTTGTTTTGTTTTTTCAAAAATATCCTTTATTAGGTTGAAGAAGTTCCTACCTATTCCTGGTTTCTTGAGGGTGTTTATTATGAAATGTTAATGAATTTTGTCACACCCTTTTTCTGCATTCCTTAAGATAATTATAATATGATTTTGTTTTTATTTTATAGATATGTGAATTCCATTAATTCATTTTTCAAAAAGTGGGCCAATTTGCATTCCTGAAAGAAATCCCACTTAGTCATTGTGTATGAGTTTTTTATATTCATTTCTTAACATTATGATTTTGATTCATTTCTCAGTATTATGCTGAAGAACTTCTTCATTCATATGTGTGAGAGGAATTGGTTGCTAATTTTCTTTACTTAAAATGTCTTTGTCTGGCTTTGGTATTAGAATAAAATGACCTCATAGAATGAATTGGAAAGTAGTTCCTTCTCTTCATTTTTTGATAAATTTGTGAAGAATTTGTTTTTTTCTTTTTGAAACATTTAATAAAATTCATCAGTGAAGCCCTCTGATTCTGGGTTTTTCTTTGAGGAAAGTTATTAGACTACAAATTTAATCTCGTTATTATTTGAAGATGTTCCATTTATTATTGAATCAGTTTGCCAACTTTATCTAAGTTATCCTAATATGTTCACATATAGACTTATTTCTACAGAGTTAGTAGTAATGTCCTTCTTCCCTTTCTGATTGTAGTAATTTGAGTCTTTCTCTTTTTTTCTCAGTCAGTGCAGGTTAAGTATTTGTCAATTTTGTTAGTCTTTTTGAGGAATCATATTTTCCTTTGTTGTGTTTTCCTACTTTCTGTTTCATGAATTTCAGCTATAATCTTTATTTTTACCTTCCCTCTGTTTACTTTGAGTGTATTTTGCCCTTGTTTTTCAAGGGTTAGGAGATGGAAGCAATGGTGGTTGATTTGAAATCTTCCCACTTGTTCAGTTGTGGCATTTTCTTGGTATAAATTTACGTCCAGCACTGTTTGGGCCTTTTGCCATACATGCTGGTGTTATATCTTCACTTTCCTTTATCGCAAAGTAACTTTTTGGGATTTGTAATGATTATTTAGCATTGTTGCATAATTTCCACGTATTTGTGAACTTCCAATTTTTTTTTTACTATTAATATGTAATGTCACACTATTTTCATCAGAAAACATACTTTGTATAGTTCCATTCTTTTTAAATTTACTGAGTCTTGATTTATGGCTAGTGTCTGGAATAAGCTGGAGAATTCTCCATTTGCACTCAAGAGGATTGCACAATCTGCCCTTGCTGGGTGGAGTGTTCTTTATATCTGTTAGGTACAGTTTTGTTGTAACTTCCAGGTTTCATTGGTACCTACATCATTAAAAAATCTGTCTTTATAGCTACTAACATTTTGTTTTGTTTCGTAGTGTATTTTGTCTGGTGTTTGTAGTCACTCCAGTTTTCTTATGATTGGTGTTTGCAAGATGTATCTCCTTCTAGCTTTCTATTATCAACCTACTGGTATCTTTGCATATGAAGTGTGTATTCTATTGATAACATTAAAAAAAATCTATTCTGTCAATCTCTGACTTTTGCTTGGATTGTTTATTACAGTTACATTTAATGTTAATATTGACAGATAGTATCATAGCAGTATTAATTTGATCATATTAAATTAACATTAATCAATATTAATATAATTATATACAAAGTAACTATATATAATACATAATGATAATAGTTATATATAATGTATATAATTATATATTTTATATGTCACATATAAATATACCATTGGGAAATATAAAATAATTATAATATATCATATATAATAATGCATGTAATTATGCAATATATTACATCATATATTACATATAGTATATATTTTATGTATAAATATAAAAATTAGAGGTTGCTCTAGGTTTTACCATGTCTGAATTTACCAGCATAAAGTTCACATTTATATTAAATTAATTGCAGTGAGATAGAGAAATGTATCTCTATCCCCCCCCACTTTTTGTGTTAATATTGCTATACATATTACACATATATATCATACAAATATGGCAATACCTTGTTTTAATTATTACAGTACATAATTTTATAGCCATTAAGAAGATGAGGAAAGGAGTGAGAGGAAGTATATATTTTTATAGTTCATTTTATTTACTTCTTATTTATCTCCTCTGGATTTCTTCATCTGTTTCTATGGATTCAACTTGAGAAATGCTATGATCTTTTCATTCCAATGCAACTCTGCTCCATCTATCTCCTTTATGCTGTTTTGTCAAATGTATATGGCATAGACCTGATGATACAATTATATGTATCTTTTTTAATAATTTTTTTAAAAATTTTAATTATAATAAAGCCTTCATAACATAAAATGTATCATCTCAAACATTTCTAAGTGTACTATTCAGTAGTGTTAACCACATTCACACATTTGTGCAATTTCCAGAACTCTGTGTCTCTTTCTTTCTTTCTTTCTTTCTTTCTTTCTTTCTTTCTTTCTTTCTTTCTTCTTCTTTTTTGAGAGAGGGCACAAGTGAGTGATGGGCAAAGGGAGAGAAAGAGAGAGGAAAGAGAGATAAAGAGAGAAACGGGATTCACTCCAAGCAGAGCTTGAGCTCACCAACCAGGCGATCATGACCTGAGTGGAAATCAGATGCTTAACTGACTGAGCCACCCAGGCACCCGAAGAACTCTTTTCATCTTTTGAATCTTAAAGTCTGTATCATTAAAAAGCTCTCTATTCCAATTTCCTTCAGGCCCTGGCAACCACCATTCTACCTTCTGTCTCTACGAATTTGAATAGTTTTGGTAGCTCATATACTTGGAATCATATTGCATTTAATTTTTGTAATTGAATTATTTTACTTAGTATAATGCTCTCAAGGTTCATCTATGCTGTATCATGTGTCAGAAATTCTTTTTTAAGGCTTAAAAATATTCCGTTGTGTCTATATAATGCATTGTATTTATCCATTTATCTTTTATGAGCACTTGAGTTGCTTCCACTGTGTAGGTATTGTGAATAATGCTGCTATGAACATCTCTTTTAGATCTTTTTTTTTTAATT
The DNA here is from genome assembly GCF_018350195.1 of Panthera tigris. Lineage (NCBI taxonomy): Eukaryota > Metazoa > Chordata > Mammalia > Carnivora > Felidae > Panthera > Panthera tigris. The sequence goes on along the minus strand of NC_056667.1, from coordinate 112,481,089 downwards.
CTTTTTTTTAACGTTTATTTATTTTTGAGACAGAGAGAGATGGAGCATGAACAGGGGAGGGGCAGAGAGAGAGGGAGACACAGAGTCGGAAGCAGGCTCCAGGCTCTGAGCCATCAGCCCAGAGCCCGACGCGGGGCTCGAACTCACGGACTGCGAGATCGTGACCTGAGCCGAAGTCGGACGCTTAACCGACTGAGCCACCCAGGCGCCCCTAGATCTTAGTTTCAAATCATTTGGGTATATACCCAGAAGCAGAGTTGCTGGTCATATAAAAATTCTATGTTTAATTTTTGAGGAAACTTCATATTGTTTTCTGTAGTGGCTACACCATTTTACATTCCCACTAGAAGTGTGGAAAGATTCCACTTTCTTCACATCTTCCTCAACATTCGTTATATTCCAGATTTTGTTCTTTGTTTTGAGCAATAACCATACTAATAAGGTGGTATCTCATGGTTTTGATTTGCATTATCCTAACAGTTAGTGATTTTGAGCATCTTTTTTTTTTTTTTTTTCTTTTTGGCCATTTGTATATCTTTGTTGGAGAAATGTTTCATCCAGCCCTTTGTTCATTTTATACTGGGTTGTTTGTTATTTCATTGTTGAGTTCTGGGAGTTTTTAAAATATTGTGGATACTAACCCCTTATCAGACAGATGATTTTCAAATATTTTCTCCCTTTTCATAGTCTGGCATTCACTTTATTGATTGTATCATTTTATGCACAGAAGTTTTTAGTTTTGAGGTAGTCCAAGTTATCTATTGCTTTTTTAATGTGTGCTTTTGCTGTTATATCTAATAAATCACTTCCACATCTAAGGTCATAAGGCATTTCCTCTTTCTTCTTCTGAAAGTTTTATAGTTTTAAGTGTTGCATTTAGGCTTTGACCCATTGTGAGTTATTTTGTGTGTATGGTGTGAGGTAGGAATCTGACTTCATTTTTGTATGTGAATATTCAATTTTTCCCACACTGTTTGTTGAAAAGACTTTCTTTTCCCTATTAAATGGTCTTGACACCTTATTAAAAATTATTTGGCCATATTATAGAGGATTGTACAATTTTTTTTTAATTAAGTTAGGAAGGAACGGGCACCTGGGTGACTCAGTTAACTGCCTGGCTTCAGCTCAGGTCATGATCTCACGGTTCCTGGGTTTGAGCCTTGTGTCAAGTTCTGTGCTGGCATCTGGGGGCCTGGAATCTGCTTCAGATTCTGTCTCCATGTCTCTCTGCCCCTCCCCTCTTATGCTGTGTCTCTGTCTCTTTCAAAAATAAATAAACATTAAAATTTTTTAAATAAGTTTAGAAGGAATAAAAATATGCATTTGTACTGTCTTTATAATTACAAAATATCTTTTACTGGTGCTTTTTTTTTTCTGTATGGATTCATATTTCTCCCTGGATTTATTTGTTTCAGCCTGTAGAATTTTCTTTAGTATTTCTTAAAGGGTGGATCTGCTAAATATGAGTTGTAGTTTTTGTTGATCCCGAAACATCTTTGTTTGAAAGACTTTTTTAGTCATTAATCTAAGCCTGTCAGTAAACTCTGAACTTGGCTTACCTTTTTCATTGTGGAACTTCTAACCTATGATGAGGGGGGACTGGACTCAGTGTCCCAATATTCACATCCTATTGTACCTGAGGTATAGCCTCCCTCCGATGGATTCAGGTTAGATGGAAGGAGGGAGTCCTTGAACTTTTGGCCACATTGACCAGAAATTTAGTCTGTTCAGCTTATAATTGGAAGGGGGTGAGAAGTGCTGTTGTCTTGTGCTGCCTCTCCCAGCTTCTAGTGAGATTTAGTAGGCCTTGACTGGGGACCGAACATAAGGGAATCCTGTTTTCTTGACTATACTTGTCAGGGCTGAGGCTCCGACTGAGCTGGGTTGGGAAGGTGGAGGAAAGAGAGAGCATATTGTGGATCAAATACCCCAGAGTTTTGCTGTTCCTAGCATATTTTAATATATTTTTGTTTGTTTTTGTTTTTGTTTGGTTTTGTTTTGAGAGAGAGAGAGAAAAAGTGTGCATGCACACTAGCGAGGAAAGGACCAGAGAGAGAGAGAATAAAAGAGAGAGAGAGAGAGAGAGATCTTAAGCAAGCTCCATGCCCAGCATAGAGCCTGACACTGTGCTTGATCCCATGACCGTGAAATCATGGGCCAAAATCAAGAGTGGGATGCTTAACAGACTGAGCCACCCAGGCACACCTAGATTTCTTAAATAAATTTTTATTTATTTGCTGTATACACTTTGGACAATTCCTAGGTACTCTAATTCACTGTTTTATTTAGTAGTTCTTACCAGTTGGAGTTGTTTTGCTGTGAAGTGGGTCCACAGAGCTCCTTGTGCTGTCATCCCCAGAGCTGAATTCAGCTAGGGTTTTGTTTTGTTTTGTTTTGTTTTGTTTTGTTTTGTACTTAAGAATTTTCTTTAGAATAGTGAACTGCAGAGGATGATAGAGATATTTCTTTTTAAGGAGGAAGTTACACACATTTCTTATACAACCCCTGCTCCATACATGTATAAGCCTCCCCCATTATCAGCATTTCCCATCAAAGTGATCAATTTATTACAATTAATGAAGTTACATTGACACATAATCACCTAAAGTCACATATTACATTAGGGTCCTCTCTTGGGCTTTTACATTCTATGGGTTAGCATAAATGTATAGGGCCAGATCTATCACCATAATATCATGCAGAGTATTTTCAATGCCTTAAAACACCTCTGTGCTCTGCCTTTTCAACTTTCAACCTCTAGCAACCACTGATCTTGTTACTGTATGCACAGTTTTTCCTTTTCTAGAACATCATGTATCTAGAAATTATATAGTATGTACCTTTTTCAGATTGGCTTTTTTTCATTTAGTAATATGGATTTAACGTCCTCCACATCTTTCCATGTCTTAATAGCTTACTTCCTTTTGGTGCTGAATAATATTTCATTGTCTGCGTGGATCACAGTTTATTTATGTATGCATGTACTGAAGGACGTCTTTTTTTATTTCAAATATTGGCAATTATGAATAAAGCTGCTTAAAAAAATCTGTGTTGAGGTCTTTGTGTGGACATAGTTTGAAACTTTTTTGGGTAGATACTAAGAAACATGTTTTCTGGGACACATGGTAAGAGTATGTTTAGTTTTGTAAGAAACCACCTAACTCTTTTCTGTTTCTGTTTCTTTTTTTCTTTTTGTTTCATTTTGTTTCATTTCATTTCATTTCTCCTTTTCTCTTTTCTTGTCTTTTCTTTTGTTTTCTTTTCTTTCCCTTTCTTTCCCTTTCTTTTCTTTTTTTCAGAGAGAGAGAGAGAGAGAGAGAGAGAATCCCAATCAGGCTCTATGCTCAGCACAGAGACCAACACAAAGCTTGATCCCACAACCCTGGATCTGAGCTGAAATCGAGAGTGGGACACTCAACCATCTGAGCCACCCAGGCACCCCCCCTAACTGTGTTCTAAAATGTCTGTACCATTTTGTATTGTTACCAGAAATAGATATGGGTTTTTCAATTTTGTGTTTAAATTATGAAGAGTTAAATAAATTAAATAGAAGAAATAAATTTCCATTCTCGTGCTTCTAATAGGAATGCTGGTGTGTCTCCTAAAAGAAGAGTAAAAGGAAGTTCTTTATGATGAAACTCACCCAATAGGGAAAAGGTAACACAAGCACAGTGAACCATGTATTTCAAGGAATGGGAATGTAACCATCGTAGCCATCCTACATTCCAGAAAATGTAAATATTTCTATGAGGCTGGAAAAGAGATTGGGTTTATAAGATAATTCAAAAGGGATGCAGAGGCCAGGTCATGATTAAGGGTTTGAGTTCCACCTTGAAAAATATTCATAGGAATTGATTTATGTTTTAAAAAAGACCTAAACCTTCAGTGTTATATAATAGATGCAATGCCCCAAGGTGAACATGCTAATGTAGATAAACTCATTTGGATGTGTAAGGCATAACACCTTCATGGATACACAAATTAGTATAGTTCCCCCAGCCTCTGGTTTCTGATTCTCATAGGCAATAAGACAAATACCTTGTTTATTTCAACAGAATCTGTTCACTCAAATTGTCTTCATCTATGTCCTTTAAATATAGTTCTGCAGGAGTCCCGTGATGGGGAGCCAAATCCTTTCAAGCTGATTTTCTTCATACACACACACACACACACACACACACACACACTAAATTATTCAAACTATGACAGTGTGTTTATGTGTTAAAAAAATAAAATGTGTAAGTAAATGAGATGTACTTTTGGTGTAGTAGGGCGAAGAAAAATGTAGTTTGACATGGCTAGAAAAGTTGAATCAGAGGGAGTGAGAAGTGAAACAGAGCTTAAGACATAAGAAAACAAATAATTAATTAATTAAAGGAAAGAGGAATGATTTTTAGGCAAAGGGGAGTTTATTATGAAGAAAGATTTTAGGTGTGGGATTGAGTGTGAACAGAGATTTATAAGGTTCTTAGATCATAGTCCAGAATTGTGAAAGTGTTCAATAAATGCTAGTCATATGGTTAAGTTATGTTGAGATTCTAATAAAGTGTGTTGGGACCTCCTAAACTTTGCAACATGGGGAGATTATTAAAAAGCAGGTTTAGGCACTGCATCCTAAGCAGCTCTTCAGGTGGAGTCTAGGGATTTGGATTTTTAAAAAGGTAAACATAATTACAGTGCATATGCTGAAATTTAATAATTAATCTAGTATGAAGAATTTGGAACCAATTACTAATTAAAGGCTAGTGCACAAAAATGAATTCTCCTGTTTCTAAAAATAGGAAGTTCATGGTAGCATAGTGATTGAGTGGAAATAATATAGTTCTGGTGTTAGGCAAACCAAAGAAATTTGAATAACTCCTATGTTTCGGTTTCCTTAAATTATAAAACAGATACAGTTTCATTGTTTAAATTAATGTAAAAATATAATAGTATTTACCTGTAATGACTGAATGAAATGCGATATGTATCTTGAATATAAATGGCTTTTGTTAAGGGTTTATTATTATTATTATTATTGGATATTTTATTTAAATTAACAAATGATACTTAACAACAATGTTAAATAATTAAACTCTTTAGTGGGCTGCTTTTTAAAGGCCTGCCTCCATCCGTACCAACTCGTTTTGTTATCTTTTTAGAAATAAGAAAAAGTTAGTTTAGAGGTTACAGTCCTAAAATTTCTCAACTGCATGAGAGGAGAGTATTCATTTCCATTTTTTCCCCGGCAACATGGGATATTGGGAGTATCTGCAGTCCTATTACTTCCATAAAACATGGGGTCATTTTAAGGTATAAATCATATATTATCCAACAAAATATAGACACACTTTGAAACTAGAGTGTCAGTTTTCCTTACGAGATTTAGCCACCCCCTAACAAATAAGAGAGAAAGCTTCTACATACAAACCAATATAAAAGAAAGATCTTTTAAATTCCTGCTCCCATCTCAACGTCTGTCAGAATAGTATTTGCTGTGATCTGCACCATCTCTATTATGTGTTTATATACTTTCTATTCCCCTCAGCACTTCTTCAGGCTTCATCTTTATAAGGTCAAAACAACTGTTCAATTCCGTTTAGAAAACAATGAAAATCAAGGTTGACAAAACAATTACTTCGAAGTAAGTTTTAAAGATTGAAGTCAGTAAAAATTTTAGTGGTTGATTAGCCAAAAAATTATTAACCAGTTAACGTGTATATTGATTGAGTGGAATGTTACAAGTTTTTATTAATAAAGAAAATAAACTGGGGCACCTGGCTAGCTCAGTTGGCTAAGCGTCCAACTCTAGGTTTTAGCTCAGGATATGATCTCCTGGCTTTAGGAGTTTGAGCCCCTTGTAGGGCTCTTAACTGTCAGCGTGGAGCCTGCTTAGGATTCTTCCTCTCTCTCTCTCTCTCTCTTTCTGCCCCTCCCCCACTCGTGCTGTCTCTGTCTCAAATAAATAAATAAATAAACTTAAACAAAAAAGGAAAAGAAACCAAACTTACTACAAAGAAAGGTTTGGACAAAATGTAAAATAAGTGTTGGTTTTCCTAATTTCCACCAAGAATGCACTGGGCCAATGAAACATATTAACTGCATTTCAAGTAGCATGAACATCATCTACTTGAACAATTTTTTGAGTACTGTAATCCATAGTCTCCAGGGGAGGTTCAGGGTACTTCAGACCTTCACGGAAATCCAGGAAGAATAACTCCAGTCAGGTCGGCATCTTGTGGTTGACCAGGAAATAAGAATGTAGTGAATTGATATGACCCTATCCACTCCACTGAGAGAAAAGGGAAACTTCACCTGATGATGGGCAAGCATTGCTTATAGCATGGGATTTATTTATTTATTATTTAGTTAGTTAGTTAATGTGAGTATAGTTGACACACATTGTGACCACTTTTCAAGTGTACAGTTTAGTGATTTGACAAGTTTAAACATTATGCTGTGTTTAGCACAAGTATAGCTACCATCTGTCCCATTACATTGCTGTTATAATATCATCGACTATATTCCTTACACTCTGCTTTTTATTCCCGTGACTTATTCACTCTAACTGGAAGCCTGTTACCTCTCTCTCCTTCACTCATTTTGTCCAAACCCCAACTCCCCTCCTCTCTGGTAGCCATCAGTTTGTTCTCTTTGCATTTATAGCTCTTTATAGCTATGATTCTGCTTTTTGCTTATTTATTCATTTTTAGATTCTATTTCTGAGTGGAATCATATGGTATTTATCTTTTCTGACTGACTTATGTCACTTAGCATTATACCCTCTAGGTCCATCCATGTGTTTTCAAATGTCGTGATCTCATCCTTTTTTTGGGCTGTGTAATATTCTGTTATGTATGTATACCACAGTTTCCTTAAACATTCATCTATTTACAGACACTTAGGTAGTACCCATATTTTGCTTATTGTAAATAATGCTTCAATAAGCATAGGAGTGCATGTATCTTTTTAATTATTGCTTTCATTTTTCCTGGGTAAACATCCAATGGTAGAATTATTGGATCATATGATATTTCTATTTTTCATTTTTTGAGGAATCTCTCTACCATTTTCCACAGTGGTTGTAGCAATTTCTTTCTTTCTTTCTTTCTTTCTTTCTTTCTTTCTTTCTTTCTTTCTTCTTTCCTTATTTAATTTTATTTATTTTGAGAGAGACAGAGAAAGTATGATCAGGGGAGGAGCAGAGAGAGAGAGTGTGAGGAGAATCCCAAGCAGGCTCTGCATGGTCATAAGCCAGATGTGGGGCTCGAACCCATAAAACCATGAGATCATAACCTGAGCCAAAATCAAGAGTCAGATGCTCAACCAACTGAGCCACCTAGGTGGCTGTGGCTATAGCAATTTGCATCACAGTCTTTTTAGACTAGAAAGCCAAAAAGACTAAAAGTAACAATTTTATTAATAACAACAATGATAATACAGCCTGTTTGGGTGTTGCATGTATATATGTTTGTAATATCCCCCCTCCCCATTTCTCTGATTGCTACTATATTAGGAGAAAAGTAAATTATTAATGACCAGTATGCAATGAGATAATGATAGGTATGGGGGTGAGGAGGGAATTTTAGAGAAGATTTAGAATGTGTCTTTGGCCTTTGTGGATCCTCTAATTCCTCAATCCACATTTGGCAATTTTTATTACAACTTAAACTCATTTGTAAAAATACTACAATGCCTACTTCGATATGTTACATTGTGGTTAATAAAATAAAGTACCTAACAGAACATATAATTCATAGTAGATAAGGGATAACTTTGATTTCCTGTTTTCTTCCTCTCTCTTCTGTTGAAATATGTGTCATTCTCTCTTACTGCCTTTTAATTTGCCTGGTACTCCTCATGACATTCAACTTATCAGAATGTCATTTAGGCAGACTGGAGCCACAATCCTTGTGTGCAAATTTTAGCTCAGCCACAAAGCTAGCTGTATGATGATGGACAAGGTATGTAATCTGAGATTCTTGTTTTAATAGTCCACTAAACAGGGGTAAATAAAATAACAAAGTAAAACCACAAAGTTAGTAGAATCTTAGTAACTCTTTGTAACAGCATCACTCTGCAACCTTCCTCTCCCACATCTGTGATTATCTTCATATCCAAACAATTAATTAGATGATTAGTGTACTCTTTCTATGTTAGCTACTAACTCATTTTTTTTTCAGATAATTTGTTATTGTTTCTCTACTCAAAGAGTAGAGTTTGTGAGTGGGACAAGTATAGTGTAGATTTTGTGTACATTATTGAAATTCAGTTTTTTTTTCCAGCTTAAAATATATTGTTATAACTATCATGTGTTTTATATAGGTCTCTTGGTAACTGTAAAGAAAATACCCAAAGAAGATGCACAAAATTAAATGAAAAAGGAAGCAAAGCTTGCTTCTACAAAAACTGAACAAACTACAAAGGAAGAGAAGAAAGAGGAAAAGAAAGAAAAAAATATCTATAAGACAAAAGGAAAGCGATTAACAAAATGGTAATAGTAAGATTTACACATTCAGTCATTAGAAAAAGTCACCCCTGGTTAAAATGAACCACTCTACACAAAGTCTGAGAAATAGTAGATGCTCACAGTTTTATGGACAGTCTCACCTAATTTTTCCTTATTTACATGTGCTAAGGTCAGGGGCTGAATATCATTTATTTTTATATTTGCAGAGTCTGGCACAGTGTCTAGTGCTCAAAAATATTTATTGGATAGAAATGAAAAGGGAAACTCCAATATATTAAAATCACCACTCTGAGATATGGACTAATTTTGGCCATGATTACAGAGGGAAAGATACAAACTTTGCAAATTCATTTTCTGTACTGAACTGTCCATTGGATGCTTTACAAATACTATATATTATTTGGTCTTTATAAGAAATACATGGTAGGTACTGAAGTTTTTGTTTTTTCTTATGAGCACTCAAAAATTTTGACGACTGCCCAATATCATCTAAAAGTTTTGTACTAAATATATTTTAATAGCATCTTCCAATTTTTGGTCAGTATACTACCGAAAACTTAGTTCTTATACTGGGAAAAGAAATTAGAATACATGCCTTATTCATAAATCTTGCTCCTTGCTTGATTGTTGCCTCTTTATATTCTCAAGTTTGTTCAGTCAACTTTTCTTGAGCATTTTCCTCTAAAGATTTTACAAACTATTTCTCCTTTCTCCCATTTTACTACCACCAAGCCGATTCAAACTGTGTCCTCTTTCTTCAAGACCACACTTCTTCAAAAGCCGCCAACTCTGGATCTCCTTACAAATAACCTCATTCTCTTGAAATCATTGTCCGTACATTTTCCACAGTGTCTTGTATAATACATACAGATCATCAGTACAACTCTAATGGCTATATTTCTTTGGAAATAAGTACTTTTATCTTTAGAAATCATCTCCTCTAGATTAAGATGTAAACTGCCTAAGGAAAAAAGTAATTGGGGAGATTTCATTGAAGGTAATATTTGTGATATGAAAGTAGATAAAATAAAGTTATTCCTGATGTCAACTATTCAACTCCACACTAGCTGTGTCATTTTTTTAAGAGAGAGAATGCAAGCAGGGGAGAGGGGCAGAAGGAGAATTGTAAGCAGGGTCCACACTCAGTGTGGGACCCGATGCGGGGCTCAATCCCACGACCCTGGGATCGTGACCTGAGCTGAAATCAAGAATCAGATGCTTAACTGACTGAGCCATTCAGGTGCCCCCCTAGCTGTGTGCTCTTTAACACACTGCAAAATTTCTATGGTCCTCATTTTCCCTGTTCAAAATAGAGACAAATAATAGAACCTACCCATCAAGACTTTAGTTAAGCTACTCCATGGTATTGCTGTGTCAGCGTTCATGTTGTTTGGCCAAGTGGCCTGATGGGGCCTTAAAAAAGGGCATAGTCCCTCATGCAAGGCATGCCCTGGATAAAAAGCCACAGTGACATATGTAAATGTCAGTTTCTGATATGACTTCCCAACTGACTTTGTGATAAGCAATCTCACTGAATCCTGTGGACTTCCCCTGTGTACCTCTTAGTCCCCCTGTGGAGTTAACCTCAACTCCCTCTCAGTTTGAATTACCCTATTTCGCCTTAGTTTGGAAATCCCAAAACACTTCACCTACAGACTCTTAGAACCCCAGGACCTGAAAGTCTCTGCCTGCATGCTGCCTTGCCCTCCCTTATGGCCCCTCAAGAAGTGCCATGTACTTCCTTAGAACATATGAGTAACAAACTTCTCTATTTCATTCCTTGTGGTCTTTGTTGATCCAAGGCTTCCCATCTGACACCCAGTGTTCTACTTAACAAATGTAAATTTGACAAAATCACAACACTACCTGATAGCATTTTTGTACTTACTAACATAATTCACATTTGACCTTACCAGGCTGCCTGGCACATTGTAAAAATTAAATAGATATTAACTGTTACACTGTAATTCTGAGTAGCAGAATCGTAAGACATGGTGTGGTGGTAGTAAGTGGCACAGCTTTGGGATACCAGAAGTACTTGAAATGATGAACATAGATATAATAGCTTTCAAAACTGATAAAAATAATTATGTCTACTTCAAGGTATCTGAGTACCCGACCATATAATTGTTTTATGATCCTACAGAAGTCGTCCCCATTTAGTCTCTCTTTTCCAAGTTTTTTTGTGTTCATTTATAGTCTATGAAAATAAACTCAAGTGGGTCAGAATTAAGATGATAAGAAGTTGATTCTTGGGACATTTGTTTCGCTACTTATTTTCTAGGGTCTTGTTCACAATGTGCATAGTTTACAAAGGATTCTTTTCTTAAATGATTAAGTATTTTGTATGTGTTTACTAAACTGAAGACCAACACATCCTTGATTTTCTCCAGATTAAAGAAAAAATAATAAAAGCAAAAACAAGCAAGTTAAAAATTGAGGAATAATGGTGTGGATAGCAGAAATACATCACAGTAGGAGAGAGCCACATAAATCATCAGGATTGCATGCTGACTTCTATTAAGTCTCAAAAATATGATAATTAGTAGGCACTTAAAAAAATCATGCCATTCTCATTGTGTGATTATTTTTGTTCCTGCTCCATAACTATTATCTCTCTGCTCTTCAGCAAGTAAATCAAACCTTTGAGGTCTGACTTTGTAATCATTCTCTGTAGAACTTTATTAGATTCACTGTTTTGAGCCTGTCCTGAAAATGGTACTTTTTAAAAGTGATGCCTCCCACCTACTGACGATCAAATGCAGCAAAACTCTCTGACCTTTGAAAACATGGGTGTAATAGTCAAATCGAAGGACAGAAATCAAACAGCAGATGGATGAAATAACTATTTTTTTTTATGACAAGTGTTGATCTTTTCTGTAGCTGCAAATTCCCAGAAAAGTTTTTTCTTGATTTCCAAGGTCATTAACAACAGAATGGAAATAAAGTCAGACTAACTCTAACTGCCATTTTGGGTAAAGATTTTCCATGAGTCTGTTAGTTCACTCATATGTCATTTATGTGATGTTGGGAGACCTTTTCTTTCCTCTCTAGGAAGTGTGGCTGTTTGGATTGATCATTTGATTTTTTCAAAAAGATTTATATTTCTAGGATTACATTTTTCGGCTTTGGCTTATGGCAAGGGTCCCAGGAGTGAATTGCATCCTCTTGGATACCAGGTCCTTATCAGAGAAGAGGAAAGAAGGGCACAGAATGGGCAGAAGGAGTTTGATCAATAAGCATGCAGAGATTGGTCTATGTGTCCCAGTCCTCCCTGTAATCTTATAAATTGATTTTATGGCTTATGCATGGTATTCTCTCAAAGCATTTACAACTCCCTTGCATGAGTAGAAATGTGTGAAGGGTGTCCTTAAGAGACTCAGAATTGACTTTGTAAAGAAGAGGATGATAAATGATTCTCTACTATACCCACGTCCTCTCCCCTGGGTACAGAGTTCATGGGGCAGACATGACTCAAGGTACATGGAGGGGACTGTAGAGATCTGGGTCACTAGTACGTATTGTGAAAAGTTGTGCAGGGAGTGGTCAGATACAGAAATGGTGATCATAGGGAAAGGGAAAATGATGTGGGCTTCATAAGCTTATACTTAAGCTTTTCAGAATGTTGAAAATCTAAAACAAGGTGACACCCAAGGGTAGTATGGAGGTTTGGGTCACAACTAGCTCTTTGCTGTATAACCATTTGAGTGGGTTAAGTGGTTGGATGAATAAAAACAGTAATTTTCTGCTATAAAGTTTTCTTGCACTTACCTATAAAATATTTGTTCATATCTGTAAAAAACATTGTCTGAGAGGTACCCTTGATTTCCCAGAGTTTCTTCATTTAAAGCAAATGCTCTAACTTATCCAATCATTTTTATCCCATTTTACTTTTTTGCTTACTCTTTAAATCATTTTTATTCTTTATGAGATCAAAACACAGAGTAACTATTGTTTCCACAAAGCACCAGTCTTGGTGCTCTCAAGCTGTAGCGATTTGACATTGAACAAGTTAACCAATTTCCATTAATGTATATAAAATGGACATTATAATGTTTTATTTACAATAATGTATATTAAAAGCTACTATTATGTTTACTTGTACACAATTGATATTCAAACTTTGTAGCAGCTTTGATCGTATGGGACAAAGTATTAGTTGGGTGAGAAGGTGTACTACTGCAGCCATGAACAAGAGAAGACACGATGGCCGGAGAGAGACCAGGGATGTGACAGAAGCAAGTGGGAAGGTCATCTTACAAAGAGTACATTGTAACTTCCAAAGTCTTGCATTCTGCCCCATATTTCCTTCAGTTTGTCCTTGGATCACACTCGTCCCATAGAATGACCCTGAGTAATTGAATTGTGTCACATCTTTGTTAACATGGAGCTCCAGTCTTTGACATTATTGGGAAAAGTGTCCTGTCTAATAATCTTAGTTGAGGGGAAAAAAAATGGAATCCAATTTCTGTCTCTGCACTGACCTTCAGGATGTTCATTAAGAGTCAAGCTTTATATTGTTTTGGAGCATTGGCAATAAATTAGGAGATAAGAGGAAGATCCGATAGTTAAAGAGAAAATAATATATGAGCAATAAAGTAATTTCATTCTGTGGCTAAATCCCCCATATATCCTTCAAACACTTATTAACAAAAGCCATAGATTTACCTTGCCTAATGAAACAGTGCGATTAAAGTTCAGGTATGCTTACATTGAATGGTTTAAGACTGGGAAATTTTGTGACGTGGCATCATCTTAATATTAGAAGGAGGAGAAAAAGTGCAACCAATTCTTTGTCATAGTGGATTTATTTATAATAAATCCTTTGGGAACTTCGTTTGAGTTTACTTGCAGCTTAATTAACAGCGACCAAGCATATTTTTCTAAGGGGTGTCATTGGAGTCATTTACTTTCTTCCAACAACACTGGAGATTTTAAGACATCTGAACTCAGAATGTTCAGGAGAAATTGTGATGGTAATCATTTACGACTTATGTGATGATGTCTCATATTCAGCAGGGCTATTTTTGCCACTGTAAATACACATAATAAGGCCTCTCCCTGAAGAAGTAGTGACAGTGAAGAAAGATAGAAAGCCATAAAGAAGTAATAAGGGAGAAAAGTCCTTTCATATATGAATGGACAGAAAAGTCCATATATAGAAGGGGAGACACTTGTGCTAAAAACTGAAATATGAACAGAATTTCTGAATGGTCTAGAGAGCAGGGATAGGAGTAGCAAAGAAAATTTTAGCAGATTGAAAGATGTATTTGAAGAGACACCGAACATGGCAGGAGGCTCCATTATTTCTTGTCTATAAATAACTGTTTCATCAATATTTTCTTTTTTTTTTTGCTGCCTCTATAAGAGACTAACTTTATTTTTTTATTTAAATTTTTTAACTTTTATTTATTTTTGAGAGACAGAGACAGAGCATGAGAGGGGGAGGAGCAGAGAGAGAGGGAGACACAGGATCTGAAGCAGGTTCCAGACTGTGAGCTGCCAGCACAGAGCCTGATGGGGGGCTTGAACTCATGAACCATGAGATCATGACCTGAGTTGAAGTTGGATGCATAACCAACTGAGCCACCCATGCACCCCTAATTTTATTTTGTATCGCTGTTTTGTTTCTTGATAATTTTACGGATGTTTTGCAAGGTCTATGCAAGGCATTTACAAACGGTCAATTTGTTAGATTATGTGATATGTAACAGTGCATCTTCAAATGATATCAGCATGAAAACAAACTGAAATTATCAAATATTTGCAAAAATGAATAAACATTGAATAGCTCTCATTAACTTATATGAACAATTAACAGATTACATGCCATTGGACAAACTTCATGAGATAAAGATTCAGAGTGCTAAGGTCTAGTCACACACTGAAAAGCTGATGAATGTATTAACAGCAGTCACTCCTGTGTTTCCACATCCCACTAGAAACACTGTGTGAGGGGAGATAAGGAAAAAAAAAGAAGTAAATGGTAACGCTTATTTGGGTAAGCATGAAGCAAAGTGCTTTCAGACCAGTGCCAATATTACTCTGGCTTCATTCTTACAAGTAGAGAGTAATTGATACAGCTCAGAAAACTTCCAGGTAGAATTAATGAAGCTGATCTTTAGGTTCATGAATCTCAGTAGACATGGCCAGTCAGAGGGCATGGCCATTCACTCCATCCATGCCATGAATGGATCTCCATCTTTTATGTACTTTGATCACCTTATCTCAATATGATTCTTACTTATTATAAATATAGCTCCTATGGACACTTAATTTCTGCTTTAAATTTTTAATTTTTAATGTTTTATGGGTCCTTATCTAAGCACACAGAACTACATAAAAGCCAACCCAATCAACTAATTACTAAAAATCCACATATTATGGAAAGACAAGAAAATTTGAAGAACTCATTGTATGCGTTGCAGGTGTCTGTAGGTAGAGGACCTCCGCAAAGGACCGTTTCTTCATTTGCTCCTAGTACATTCCACCCTTTTTCCTCCAACACATCAACACATTTTCTGACAAGGAGACTGACAAATAGTCTTAATACATAACAAAGAAAGTATTTAAAATAATGTAAAATAAAATCTCTTTTGAAACACTGATCTACTTCAGCCTACTTCACTCTTCAGAGAGACTTTGTAACTATTTGTAGATAGCGTACAATGATACTCTCCTATTTTCGGTAACCAATGAAGGCTAATGATTGCCTTTGAGCTAGAATTTCAGTTCATTCAGTTCTAACATTGTGCCAAAGGACACTTAACTGGTCTATGAGGTCATAGATTAATTACTGATGAGAGAGTATATATCAAAATTTTCTGCACCAGGCTCAGAAGGCATAAGAAATGTCTTTTATAATAGATCCTCAGCTATATTAATTCAAGACTAATAAATTCTTTAAACTTCTTGAGTGTAACGATACTACTTAAACGTTTGGGATCCTGGTGATCGAGTTTTTCCCAATAACTGAACACTGAGTTTTGTAACACTTAGATAGCAATGTTGCAAGTGGTAATGCAAGATTGAATCAGATCATTACCATTCACCTGTAAATTTATTCACCTGACACCAGACCAAAATGTTTATAAATTTCAAAAACTTCCTGATGAATAATCCCTATCTTTGTAAGACAAATATCCCAGAGCTCTGAGAGAAAAGTAAAATTTCAAATTAGTTTTATAAAATAGTTCAATTTTATACAAAAATTATAATTTTATACTACATGCAAAACTAAAATTATAGACTAACTGTGTTTATCAAGCTGCAAAAATTTGCCAAATATATGCTAGTATCATAGCAGCCATACACAAGAGCATTAGGTTAATATTGATTATAAATTCAGTATAAGACATAAACGGCACTTTGAACACATTGAAAAACAATGGAAGGCAGGTGGGAATGGAATAAAATCCATCTCTGAACCACAGGAACTGTATATATTGATTAAGATCTATGTTTTATGCTTTTGTCTCCTGAAATTCTGTCTAGGCTTAATATCAATGATCTAAGCTTCCAATTTTAGAATTTAGAAAAAGAAGAGCAAACTAATTCCAAAAAAGCTGAAGGAAAGAAATATTAAAGATAGAAGCAGAAATAAATGGAATAAAATCCAAAAATTAAAGTTAAAAAAATGTCCCCAGAGGCAAGCATTGCCAAGAACAGGAAATACAGAGGGACATCATAGACTATGCACTTCACTGGTTACAAGGAATTATTGCTAACAACTCAAAAGGTTACAATGTTGACAATTTAGAGAAATAGACAAGGTTTTGGGGTGGGTGGAATCAGTGGATATAAGGCAAAGATTTAATAAGGAACAAGTTATAAAATAAAGGGCAAATATAAAGGACACTAACATTGACGATAAGAACAAAACTAACAAAGTAAATTTGGTTGTTTGAAAATATTAAGAAGAATGACACATTTCTGCCAAGACTGATGAAGAAACAAAACAAAAAACAGATGCAAATAAACACTAATGCTAAAACAGAAATATTTGCAGATACAATCATATCATTTAAAATAAGAAATAATAAATTACTATATACCAACATTTAAAACCAATGAAATAACCACATATTTGGAAAGTATAAAACTTTTCTTTTTGGAATAATTTTTTTTAATTTTATATTATAGACAAGGATCCATGTGGTATTTAGATTTAGAAAGCTAAAATGTGCATTTGATAAACATTTGTTAAATTTGCCTGTAGAGTGAAACAGTAAATTTATGTCAAAGCTAAAATTTTCTGATTTTCATTTGTTTGCCTTTTAATATTTTGTTAATGTTTTTGTTTACAACCAAGAGAGGGACACCTTAAAAAATATATATATAGAACAATCATTGTAAATTAAGTTACTCTTAAATTAATAATGATAAGAAATAAAGCTTTGAAATATCGCTATCTCCTACACCACACATTTTTATGAATTTTTATAATTTTATAAGATATAAATTTTATGGCACCTGGCTGGCTCAGTCGGTAGAGCCTGTTTACTCTGATCATTCTAATGTTTCTTTCTGTGTCTTTGATTCTCTATTTTTTTAATCTATTTATCTATCTATATCTATCTATCTTCTATCTATATCTTATTTATATATATACATATATGTATACATATACACATCATTTAATTGTCAATGTAAAAGTGAAATAAATTATATTTATAATTTATTGTATTTATAATTTATTATATTTGAAATTTATCAAATTTAAAATTTGATGAATTATGCTGAAGTTTCATCTATGAGGTTAAAATTCTTCAGTAAGGAATTTGTTGATACAAATAAGATATTTGTTAAATTTTGTTCCAAGATACTTACATATTTGTTGTAATAAATTGTGTTTTAAAAATTATGGTTTCTATTTTTGGCTCTGCACATAAATGAATTAATATTTGTATTATGATATTGAACACAACACACTAAATTCTTTTTATTTATAGAAGCTTTTCTGCAGATGGCCTTGTGGTTTCTAGGATGAAGATAAAATCAATGAGAAATAAGGAAAGTTCTGCTACATGTTTTCCAATATATATATTTTTCTCTTTTTCTTCTACCTTCCTTTTTCTTTTCCTCCTTCCGCAGCAACAGACCTAACTACTAAGGTTTTATCTTCTCTACACTCTGAAATTTAGAAATAATACATTTCTCTGGGCCTTCTGGCTCTTACACAAAATACAAGAAATTTTTTGGCTTATTACCTATGTCTTTTATGGGGAGCAAATGAGTGGAGATTTATAGATAGATGATAGATAGATAATAGATAGATAGATATAGATAGATAGATTGATAGATAGATAGATACTGTGAACAACACCAGAGTGCACTGAATAAAAGTAACCTATAATTTAAATTAAAAAAATGCACAGTACATGATTTCACTAGGCCACAATGTTTTATGTCTCATATAGGTATGTCTCACTTTATTATGCTCTGATATATTGCACTTCACAGATACATATTTTTTTAACAAATTAAAGGTTTGTGGCAACTCCGCATTTAAGCAACTTTATTGGCATGATTTTTTTTTCAATAGCATTTCTCACTTCATGTCTCTGTGTCATATATTGATTTTTCCAGTATTTCAAACTGTTTCATTATTATTATATTTTTTGGATGATCTGTGTGATCAGTGATGCTTAATGTTATTATTGTAATTGTTTAGGGGAACCACAAACTGTGCTTGCATATGATGGCAAACAATTTATAAGGTGTGTGATCTGACTGCTCCATTGACTCCCCATCTCTCTCCCTCTCCTCGGGCCTTCCTATTCCTTAAGACACAACAATATTAAAATTGGGCCAGTTAATAACCCTACTATAAATTCTAAGTATTCATGTGAAATGAAGAGTTGAACACCTCATCTATTTTCATTTTATTATATATATATTTATAAATATATATTTATTTATATATAATTCATATTTATTTATATATAATATATAATATCAATATAACTATATGATATTAATATATAGTATATATAAGTAGATATTTATTTATGTAAATATATATTTATTTATATATTATATGTATATATTTAAATCTCTCACTTTAAATCAAAAGCTAGAAATGACTAAGCCTAATGAAGAACACATATGAAATGGTGAGACAGGCCAAAACTAAGCCTCCTGCCCAAACAGGTGGGCAAGTTGTGAATGCAAAAAAAAAAAAAAAGTCCTTTTAAAAGGATTATGTATAGCAATGGAAAAAAATCAACAAAGTGGAAAGTCAATTTACAGAATAATAGAAAATATTTGCAAACTGTATACCTGATAAGGGGGTTAATCTCTACTATGTACAAAGAACCCCCAACACTGTAGATAAAGATCCAGTTTCAAAATGGTCAGAAGAATCATATGGTATTTGTCTTTCTCTGACTGACTTATTTCACTTAGCATAAGACTCTGTAGTTCCATCCATGTTGTTGCAAATGGCAAGATTCCATTCTTTTTGACTGCCAAGTAATACTCTACAGTACAATACTCTTGTACATATATACCACTTCTTCTTTATCCATTCATCAGTTGATAGACACTTGGGCTGTTTCCATGTTTTGGCCATTGTAGATAATGCTGCTATAAACATTCGTGTGCATGTATCCCTTCAAATCAGTACTTTTGTATCCTTTGGTTAAATACCTAGTAGTGCAAATTGCTGGATGGTAAGGTATTTCTATTTTTAACTGTTTGAAAAACCTCCATACTGTTTTATATTAAATGTATAAGCTATATATTATATATAAATATATTCTATATAACATGAATATACAAAATATATATCATATACGTGATAATGTACATATATGCGTAGATAAATGTGTGTGTGTGTGTGTGTGTGTGTGTAGAAAGAAAGATAGGAAGGGAAAAAGAAAGAAATCTTGCCTTTGCAACAACATGGTTAGACCTTGAGGGCATTATGCTAGTTGAAATTAACCAGACAGAAAAACAAATATTGTAAAATTTCACTTATATGTGGAATCGAAACAAACAAACAAGCAAACAACTTAAACACATAGATACACAAAACAGATTGGTTGTGGCCAGAAACAGGGGATGGAGGTGAGAGGAATAAATAAAGGGGGTCAAAAGTAACAAATGTCCAGTTATAAAGTGAATAAGTCCTCGGGATGTAATATACACCATGGTGACTGTAGTTAACAATACTACATTCTATATTTGAAAGCTGCTGAGGGAAGAAATCTTAAAAGTTCTAATCACAGGAAAAGCATTGCAAATACGTGTGGTGACAGAGGTTAACTAAACTTTTCAAGGTAATTACCTCACAGTACATACATATAAATCACCATGTTGTACGCCTTAAACTACTACAATGTTACATGCCAATTACATCTTAATAATAAAGAAGTTTAAAGTCGATATAAATGTATAGATATAAATATATCTTGTATAAATAAACACATATTAGATACATACATGCATATATGCATATAATTGTATATATGTATTCAACACGTGGTAAATAACATGATACAGTTTGTAAACAAACTGATTTGGCAGACAGATTAAGTTCCTATATGCCTACCTCATGGTTGTATTTCCCAAACCTAGATGTATGGTGATTCTAGCTGAGGGTAACTTCTCTTAAATTTCTATCCTTCAAATGTTTAATGAAAAAAAAACTCAAATAGTAACATATAGATTTGATAGCAATACAGACATAACAAAGAAAATAAAGAAGAAAGGAAAATCACAGCATATGCTGGAGCCCTCCCAAGGCCAAACAAAATGCTTCTGTAATTAAAAGCCGGTGTTATCAACGTCCTATAAAGTAAAACTGCGTCAAGAATAGATTTCCCACAGGCTATGTAGGTGCTGGGGGACCGCTCTCCAGCCTGTACCCAAAGAAGCCTAAAGGCGGAGAGTTCATCCTGAACTCACTAGAAGGTAAAAAGTTTGTGAGGGAGGTGAAACCCAGTTATGCAACTTGGTCACCTTAGACCAGCCAGAACCCAACTTCCATTAACGGAGACTAATGAGAAATAGTAAATTGAGGAAAGAAAGGCAAACTGCCAAACTGCCAAACTGCCAAAAGGAAAAAAAAAAAAAAAAAAAAAAAGGCGGACAAGAATAAAGAAAACTCTAACAAAAACCACAAGGGGCGCCTGCGGGGCTCAGTTGGTTGGGCCTCCAACTTCTGCTTGCTCGGTCATGATCTGGCAGTTGAGGAGTTGGAGCCCCCCCATCCGGCTCTGTACTGACAGCTCAGAGCCTGGAGTCTGCTTCCAATTCTGTGTCTCCCTCTCTCTCTGCCTCTCCCCTGCTCATGCTCTGTCTCTCTCTTTCTCAAAAACAAAGATAAACATTTTTTAAAAAATTTAAAAAACCACAACAAAAGTAAGCAGAGTTCTTGGGAACTTGCTTTTAGACTATGTTTGCATACAAATACAGAAAAGACTGGGGCGCCTGGGTGGCTCAGTTGGTTAAGCAGCCTACTTCAGCTCAGGTCATGATCTCACAGTCTGTGGGTTTGAGCCCTGCATTGGGCTCTGTTCTGACAGCTCAGAGCCTGGAGCCTGCTTCGGATTCTGTGTGTCCCTCTCTCTCTGTCCTTCCCCTACTCATGCTCTGTCTCTCCTCTTTAAAATAAATAAACATTAAAATAATTTTTAAGAGATACATATAAAAGTTATTTTCCAAACGTTAATAACATGAAACAAACTAAAACAGAAGCAGTAGCTGCGGTTGAGGGCTGAATTAGTATTCTAGAATATGGATTGGAAGAAAATATCTCACAGTGCAGGCAAACCCCCACAGATATGGGAGAACAATGAGAGAATAGATGGTAAGATGGGGACTTGAATACCTGATACTGTGACATAATGTGACAAAACAGAAGTTCTAAATGAAGAAAACTTAGGGCCTACATTATTAAAGAACCTTTTGTGACTTGTCTTTTCATATTGAAGGAGGGCAACCAGTCCCAGGGAAGATTTATCTACAGAAGGCTTCGTATGAAATTTTTGAATCTAGGATAGGCATTAGACTTTACAAACTTCCAAGTAGAAATACAGCTTACTTAAACTGTGAAATCAAAGAGAAAAATCATCACTCTAGCATTCTATAACCATAGTGCCACAAAACAAAACACATAAACGTTGTCTAAATGGCAAAAATACTTACTCATCTCTTCTACCCAAATGTAAAGTCAATTAAACTTGAAGAGTGATCTCAAGATGAACAAATGAAAGTAGAAGAAGCAGATGTATGTATAAACTCACAATATGTAGAGTATCTAAAAGTGTCTGATGATATATGATAGGGAATGTATAATACGTTAGTAATTTTTATTGGAACAAAATATATACATATAAAAGGGAAAACGGAGTAATGGTCTAACTAAATAAATCAGAGAAAAAAATAAGGAAAAATAGAAAATAGAGATTTGCAGAAATTCACACCTATTGGTGAATAAAAATAAACTTAATTGGTAGCCAATTAAGTTATTTGATAGAAAGCGTAAATATTTTTTAATGCAGTTGTATTACTTAAGAAATATCCATTTGTATAAAACAGATAAAAAGATGGCAAATGCTAACTCAATTGAAAATCATAGTAGAACTGCCAAATTTCCAGACTAGGACATAGCTGAGAAAGGGAAATAAAGAAAAAGGCACAGACAACCCAGGAAGAGTAAGAGGGGAGGGAGGATTGATGCTTCATCACTTAAGTGTAAAAATTTGCAAGATTAATGTATTAACACATAAAGCAGACACACACACACACACACACACACACACACATGTTTTTAAAACAAATGTAAATATTTTATCAAAAGACAAGGATTGTGAGAGTCACTTAAGAATAAATCCAAACTCCCAGGAATGCCTGGCTGGTTCATTTGGTTGAGCTTCTGACTTAGGCTCAGGTCATGATCTCATCATGGCTTGTGGGTTACAGTCCCGTGTGAGGCTCTGTGCTAACAGCTTGGAGCCTGGAGCCTCCTTCAGATTCTGTGTCTCCTTCTCTCTCTCTCTCTCTCTGCTCCTCCCTTGCTCATGCTCTGTCTCTCTTTCTCTCTCAAAAATAAACATTTAAAAATATTTTAAAAAAGAATAAATCCAAACTCCTTGACATCATTGTTGGTCAATATTTTTTTGGATCTGACCCTGAAATCAAACACAATAAAATGAAAATATATAAGTAGAACTGCATTAAACAAAAAATTCCACACAGCAAAGGAAACCATCAATAAAATGAAAAAAAAAATACCTAGGGAATGGGAGAAAATATCTGCAAATCATGTACCTAAAAAAGAGTTAATACCCAACATATATATAAAGGCTCATATAACTCAGTAGCAGGAGAGAAGCACAACAAAACAAGAAATCAAATTAAAAATGGGAAGAGAATTTGAATAGGCATTTTCCCCAAGAAGTCATACAGAGGAGATGGCCAACAAGTGCATGGAAAGATAGTCAACATCACTCATCAGGGAAATACAAATCAAAGCCACAATGACATAGCACCTCACACCTGCCAGAATAGCTATCATCAAAAAGACAAGAAATAGTAAGTGTCGGTGAGAATGTGAAAAAAAGGGAACCCTTGTGCACTGTTGGCAGGAATGTAAATAGGTGCAGCCATTACAGAAAACAGTATGGAGTTTCCTCAAAGAAGTTAAAAACATAGAACTACCCTAGGATCCAGAAATTCCACTTCTGGGCATTAAAAATATTAATTTAAACATGGGGGTCACCTGGGTGTCTTCATGGATTAAGTATCTGACTTTAGCTCAGGTTGTAGTCTCACAGTTTGTGAGTTCAAGCCCTGCATGGGGCTCTATGTTGACAGCTCAGAGCCTGGAGCCTGCTTCAGATTCTGTGTCTCCATCTATCTCTGCTCTTGCCCACCCCCCCCCCACACTCTATCTCTGTCTCTCAAAAATAAATAACCATTAAAAAAAAAGAAAGCATAATGCCTGGCATAGGGCAAGTTCTTTAAAAACTAATAAAAAATAAATGAAGATAGAAGTTCTATCGTCATTGCAGCATTATTCACAACAGTCAAAATATGGAACCAACATACACACACACTCACACACAGTGGACTACTGCTCCTCCATAAAAAATGAAATCTCGCCATTTGTAACAACATGGATGAAACTTGAAGGTATGATGCTAAGTGAAATGAGTCAGACGACGAATACTGTATGATTTCACTTAATATATGGGATCTAAGAAACACAACAAATAAACAAAACATAAAAACCTGCTCAGAGATATGAAGAACAGATTGGTCATTGTCAGAGGGGGAGGATGGTGTGAGTATGAGTAAAAGGGGTGAAGGTGGGCAAAAACACAAACTTCCAGTTACAAAATGAATGACTCATGGGGATGTGATGTACAGCATGGTGACTATCATTAACACTGTGTTGCATATTTGAAAGCTGCTAAGAGAGTAGATATTGAAAGTTATCATCACAAGAAAAAAAAATTTGCAGCTAAGTAAGGTGACAGAAGATAACTATACTTACTGTGGTGATCTTTTTTGCAGCATATACAAATATTTGATCATTATGTTGTACAGCTGAAATTAGTATAATGTTAAATGTTGATTATGCCTCAATAAAAAAGACTAACTCCCAGAATTTGCCCTTAAAAAGATGAGACTATGTAAATGTCCAAAACAGAGAAATGGGCTAAGATATAGAAGGAAATTACCTTTTCTTCTTCTTTGCCAGTAAAACCACAAAAATATCAATACCAAAGACAAAAAGTGTAAATTAAGTTCAAATCTTTAAGTGGCACAAATGATACTCTGTGACAAAATATTTGATTTAATGAACTGGAGAGCCAACCAAAGAAGTAAGCCAGGATGCATCAGGAAGGCTGAAAGAGTAGAAGACTTAAAAGAATGTTATACCATAGAAGTAGAAATATTGATATTTTTATAGTAGAAATCACCCAAGGACAGGAAAAAAATATATAACTGAAGGGATGTTTTAAAAGGAAATGACTGTAAGAAGATGAAAAGCCAAAAATCCCTGGGCACACAAAATGCTAAAAGAGAAATATGAAAAAAAGGAAACATCACATCAATGAAATTTAAAGGTAACCATGAAAAAAAAAATTCAGAGAAAACACCAACATTCTCCAGTGTAATAAGACTCAAGTCGGCATAAGACTTCCCAATAGCATCTGTCATGAGGTGCATATAGTTAACACTACTGCACTGTGTACTTAAAAATGGTCATCATGATTTAAAAAAAAGTTTCCCAATGAAACTGATGATCAGTTACAAAACTAAAATAAATTAAGATTTTCAAAAATTTTAAATAACACTTTGGAAAAAAAAACTTCTGAGTACAAAAATGTTCCATGATATAAGGACTCAGAAGCTTAAAGCACATTTTTATATCCTGAAAAATGGCCTGGAGGAATAGCTCCATCTAGTATAAAAACAATTCAGGAGGATATGTCAAAATAAATGGTAAGGAAAGATAAGTAAGGAACTTAGAAAGCACTCTGCTAAATGGCGAAGCAAAAAAGAATGTTTATAACAATTCCACACTAAAACTCTAGATGATACCCACAAAGTGGGGAGTAAAAGAAGAGACAATTACTAAGATACCTGTAATTTTAAGAGGGAGATGTAACTATTGTTACATTTAAAATTTGATAGAGAAAAATGGACATTAGTTGGATTAATTAGTAGAGCAGTGACAATCACAAATAGAATGAAAATGGAATCATAGTGTTAACACACAAAATACAATTCTCTATATCCAATGGAAAGTAGAGGGGAAAAATGGCAGCAGAAGAAAAATGATCTAGAAACAGTATCTCACAACACACACACACAAACACACACACACACACACACACACACACACACCACACACACACACACACACACACACACACACACACACCACACACACACACATGGGATTTGGGGGAAAAATACAGAACAAAAGAAAGAATAAAGAATTGGCAGGAGAGAATACTAGTTTCCAGTTACACTGGTAAGGAACCTGGAAGGTGCCACTTCATTCCAACAGCAACTGAAAAGCTGAACAGAGTGTAAAATAACAAGTATTCTTGGATCAATGAAAGAAGGACAATTGCTACTTCCCAGATTACGGAGACAAACAGGTGAATGCAGGAAGTCATGGCTCACTGGAGCATAGACTCACAGGCAGAAACCTGGCAGAGAACACATGTCAGGTAGGAAAATCTGAACTGTAATTAACAAGTGCTGGAGCTGCAGTGTGGATATTCTAAGAGTTAAAAACTCCAGAGACCCAGTCACAGGGGAGCCCCCACAATGTGAGATTTACCAACAAAAGCTCAGCCAGGTTTACACTAAATATTGGAGAAAAATCCCCTTGGTTCCTAACAGGAGGAAATCACATGATGTCCACTCTCAGACCACAGTGCAATTAAACTAGAAATTAACAGGAGAAAGATAACTGAAAATCCCATAATGCATGGAGATGAAAAACAAAATTCTAAATAACATATGGGTCAAAGAAGGCATCTCAAGATAAATTAGAAAATAATTTGAACTCAATGAAAATGAAAACACAACTCATCAAAATTTGTGAGATGCCATGAAAACAGTGCTTAGAGGGGAATTTATACTGTTGCATATATAGACTAGGGAAGAAGAAAGACCTAAATCCGTCATCAAAGCTTCCATGTTTGGAAACTAGAAAAAGAAAAAAATAATTAAATCTAGAGTAAGTAAAAGGAAATAAATAAGAAAAATTAGAGGACAAATAAGTGAAATAAAAAGGGAAATCAATACAGAAAAACAATACAACCAAAACCTGGTTCCTGAAAAAAGATGAATAAAATGGATACGCCTCTAGTTAGTCTAGGAGAGAAAGAGAGGGAGACAGAGACAGAGACAGAGAGATGCACAGAGAGAGAATACAAGCTACTAACATCAGAAATGAAAATGCACATCACTACAGTCCCCATGGACATTTTTAAAAAAAGGATAATAAATAAAGAAATACTATGAACAACTCTATACCAACAAATGTGATAACCTAGATGAAATGGATCAATTACTTGAAAGGCATAACCTGCCATAACTCACACAAGAGAATACACAAAATCTGAACAGGCCTATATCTATTAAATACATTAGGTCAATAATTAATAACCTCCAAAAAAAAAAGCAGGAGGCCCAGATGGGTTCAATAGCAAATAATACAAAACATTTAAGGAAGAAATTATTTTTTTTTATTTTTTAAATTTTTTTAACGTTTATTTATTCTTGAGACAGAGAGAGACAGAGCATGAATGGGGGAGGGTCAGAGAGAGGGAGACACAGAATCCAAAACAGGCTCCAGGCTCCAAGCTGTCAGCACAGAGCCCGATGCGGGGCTAGAACTCACAGAGCGTGAGATCGTGACCTGAGCCAAAGTCGGCCGCTCAACCGACCGAGCCACCAGGCGCCCCATTTAAGGAAGAAATTATACCAAATATATAGAATTTACCTCACAGGAGAGTGCAGAGGTAATGTTTTCTAACACATTCTGTGACGAAAATACTGCCCTAATACCAAATCCAGACAAAGACAATACAAGACAACCATTGACCAATGTCTCTCATGAATAAACATCAACACAAAAATCCTCAACCAGATATTTGGAAATCAAATCTAACAATGTGTAAAATAATAATACACTACAATCAAGTGGGACTTCTCCCAGATAAGCCATATTTGTCCACATAATATATTCCATCACATCAACACACTAAAAATGAAAAATGACAGGATCATATCTATAAGTATATTTTCTGTATTAATCTACAGAAAAAGCGATTAATAAAATACAACACCCATTCATGATAAAAACTCTCCTAAACTGGGAATAGAGGGGAATTTTCTCAACTTGATAAAAACTATTGACAAGAAAGAAAGAAAGAAAGAAAGAAAGAAAGAAAGAAAAAAGAAAAGACAGAAAAGAAAAGAAAAAAGAAAAGAAACCACTACAGCTAATATTATACTTAATGGTGAGAAAATCATTGCTTTCCTACTAAAATATGTAGAGGCAAGGATACCTTCTCACAACATGACAACAGAGTATTAGAAGTTCTCACTAGTTCATAAAGGGCAAGAAAAGGAATTAGAAGGCATACTAATTGGGGAAGAAGAAATTAAACTGTCTTTGTTCACAGATGATATGATTTTCTATGTGGAAAATATAAAGTAATTGACAAAAATCTCCCAGGACCAATAAAAAAAATTAGCATGTTTGCAATTAATATAGAGAAGTCAATCACTTTCCTGTATTTGACATTAAAATATAATATCATTTGGGCACCTGGTGGCTCAGTTGGTTAAGCAGCTGACTTTGGCTCAAGTCATGGTCTCACAGTCTGTGGGTCAGAGCCCCATGTCGGGCTCTGTGCTGACAGCTCAGAGCCTGGAGCTGCTTCAGATTCTGTGTCTCCCTCTCTTGCTCTCCCCCTTCCTGCCTCTCTCTCTCAAAAGTGAATAAACATTAAAATTTTTTAAATGAATAATTTAGTATCATTTCATTAGCACTCAAAAAATAAAATAATTAGGTATAAACCTAACAAAATATGTTCAAGATCTATATGAGGAAAACTACCAAACTCATATGAATGAAATGAAAAAATAACTAAATGAATTGAGAGATATCCCATGTCCATGTATGGAAAGACTCAATCATGTCAAAATGTCCTTTCTTCCCTACTTGATCTATACAGGCAACAATCACAACGAAAATCCCAGCAGTCTATTTTGTGGACATTAACACACTGATCCTCAAGTTTATGTGGAGGGGAACAAAGACCCAGAACAGTCAACACAGTATCAAAAAGGAAGAATAAAATTGGAGGACTGACACTATCTGATTTCAAGACTTACTATAAAGAGACAGTAATCGAGACAGTATGGCATTAGCAAAGGAATAGACAAACAGACCTAAGGAATAGATTCGAGATCCCAGAAATAAAACCACATAAATACAGTCAGCTGATCTTTGGCAAAGGAGCAAAGGCAGTACAAAGGAGCATTGATAGTCTCTCTTTTTTTTAATTAAAAAAATTGTTTTAGAGAGAGAGAGAGAGCATCCGAACAGGGCAGAGGGTGAGAAAGAGAGAGATTGAGAGACAAAGAGAGACACACAGAGGAAGAATGAATCTTAAAGAGGCTCCATGCTCAGCATGGAGCCCCCGGAAGCACCGCCAGATGTCAAGACCAAGGATCACAACCTGAGCCACCAAAATCAAGAGTCTACTGCTCAACCAACTGAGCCACACAGGCATCCCCACCAAAGATAGTGTTTTCAACAAGTGGTCCTGAAATAAGTGGACATCCACATTAAAAAAAGAAGAAACAAAACCAACAAAAATGAAACACAAATCTTACATTCTTTTCAAAAGTTAACTCAAAGTGGATCATGGCTTAAATTCAAACTATTCAACACACACAAAAACCTAGATGATATTGGATATGTAACAAAGTACCACTCTGCTAAGTAATATTGGTAATAGGGGAGACAATGTATGGGTAGAGGTAGTGGATGTATAAGAATCTGTGTACCTTTCTCTCAATTTTGCTGTGAACCTAAAATTACTAAACAAAATAGACTTAAAAAAGGAATCAAAGGAAAGCTACAGTAGCAAATTTAATATGAGGCAGAATAAGGTGGAAAGAGTAATGTTATAATTTTCTAAAGGTAAAACTAGATCAACAAGTTATAATAGCCATGAGCATATATTTTGTCTAACCTTAAAACCTTGCTATATGTCAATCAACAACTGAAAAGGGATGGTGATAAATAGAAAAATCCAATGTTAAATATGCCTACATAATTACATAAATATTACCGTATGATTTAAAATACACCTGTCTAAATATGTTGGCTTAAGGTTACAAAAATAAATAAAAATAAAGATTTCAAAAACTTGATTAAAAATATCCATCTAAGATAAAGAAGATGTGGTTTATATATACAATGGAATACTACTTGGCAATGAGAAAGAATGAAATCTGGCCATTTGTAGCAACGTGGATGGAACTGGAGAGTATTATGCTAAGTGAAATCAGTCAGGCAGAGAAAGACAGATACCACATGTTTTTCGCTCATCTGTGGATCCTGAGAAACTTAACAGAAGACCAGAGGGGAATGGAAGAGGAAAAAAAAAACTTACAGAGAGGGAAGAAGGAAAACCATAAGAGACTCTTAAATACTGAGAACAAACTGAGGGTTGATGGGGGGGTGTGGAGGAGGGGAAAGTGGGTGATGGGCGTTGAGGAGGGCACCTGTTAAAATGAGCACTGGCTGTTGTATGGAAACCAATTTGACAACAAATTATATATAATATTTTGTTCCTAAAAAAAACTATATCATAACAAAAAAAATCCATCTAATGTTACTGACTATACATAACTTTCAAGTAAGCCTGGTGCACTCACAGAAACGACTTTTCTAGATACTGAAAAGAAAAATGTTCTTTTCTCTACAGTAAAAATACACCCAAGTTTATCCTTTACAATTGCAATATATGATTATCATCTTGACATAATCATTAATAGTACTCTCATTTCATTCACATTAAGTGTCCTGAGTATGACAATAAATCATATCATAACCTATTGTCAAGAATAATGTAATAACATTGGAAAGACAGAGCAGAACAAAATAATAGTTAAGTAAAAAGCTAAAAATCTTTAACTTTCTGGATACTTAGAAAATCCTTCAGGTCTGGACACATGGGAGAAGGGTTAAAGTAAAAAAAAAAAAATAATAGCATTTCCATCATGCTTAAAACTGGTAGTAATTAAAAAAAATAAACTTTATCTTAAAAATTGTGGGACAGGGGCGCCTGGGTGGCTCAGTCGGTTAAGCGTCTGGCTTCGGCTCAGGTCATGATCTCACAGTCCATGAGTTCGAGCCCCGCGTCGGGCTCTGTGCTGACAGCGCAGAGCCTGGAGCCTGCTTCAGATTCTGTGTCTCCCTCTCTCTCTGCCCCTCCCCTGCTCATGCTCTGCCTCTCTCTGTCTCAAAAATAAATAAAAACATTAAAAAAATTTTTAAAAAAATTGTGGGACAAAGCTAAAATATATCTTAGAAGGAATTTTATCACTTAAAGTGGTGTTCATTAAGACAGAGTGAGATTGACTTACAGAAAATAAGAGAGAGCTCTAAAGTAGATTCTTCTATGAATATAGACAATGTATGTGACAGAAGAGACATTTAGAAATCATGAGGAAAGCAGAAAGGATGGATTATTCGATAAATGATGCTGGAATGTTGGGCTATTCATGCAGAAAAGTTTAAAATACATTTCTATCTCCTACTTTGCACAAAAATAAAATCCGTGCTGATGAAAAGAACTAAATGTGACACATGAACTTAAAATATTTAGAATATATTAGGAGCATGTTTTTGTTCTAGTAGCTAAGGAAGATGCCTTTGGCAAGATACAACAAGCTCTATGTGTGAATAAACTTGAGTGGAAATAAACTTTGACCAAGAAAATTCATGGCTCCAGAATCCCATTCCTGAAGTTGTCACTCTGGAAAATGTCAATTCACTGTTGGAACTGGGGACTTCCAAATGCTCCCTAGACTTCTTAGAAATCTAGATTGAA
This sequence comes from Panthera tigris, assembly GCF_018350195.1. Classification (NCBI taxonomy): domain Eukaryota; kingdom Metazoa; phylum Chordata; class Mammalia; order Carnivora; family Felidae; genus Panthera; species Panthera tigris. The sequence goes on along the minus strand of NC_056667.1, from coordinate 112,450,027 downwards.
GTGTAATGTGACTTTAGAATTCTAGGTAAGGATAGAATTGAAAAAATCTGAACAAATCTGAACTGTAGGAAGAAGAGTGGCACCATATAATATTGGATTACCTGTTAGCACTGACAACTCTGGACAGTTCACTACAAGGCCTCTCCAAAACAGAGTGGCAATGTATGGTTTCATGGTTTTTTGTTCGTTTGTTTTGTTTTGTTTGTTTTGTTTTGTTTTTTGTTTTCCTTTTGGTTTTCTCCCTCTCCCCAGCTATGATGGCATCATTTATTAGTTCTGCTTGTCATTTTTTTTTGGAGTATTGCTGACACACAATGTTACATTAGTTTCAGGTGTACAACCTAGTGATCTGATGATGTGTTTATACATTATGCCATATTCACCACAAGTATAGCAACCATCTGTCCCGTTACATCACTATTACAATATTATTGGCTTGCCCATTTAACTATGAGAGAGAAGAATCGTTTTCTGGTGAGTTTTCTGGCATAACTGTGTAGCTAATGTGCCTGGATGAACTTTATTATGATGAAAATCTCCTGATGGACAGTTAATATCCCCTGTATGCTAACATAAAAGCAAAGATATTCCATTAAGAATTCCATAGTACCATTTTAACTTCTCAAACCGTAAGATCTGGTAACACTGGGCCTAGTTTATACAGAAAATACTGGGCTAACTAGAAAGAATGTTTTTCCATCTGGGCATGGTCTTTTGTTTTCCAGTTCAAGACAGGGCCTACCTACTCATTTACATTTTCTGCTTGGCCCCTGGAAACATTGAAGTCTAGGAGATGATGCAGGCCTATTGCCTCTGGTATGGTTTTCCTAGCACAAAGATAAAAGTAATGAGCATGAACAAAGTGTTTGTTGTTAAGAGGCAGTATAGAGTGTAGATCAAGGATGAAGTTCTCACTTCTAGAGCAGTACTATATAAAATGAAATTCAAACTTTCTCCCTTACAAGATGTGTGGCCCACATTGTCTTTTACTACTCTGTGCCTTAGTTCACTCATCTGTAAAAGGGCATACAATAGTACCTTCTTGATTGAGTTGTTAGTAGGATTAAAATAATCAATACATGAATAGCAATCAGAACAGTACTTGACATATAGTAGTGTTCAATAACTTTTATTCCTCTTTTAAGTATATATGCTCATTTATTTTAATTGCCCTTATTTGATAGTTTAGTCTGTTTTGCATTTTATTTGTTTTACACCTATATTATTATCTATTGTTGCAAACATCTTACGAAATTATTTACCCCTAACATACTGAGCATAGTTCTTTTCTATTTATTTGGAAGTTCCCTTCTATTCCAAGTTTTTTTTTTTTAATATGAAAATTTATTGTCAAATTAGTTTCCATACAACACCCAGTGCTCATCCCAACAGGTACCCTCCTCAATGCTCATCACCCACCTCCCTCCCTCCCACCCCTCATTAACCCTCAGTTTGTTCTCAGTTTTTTTTTTCTTTTTTTTTTTTTTCCTTTTTTTAAATTTTTTTTTTATTTTTTATTTTTTAATATATGAAATTTACTGTCAAATTGGTTTCCATACAACACCCAGTGCTCATCCCAAAAGGTGCCCTCCTCAATACCCATCACCCACCCTGCCCTCCCTCCCACCCCCCCATCAACCCTCAGTTTGTTCTCAGTTTTTAACAGTCTCTTATGCTTTGGCTCTCTCCCACTCTAACCTCTTTTTATTTATTTATTTATTTATTTATTTATTTATTTATTTATTTTTCCCTCCCCCATGGGTTTCTGTTATGTTTCTCAGGATCCACATAAGAGTGAAACCATATGGTATCTGTCTTTCTCTGTATGGCTTATTTCACTTAGCATCACACTCTCCAGCTCCATCCATGTTGCTACAAAAGGCCATATTTCATTTTTTCTCATTGCCACGTAGTATTCCATTGTGTATATAAACCACAATTTCTTTATCCATTCATCAGTTGATGGACATTTAGGCTCTTTCCATAATTTGGCTATTGTTGAGAGTGCCGCTATAAACATTGGGGTACAGGTGCCCCTATGCATCAGTACTCCTGTATCCCTTGGATAAATTCCTAGCAGTGCTATTGCTGGGTCATAGGGTAGGTCTATTTTTAATTTTCTGAGGAACCTACACACTGCTTTCCAGAGCGGCTGCACCAATTTGCATTCCCACCAACAGTGCAAGAGGGTTCCTGTTTCTCCACATCCTCTCCAGCATCTATAGTCTCCTGATTTGTTCATTTGGGCCACTCTGACTGGCGTGAGGTGGTATCTGAGTGTGGTTTTGATTTGTATTTCCCTGATAAGGAGCGACGTTGAACATCTTTTCATGTGCCTGTTGGCCATCCGGATGTCTTCTTTAGAGAAGTGTCTATTCATGTTTTCTGCCCATTTCTTCACTGGGTTATTTGTTTTTCGGGTGTGGAGTTTGATGAGCTCTTTATAGATTTTGGATACTAGCCCTTTGTCCGATGTGTCATTTACAAATATCTTTTCCCATTCCGTTGGTTGCCTTTTAGTTTTGTTGGTTGTTTCCTTTGCTGTGCAGAAGCTTTTTATCTTCATACGGTCCCAGTAATTCACTTTTGCTTTTAATTCCCTTGCCTTTGGGGATGTGCCGAGTAAGAGATTGCTACGGCTGAGGTCAGAGAGGTCTTTTCCTGCTTTCTCCTCTAGGGTTTTGATGGTTTCCTGTCTCACATTCAGGTCCTTTATCCATTTTGAGTTTATTTTTGTGAATGGTGTGAGAAAGTGGTCTAGTTTCAACCTTCTGCATGTTGCTGTCCAGTTCTCCCAGCACGATTTGTTAAAGAGACTGTCTTTTTTCCATTGGATGTTCTTTCCTGCTTTGTCAAAGATGAGTTGGCCATACGTTTGTGGGTCTAGTTCTGGGGTTTCTATTCTATTCCATTGGTCTATGTGTCTGTTTTTATGCCAATACCATGCTGTCTTGATGATGACAGCTTTGTAGTAGAGGCTAAAGTCTGGGATTGTGATGCCTCCTGCTTTGGTCTTCTTTTTCAAAATTACTCTGGCTATTCGGGGCCTTTTGTGGTTCCATATGAATTTTAGAATTGCTTGTTCTAGTTTCGAGAAGAATGCTGGTGCAATTTTGATTGGGATTGCATTGAATGTGTAGATAGCTTTGGGTAGTATTGACATTTTGACAATATTTATTCTTCCAATCCATGAGCAGGGAATGTCTTTCCATTTCTTTATATCTTCTTCAATTACCTGCATAAGTTTTCTATAGTTTTCAGCATACAGATCTTTTACATCTTTGGTTAGATTTATTCCTAGGTATTTTATGCTTCTTGGTGCAATTGTGAATGGGATCAGTTTCTTCATTTGTCTTTCTGTTGCGTCATTGTTAGTGTATAAGAATGCAACTGATTTCTGCACATTGATTTTGTATCCTGCAACTTTGCTGAATTCATGTATCAGTTCTAGCAGACTTTTGGTGGAGTCTATCGGATTTTCCATGTATAATATCATGTCATCTGCAAAAAGCGAAAGCTTGACTTCATCTTTGCCAATTTTGATGCCTTTGATTTCCTTTTGTTGTCTGATTGCTGATGCTAGTACTTCCAGCACTGTGTTAAACAACAGCGGTGAGAGTGGGCATCCCTGTCGTGTTCCTGATCTCAGGGAAAAAGCTCTCAGTTTTTCCCCGTTGAGGATGATGTTAGCTGTGGGCTTTTCATAAATGGCCTTTATGATCTTTAAGTATGTTCCTTCTATCCCGACTTTCTCAAGGGTTTTTATTAAGAAAGGGTGCTGGATTTTGTCAAAGGCCTTTTCTGCATCGATTGACAGGATCATATGGTTCTTCTCTTTTTTTTTGTTAATGTGATGTATCACGTTGATCGATTTGTGAATGTTGAACCAGCCCTGCATCCCAGGAATGAATCCCACTTGATCATGGTGAATAATTCTTTTTATATGCTGTTGAATTCGATTTGCTAGTATCTTATTAAGAATTTTTGCATCCATATTCATCAGGGATATTGGCCTGTAGTTCTCTTTTTTTACTGGGTCTCTGTCTGGTTTAGGAATCAAAGTAATACTGGCTTCATAGAATGAGTCTGGAAGTTTTCCTTCCCTTTCTATTTCTTGGAATAGCTTGAGAAGGATAGGTATTATCTCTGCTTTAAACGTCTGGTAGAACTCCCCTGGGAAGCCATCTGGTCCTGGACTCTTATTTGTTGGGAGATTTTTGATAACTGATTCAATTCCTTCGCTGGTTATGGGTCTGTTCAAGCTTTCTATTTCCTCCTGATTGAGTTTTGGAAGAGTGTGGGTGTTTAGAAATTTGTCCATTTCTTCCAGGTTGTCCAATATGCTGGCATATAATTTTTCATAGTATTCCCTGATAATTGTTTGTATCTCTGAGGGATTGGTTGTAATCATTCCATTTTCATTCATGATGTTATCTATTTGGGTCATCTCCCTTTTCTTTTTGAGAAGCCTGGCTAGAGGTTTGTCAATTTTGTTTATTTTTTCAAAAAACCAACTCTTGGTTTCGTTGATCTGCTCTACAGTTTTTTTAGATTCTATATTGTTTATTTCTGCTCTGATCTTTATTATTTCTCTTCTTCTGCTGGGTTTAGGCTGCCTTTGCTGTTCTGCTTCTATTTCCTTTAGGTGTGCTGTTAGATTTTGTATTTGGGATTTTTCTTGTTTCTTGAGATAGGCCTGGATTGCAATGTATTTTCCTCTCAGGACTGCCTTCGCTGCGTCCCAAAGCGTTTGGATTGTTGTATTTTCATTTTCGTTTGTTTCCATATATATTTTAATTTCTTCTCTAATTGCCTGGTTGACCCACTCATTCGTTAGTAGGGTATTCTTTAACCTCCACGCTTTTGGAGGTTTTCCAGACTTTTTCCTGTGGTTGATTTCAAGCTTCATAGCATTGTGGTCTGAAAGTATGCATGGTATAATTTCAATTCTTGTAAACTTATGAAGGGCTGTTTTGTGACCCAGTATATGATCTATCTTGGAGAATGTTCCATGTGCACTCGAGAAGAAAGTATATTCTGTTGCTTTGGGATGCAGAGTTCTAAATATATCTGTCAAGTCCATCTGATCCAATGTATCCTTCAGGGCCCTTGTTTCTTTATTGACTGTGTGTCTAGATGATCTATCCATTTCTGTAAGTGGGGTGTTAAAGTCCCCTGCAATGACCACATTCTTATCAATAAGGTTGCTTATGTTTATGAGTAATTGTTTTATATATCTGGGGGCTCGGGTATTTGGCGCATAGACATTTATAATAGTTAGCTCTTCCTGGTGGATAGACCCTGTGATTATTATATAATGCCCTTCTTCATCTCTTGTTACAGCCTTTAATTTAAAGTCTAGTTTGTCTGATATAAGTATGGCTACTCCAGCTTTCTTTTGGCTTCCAGGAGCATGATAAATAGTTCTCCATCCCCTCACTCTCAATCTAAAGGTGTCCTCAGATCTAAAATGAGTCTCTTGTAGACAGCAAATAGATGGGTCTTGTTTTTTTATCCATTCTGATACCCTATGTCTTTTAGTTGGCGCATTTAATCCATTTACATTCAGTGTTATTATAGAAAGATATGGGTTTAGAGTCATTGTGATGTCTGTATGTTTTATGCTTGTAGTGATGTCTCTGGTGCTTTGTCTCACAGGATCCCCCTTAGGATCTCTTGTAGGGCTGGTTTAGGGGTGACAAATTCCTTCAGTTTTTGTTTGTTTGGGAAGACCTTTATCTCTCCTTCTATTCTAAATGACAGACTTGCTGGATACAGGATTCTCGGCTGCATATTTTTTCTGTTTAGCACACTGAAGATATCGTGCCAATCCTTTCTGGCCTGCCAAGTTTCAAAAGGGAGATCAGTCACAAGTCTTATAGGTCTCCCTTTATATGTGAGGGCACATTTATCCCTTGCTGCTTTCAGAATTTTCTCTTTATCCTTGTATTTTGCCAGTTTCACTATGGTATGTCGTGCAGAAGATCGATTCAAGTTACGTCTGAAGGGAGTTCTCTGTGCTTCTTGGATTTCGATGACTTTTTCCTTCCCCAGTTCAGGGAAGTTCTCAGCTATAATTTCTTCAAGTACCCCTTCAGCACCTTTCCCTCTCTCTTCCTCCTCTGGGATACCAATTATGCGTATATTATTTCTTTTTAGTGTATCACTTAGTTCTCTAATTTTCCCCTCATATTCCTGGATTTTTTTATCTCTCTTTCTCTCAGCTTCCTCTTTTTCCATAACTTTATCTTCTAGTTCACCTATTCTCTCCTCTGCCTCTTCAAGCCGAGCCATTGTGGTTTCCATTTTGTTTTGCATTTCGTTTAAAACGTTTTTCAACTCCTCGTGACTGTTCCTTAGTCCCTCGATCTGTGTGGCAAGAGATTCTCTGCTGTCCTGTATACTGTTTTCAAGCCCAGCGATTAATTTTATGACTATTATTCTAAATTCACTTTCTGTTATATTATTTAAATCCTTTTTGATCAGTTCATTAGCTGTTGTTATTTCCTGGAGATTCTTCTGAGGGGAATTCTTCCGTTTGGTCATTTTGGAGAGTCCCTGGCGTGGTGAGGACCTGCAGTGCACTTCCCCTGTGCTGTGGTGTATAACTGGAGTTAGGGGGCGGGGCCGCAGTCCGACCCGATGTCTGCCCCCAGCCCACTGCTGGGGCCACAGTCAGACTGGTGTGTGCCTTCTCTTCCCCTCTCCTAGGGGCGGGATTCACTGTGGGGTGGTGTGTCCCGTCTGGGCTACTTGCACACTGCCAGGCTTGTGTTGCTGGGGATCTGGCGTATTAGCCTTGGTGGGTAGGCAAGGTGCACGGGGGGTGGAGGGGCAGGCTTAGCTTGCTTCTCCTTAGGTGATCCACTTCAGGAGGAGCCCTGTGGCAGCGGGAGGGAGTCAGATCCGCTGCCGGAGGTTTGGCTCCGCAGAAGCACAGAGTTGGGTGTTTGCGCGGAACGAGCAAGTTCCCTGGTAGGAACTGGTTCCCTTTGGGATTTTGGCTGGGGGATGGGCGGGGGAGATGGCGCTGGCGCCTTTGTTCCCCGCCAAGCTGAGCTCTGCCGTCCGGGGGCTCAGCAGCTCTCCCTCCCTTTGTCCTCCAGCCTTCCCGCTTTCCGCGCAGAGCTGTTAACTTATGACCTCCCAGACGCTAAGTCGCGCTTGCTGTCGGAACACAGTCTGTCCGGCCCCTCCGCTTTTGCCAGCCCGACACGGGGGCTCTGCTTGGCCGGCGAGCCGCCCCTCCGCCCCGGCTCCCTCCCGCCAGTCCGTGGAGCGCGCACCGCTTCGCCGCCCTTCCTACCCTCTTCCGTGGGCCTCTAGTCTGCGCTTGACTCTGGAGACTCCCTTCTGCTAATCCTCTGGCGGTTTTCTGGGTTCTTTAGGCAGGTGTAGGTGGGATCTAAGTGATGGGCAGGACGCGCGGTGAGCCCCGCGTCCTCCTACGCCGCCATCTTCCGGAGTCTCCACTGTTCTCAGTTTTTAAGAGTCTCTTATGGTTTGGCTCCCTCTCTCTCTAGCCTTTCTTTATTTTTTATTTTTATTTTTCCTTCCCCTCCCCCATGGTCTTCTGGTAAGTTTCTCAGGGTCCACATAAGAGTGAAAACATATGGTAACTGTCTTTCTCTGTATGACTTATTTCACTTAGCATAACACTCTCCAGTTCCATCCACGTTGCTACAAAAGGCGATATTTCATTCTTTCCCATTGCCATGTAGTATTCCATTGTGTATATAAACCACAATTTCTTTATCCATTCATCAGTTGATGGACCTTTAGGATCTTTCCATAATTTGGCTATCATTGAAAGTGCTGCTATAAACATTGGGGTACAAGTGCCCCTATGTATCAGCACTCCTGTATCCCTTGGGTAAATTCCTAGCAGTGCTATTGCTGGGTCATAGGGTAGATATATTTTTAATTTTTTGAGGAACCTCCACAGTGTTTTCCAGAGTGGCTGCACCAGTTTACATTCCCACCAACAGGGAAGAGTTCCCTATTTCCCGTTTCTCCACAACCTCTCCACATCCTATAGTCTCCTGATTTGTTCATTTTAGCCACTTTGACTGGCATGAGGTGATATCTGAGTGTGGTTTTGATTTGTATTTCCCTGATGAGGAGCAACGTTGAGCATCTTTTCATATGCCTGTTGGCCATCAGGATGTCTTCTTTACAGAAGTCTCTATTCATGTTTTCTGCCTATTTCTTGACTGGATTATTTGTTTTTCGGGTGTGGAGTTTGGTGAGCTCTTTATAGATTTTGGATACGAGCCCTTTGTCCGATATATCATTTGCAAATATCTTTTCCCATTCTGTTGGTTGCCTTTTAGCTTTGTTGATTGTTTCCTTTGCAATTCAGAAGACTTTTACCTTCATGATGTCCCAATAGTTCATTTTTGCATTTAATTCCCTTGCCTTTGGGGATGTGTCAAGTAAGAAATTGCTGCAGCTAGGTCAGAAAGGTTTTTTTCCTGCTTTCTTCTGTAGAGTACTGATGGTTTCCTGTCTCACATTCAGGTCCTTCACCCATTTTGAGTTTATTTTTGTGAATGGTGTAAGAAAGTGGTCTAGTTTCAACCTGCTGCATGTTGCTGTCCAGTTCTCCCAGCACCATTTGTTAAAGAGACTGTCTTTTTTCCATTGGATGTTCTTTCCTGCTTTGTCAAAGATTAGTTGGCCATACTTTTGTGGGTCCAATTCTGGAGTGTCTATTCTATTCCATTGGTCTATGTGTCTGTTTTTGTGCCAATACCATGCTGTCTTGATGATGACAGCTTGGTAGTACAGGCTAAAGTCTGGGATTGTGATGCCTCCTGCTTTGGTCTTCTTCCATATTACTTTGGCTATTCAGGGTCTTTTGTGGTTCCATAGAAATTTCAGGATTGTTTGTTCTAGCTTCGAGAAGAATGCTGGTGCAATTTTGATTGGGATTACATTGAATATGTAGATAGCTTTGGGTAGTATTGACATTTTAACAATATTTACTCTTTCAGTCCATGAGCACAGAATACTTTTCCATTTCTTTATATCTTTTTCAATTTCCTTCATAAGCTTTCTATAATTTTCAGCATACAGATCTTTTACATCTTTGGTTAAGTTTATTTCTAGGTATTTTATGCTTCTTGGTGCAATTGTGAATGGGATCAGTTTCTTTATTTGTCTTTCTGTTGCTTCATTATTAGTGTAGAAGAATGCAACTGATTTCTGTACATTGATTTTGTATCCTGCAACATTGCTGAATTCATGTATCAGTTCTAGCAGACTTTTGGTGGAGTCTATTGGGTTTTTCGTGTATAATATCATATCATCTGCAAAAAGTGAAAGCTTGACTTCATCTTTGCCAAGTTTGTTTTTTAAAAATAAATGCATATTAAATTCTATAGATATTTTCTAAGTTTATTAATATTACTTATTTTCTCTCCATTGTGTTAGTATAGTAAATTATATTAATTGAATTTGAATGACCATTTTAGTTTTCAACTTATTTGTATTATATTATCCGTATGTATTTATTGCTGATTCATTTTATTAATTTTTTTAGGACTTAATTTTAATCTGTATATATGTGGTCTATAACTTCAATTTGTTAAAATAAATTGTTCAGGTTTTGGTACCAAGGTTCTGCTAGCCCTATGAGTTGGAAAGAAAATTTCTTCCTGAAATATTTGGTGAAAACTGCACTGGTAATGACTTCTGGAATTGGAAATGAAAGAAAAAAAAAAAAACTTGAACAATTTTTTGGTAGGAATAAGACTACTCATGTTTTCTTTTTCACTCTACAACCTTGTCTTCTAAATATTCAGATTTATTTACATAATTGTGTTCATTATATGTTCTCGTGATCTTTTTGATGTTGGTGAGAATTTATAATATGTCCTATTTTATTCTTGATTACTTATTGGTTATTTTTTTCCTGCTTGTTTTATTAGTTTCAGAGAGGGATTTCTTCAAATCTCCGACTCTGATTGTGAATGAATGTTGCCTCACAGAGTCCCTCATCCACAGAACAGCCCAGCTGAGGACAGTAAACACCTGGCAGTCTCTGGCTGGAGTTTGACCTTGGCCTGCTTGAGCAGCAAGATATAATGACCAGGGTATTTAAAGCCACTAGAAATGCCTGAAGCTGATAACACAAACTAAATCTCACAGTTTCCTTATCTCTCAGATGTAATTGTTGTGAGCTAAATTGTTGATGGAGTTCACCAGGGGTATGAAGCCGCAGAAGCCCAAGGTAGGAACTGACACAAACTTTGTTGGCTTTCTCCCCATTTGGGTTCCCTCTCCCACCTCTTCAAACCATCTCCTTAATACACTACTTTTACCTGAGTATATTTCTCATGACCTTTATCCAAAGAAGCCCAACTTAAAGCAAGGTTTACAGTATTTTTTGAATTTAATCTATTGTGGAGCTATGCTGTTAAAGGTGTGCATATTTAGAAATGTAGTATCTCTCGCTAAACTGACACACTTGATTTTTGTGGGATCAACTACTATATCTATCATAAAGCTTATGCCTCGGAATCTCTTTGCTCCATGATGGATATAGGTTCTTAGGTATATTTATTTATACAAATATTTGTTCAATCTTCTTGTAAATTTTTCTTCAGAGGTCTTTCTTAGCAATATATAATTATTTTATTTAAATTCAGTTTCAGAGAACAGGAAGATGGCGGCATAGGAGGACGCTGGGCTCACTGAGCGTCCTGCTGATCACTTAGATTCCACCTACACCTGCCTAAAGAACCCAGAAAACCGCCAGAGGATTAGCAGAATGGAGTCTCTGGAGCCAAGTGCAGACAAAAGGCCCACGGAAGAGGGTAGGAAGGGCAGCGAGGCGGTGCGCGCTCCCCGGACTGGCGGGAGGGAGCTGGGGCGGAGGGGCGGCTCCCCGGCCAAGCAGAGCCCCCTAGTCTGGCTGGCAAGCGGAGGGGCCTGACGGACTGTGTTCCGACAGCAAGTGCGACTTAGTGTCTGGGAGGTCATAAGTTAACAGCTCTGCTCAGAAAGCGGGAAGGCTGGAGGACAAAGGGAGGGAGAGCTGCTGAGCCCCCAGACGGCAGAGCTCAGCTTGGTGGGGAACAAAGGCGCTCGCCAGCGCCATCTCCCTCACCCATTCCCCAGCCAAAATCCCAAAGAGAACCAGTTCCTGCCAGGGAACTTGCTCGCTCCAGGCAAACACCCAACTCTGTGCTTCTGCAGAGCCAAACCTCCAGCAGCGGATCTGACTCCCTCCCACTGCCACAGGGCACCTCCTGAAGTGGATCACCTAGGAGAAGCGAGCTAAGCCTGCCCCTCCTGCCCCGGTGCACCTTGCCTACCCACCCCAGCTTATACGCCAGATCCCCAGCACCACAAGCCTGGCAGTGTGCAAGTAGCCCAGATGGGCCACACCACCCCACAGTGAATCCTGCCCCTAGGAGAGGGGAAGAGAAGGCACACACCAGTCTGACTGTGGCCCCAGCGGTGGGCTGGGGGCAGATATCAGGACTGACTGCGGCCCCGCCCACCAACTCCAGTTATACACCACAGCACAGGGGAAGTGCCCTGCAGGTCCTCACCACTCCAGGGACTATCCAAAATGACTAAACGGAAGAATTCCCCTCAGAAGAATCTCCAGGAAATAACAACAGCTAATGAACTGATCAAAAAGGATTTAAATAATACAACAGAAAGTGAATTTAGAATAATAGTCATAAAATTAATCACTGGGCTTGAAAACAGTATAGAGGACAGGCAGAGAATCTCTTGCTACAGAGATCAAGGGACTAAGGAACAGTCACGAGGAGCTGAAAAGCGCTTTAAACAAAATGCAAAACAAAATGGAAACGATGACAGCTCGGATTGATGAGGCAGAGGAGAGAATAGGTGAACTAGAAGATAAAGTTATGGAAAAAGAGGAAGCTGAGAGAAAGAGAGATAAAAAAATCCAGGAATATGAGGGGAAAATTAGAGAACTAAGTGATACACTAAAAAGAAATAATATACGCATAATTGGTATCCCAGAGGAGGAAGAGAGAGGGAAAGGTGCTGAAGGGGTACTTGAAGAAATTATAGCTGAGAACTTCCCTGAACTGGGGAAGGAAAAAGTCATCGAAATCCAAGAAGCACAGAGAACTCCCTTCAGACGTAACTTGAATCGATCTTCTGCACGACATACCATAGTGAAACTGGCAAAATACAAGGATAAAGAGAAAATTCTGAAAGCAGCAAGGGATAAATGTGCCCTCACATATAAAGGGAGACCTATAAGACTTGTGACTGATCTCTCTTTTGAAACTTGGCAGGCCAGAAAGGATTGGCACGATATCTTCAGTGTGCTAAACAGAAAAAATATGCAGCCGAGAATCCTGTATCCAGCAAATCTGTCATTTAGAATAGAAGGAGAGATAAAGGTCTTCCCAAACAAACAAAAACTGAAGGAATTTGTCACCCCTAAACCAGCCCTACAAGAGATCCTAAGGGGGATCCTGTGAGACAAAGTACCAGAGACATCACTACAAGCATAAAACATACAGACATCACAATGACTCTAAACCCATATCTTTCTATAATAACATGAATGTAAATGGATTAAATGCTCCAACCAAAAGACGTAGGGTATCAGAATGGATAAAAAAACAAGACCCATCTATTTGCTGTCTATAAGAGACTCATTTTAGATCTGAGGACACCTTTAGATTGAGAGTGAGGGGATGGAGAACTATTTATCATGCTCCTGGAAGCCAAAAGAAAGCTGGAGTAGCCATACTTATATCAGACTAACTAACTTTAAATTAAAGGCTGTAACAAGAGATGAACAAGGACATTGTATAATAATTACAGGGTCTATCCATCAGGAAGTGCTAACAATTATAAATGTCTATGCGCCGAATACTGGAGCCCCCAAATATATAAAACAATTACTCATAAACATAAGCAACCTTATTGATAAGAATGTGGTCATTGCAGGGGACTTTAACACCCCACTTACAGAAATGGATAGATCATCTAGACACACGGTCAATAAAGAAACAAGGGCCCTGAATGATACATTGGATCAGATGGACTTGACAGATATATTTAGAACTCTGCATCCCAAAGCAACAGAATATGCTTTCTTCTCGAGTGCACATGGAACATTCTCCAAGATAGATCATATACTGGGTCACAAAACAGCCCTTCATAAGTTTACAAGAATTGAAATTATACCATGCATACTTTCAGACCACAATGCTATGAAGCTTGAATCAACCACAGGAAAAAGTCTGGAAAACCTCCAAAAGCGTGGAGGTTAAAGAATACCCTACTAACGAATGAGTGGGTCAACCAGGCAATTAGAGAAGAAATTAAAATATATATGGAAACAAACGAAAATGAAAATACAACAATCCAAACGCTTTGGGACGCAGCGAAGGCAGTCCTGAGAGGAAAATACATTGCAATCCAGGCCTATCTCAAGAAACAAGAAAAATCCCAAATACAAAATCTAACAGCACACCTAAAGGAAATAGAAGCAGAACAGCAAAGGCAGCCTAAACCCAGCAGAAGAAGAGAAATAATAAAGATCAGAGCAGAAATAAACAATATAGAATCTAAAAAAACTGTAGAGCAGATCAACGAAACCAAGAGTTGGTTTTTTGAAAAAATAAACAAAATTGACAAACCTCTAGCCAGGCTTCTCAAAAAGAAAAGGGAGATGACCCAAATAGATAACATCATGAATGAAAATGGAATGATTACAACCAATCCCTCAGAGATACAAACAATTATCAGGGAATACTATGAAAAATTATATGCCAACAAATTGGACAACCTGGAAGAAATGGACAAATTCCTAAACACCCACACTCTTCCAAAACTCAATCAGGAGGAAATAGAAAGCTTGAACAGACCCATAACCAACAAAGAAATTGAATCGGTTATCAAAAATCTCCCAACAAATAAGAGTCCAGGACCAGATGGCTTCCCAGGGGAGTTCTACCAGACGTTTAAAGCAGAGATAATACCTATCCTTCTCAAGCTATTCCAAGAAATAGAAAGGGAAAGAAAACTTCCAGACTCATTCTATGAAGCCAGTATTCCTTTGATTCCTAAACCAGACAGAGACCCAGTAAAAAAAGAGAACTACAGGCCAATATCCCTGATGAATATGGATGCAATAATTCTCAATAAGATACTAGCAAATCGAATTCAATGGCATATAAAAAGAATTATTCACCATGATCAAGTGGGATTCATTCCTGGGATGCAGGGTGGTTCAACATTCGCAAATCAATCAACGTGATACATCACATTAATAAAAGAAAAGAGAAGAACCATATGATCCTGTAATCGATGCAGAAAAGGCCTTTGACAAAATCCAGCACCCTTTCTTAATAAAAACCCTTGAGAAAGTCGGGATAGAAGGAACATACTTAAAGATCATAAAAGCCATTTATGAAAAGCCCACAGCTAACATCATCCTCAACAAAAACTGAGAGGTTTTTCCCTGAGATCAGGAACACGACAGGGATGCCCACTCTCACCGCTGTTGTTTAACATAGTGCTGGAAGTTCTAGCATCAGCAATCAGACAACAAAAGGAAATCAAAGGCATCAAAATTGGCAAAGATGAAGTCAAGCTTTCGCTTTTTGCAGATGACATGATATTATACATGGAAAATCCGATAGACTCCACCAAAAGTCTGCTAGAGCTGATACATGAATTCAGCAAAGTTGCAGGATACAAAATCAATGTACAGAAATCAGTTGCATTCTTATACACTAACAATGAAGCAACGGAAAGACAAATAAAGAAACTGATCCCATTCACAATTGCACCAAGAAGCATAAAATACCTAGGAATAAACCTAACCAAAGATGTACAAGATCTGTATGCTGAAAACTATCGAAAGCTTATGAAGGAAATTGAAGAAGATATAAAGAAATGGAAAGACATTCCCTGCTCATGGATTGGAAGAATAAATATTGTCAAAATGTCAATACTACCCAAAGCTATCTACACATTCAATGCAATCCCAATCAAAATTGCACCAGCATTCTTCTCAAAGCTAGAACAAGCAATCCTAAAATTTGTATGGAACCACAAAAGGCCCCAAATAGCCAAAGTAATTTTGAAGAAGAAGACCAAAGCAGGAGGCATCACAATCCCAGACTTTAGCCTCTACTACAAAGCTGTCATCATCAAGACAGCATGGTATTGGCACAAAAACAGACACATAGACCAATGGAATAGAATAGAAACCCCAGAACTAGGCCCACAAACGTATGGCCAACTGATCTTTGACAAAGCAGGAAAGAACATCCAATGGAAAAAAGACAGTCTCTTTAACAAATCGTGCTGGGAGAACTGGACAGCAACATGCAGCAGGTTGAAACTAGACCACTTTCTCACACCATTCACAAAAATAAACTCAAAATGGGTGAAGGACCTGAATGTGAGACAGGAAACCATCAAAACCTGAGAGGAGAAAGCAGGAAAAGACCTCTCTGACCTCAGCCGTAGCAATCTCTTACTCGACACATCCCCAAAGGCAAGGGAATTAAAAGCAAAAGTGTATTACTGGGACCTTATGAAGATCAAAAGCTTCTGCACAGCAAAGGAAACAACCAACAAAACTAAAAGGCAACCAACAGAATGGGAAAAGATATTTGCAAATGACATATTGGACAAAGGGCTAATATCCAAAATCTATAAAGAGCTCACCAAACTCCACACCCGAAAAACAAATAACCCAGTGAAGAAATGGCCAGAAAACATGAATAGACACTTCTCTAAAGAAGACATCCGGATGGCCAACAGGCACATGAAAAGATGTTCAACGTCACTCCTTATCAGGGAAATACAAATCAAAACCACACTCAGATACCACCTCACGCCAGTCAGAGTGGCCCAAATGAACAAATCAGGAGACTATAGATGCTGGAGAGGATGTGGAGAAACGGGAACCCTCTTGCACTGTTGGTGGGAATGCAAATTGGTGCAGCCGCTCTGGAAAGCAGTGTGTAGGTTCCTCAGAAAATTAAAAATAGACCTACCCTATGACCCAGCAATAGCACTGCTAGGAATTTATCCAAGGGATACAGGAGTACTGATGCATAGGGGCACTTGTACCCCAACGTTTATAGCAGCACTCTCGACAATAGCCAAATGATGGAAAGAGCCTAAATGTCCATCAACTGATGAATGGATAAAGAAATTGTGGTTTAGATACACAATGGAGTACTACATGGCAATGAGAAAGAACAAAATATGGCCCTTGTAGCAACGTGGATGGAACTGGAGAGTGTGATGCTAAGTGAAATAAGCCATACAGAGAAAGACAGATACCATATGGTTTCACTCTTATGTGGATCATGAGAAACTTAACAGAAACCCATGGGGGAGGGGAAGGAAAAAAAAAAAAAAAAGAGGTTAGAGTGGGAGAGAGCCAAAGCATAAGAGACTGTTAAAAACTGAGAACAAACTGAGGGTTGATGGGGGGTGGGAGGGAGGGGAGGGTGGGTGATGGGTATTGAGGAGGGCACCTTTTGGGATGAGCACTGGGTGTTGTATGGAAACCAATTTGACAATAAATTTCATATATTAAAAAAAATAATAAATTCAGTTTCAAAACATTTGCCTTTTAGTTATAGTATTTGGTCAATTAATATTGAATATAATACTAATAATTGGATTTAAATATATAGTTATATCATAAGCTTTCTACACGGAAGCCTTTTCATGATATTTTATTGGCCTTTTATCACTTTTTGAATGTTATTCTCATTAAACCATTTTGTTTCCATAAATTTAGAAAGTAGGCCCTTAGTTCCCTACTCTTTTGTTGATTAAGAATTAAAGCATAAAACCCCGAAAGTGCCTTATCAACATCCAACATTATCTACTACATTTTTTCTCATCTCAGATCATGTAAAAACCTTAAAACGTTCAATCTTTATTAATTGATTAATTTAATTAGTAATTAAATTAATTTACTTCTAGAATTATATGATTATATTTTTATTCATCACAGATACATTATCTTGTAGAAATAAATATTATTATTATTGTTGTTCTTGCTGTTATGTCAGTGTTTATTTAAATTTACCCACATATTTATTTATTTTTTTTATCTTTATTCCATACTGCAATTATTACCTTTGTCGTGGGATTATTTTGTTTCTTCCAAAAGAACATCCTTTATGGTGTCTTTAGTATGGATGTTTGTAGTAAATTCTAATTCTAATTTTTCTATTTCTATTTCTGTGACTCCAGTTTAACCTATATTAGATTTTCTGTCTTCCCAGTTTTACTGAGATACAATTAACATATTACATTGCGGCAGTTTAAGGTGTTAACATAATTATTTGATAGATGTATATAATGCAGAGGACGACTACAGTAACTTTAGTTACATTCCATCACCTCACATAGTTACAATTTTTTTTTGTGATGTCAACTTTTAAGATCTACTGTCTTATAAACTTTAAAATATAGGATATCATTTTGTTAACTGCAGTCATCATCATGTGCATTACATACCCTGAACTTATTTAACTTCTAACTGAAAGTTTATACCCTTGGACAACCTTCACCCATCACTACCGCTCCCTCTCCAAGTTCTGGCAACCACCAATCTGTTCTCTGTTCCTATAAGCTCAGGGTCGTTTGTTTAGATTCCAACTATAAGTGAGATCATACAGTTTTTGTCTTTCTCTGATTTATTTCACCTTATCTCCATTTTATCACTTGTATTTGATATATTTTTGTCCCTCCTTGAGTTATTATAAATGCTTTCTTCTCATTTATAATAGGTTTCTAATTATCTCTTGAATTGTGACTAAGCAATTAACAAATTTGATTATTTAGCCCTTAATTTGGGTTATTTTACATTTTTGGTTCTACAACATTGATTTTTAATTTCAAGATTCCAATTTCCTCATAGACTTGCAATTGTGTTAGATTCCTAAGGATGCTTCCAAGATCCTCACCTCTTGAGTACACGTACTTCATAATCCCTGGGATTGTGAATAGGGTGGATTTTACTTGTGACTAGGTTATGTGGGTGGACACTGGTGATTTAAAAAAAAATTAACGTTTATTTATTTTTGGAGGGGAGAGAGACAGAGTGTGAGTGGGGGAGGGGCAGAGAGAGAGAGGGAGACACAGAATTGGAAGCAGGTTCCAGACTCTGAGCTGTCAGCACAGAGCCCGATGCAGGGCTCGAACTCAGGAACCGTGAGATCATGGCTTGAGCCGAAGTCGGACTCTCAACCAACAGAGCCACTCAAGCGCCCCTGGATACTGGTGATTTTAAGAGAAAGAGATTAGGCAAATGGGTCTGATGAATCACATTAGTCCTTTATATCTGGGTGTAGAGGTAAGGAAGTCATAAAAGACATGAGGCATAACAGGGATTTAGCACTCGGGACTATCTCCCACTGGCATTACAGTTGGAGGAGTCCACATGAAAGGAACCCAGGACAGGCCTATAAGGAATTGAAAGTGGCATCTGGCTAACAGCCAATGAAAGAAGCAAAAACCCTCATACATCAACAACAACAATGAAATAAAGTCTTCCAATGACATAGATTACTTTAGAAGAATATCTTAAGTTCTGGATGAGAAAGCAACCTGCCAATACTTTGATTTTGGCCTCAGACCCTGAGCAAAGATACCAACTTTGACTCCTGAAGTACAAAAGTGTGAGATAATGAATGTTGTTTGAAACCTCCCGGTCAATGGTCATTCTGGGTCAGCAGTAAAAAACCAATATGGCTTGTAAGTTTGGCTTTATTTTCTTGAACTTAACAAGCACAGGTTTTTTTGTTAGTTTATCACTTGGGTCTAATCAATCTGGTTATTTCTGTTGTCAAACTCAGGCCAAATAGAAACTCTAAGAGCAATTCCAAAGAAAGTTTGATTAATTTCAAATAATCACCACAATGGTCTCATTAAATATTATCAGCTATAATTAATTTCAAAATAGAGTAGAGCAAGTGACTTAATTTCTGAACTAAAATAATTTTGAATCTAGAATTTAATGCAAAGTTAAGTGATCAAGTATGAAAGAAAACATAAATAGAATAAAGCAGTGTAGTTAGACAATGTATTCTGAAATATAAAATATTCATGCAATTTTTTTTTTCTGAGAGAGATTTGGTGCAAAGTGAAGACAATTAAAGACTTTAAATATGAAGACATGGTGAAAAGACCCATCCACCCTGGCATACAAAAGTTTGGAAGGGCCAGAGTGTGACTATGGAAGAATAATAGTAATAATAAAAAGAATAGTAAAATATAAAATATATAAAAATATAAAAAATATAAAATAATAAAATAAAATAATAAAAAGAATAATAATTCCAAAGATATCTATGCTCTAATTTCTGGCACCTATTTATGTGTTATGATACATGGACAAGGGAATTAATATTGTGGATGGAATTGAAGCTGTTAATCAGCTGATCTTAAGATAGGTAATAGACAGTTATCCACATGTGTTCAAAGTGAAGGGGAAACAGAAGAAAAGGCGCAATATGTGAAGAAATGGACTCACCCACCTTTACTAGTTTTGAAGATGGAAGATGTGGTGATGGAACAAAGGATAAAGACAGCTTATAGATGCTGGAAAAGGCCAAAAAAAAATATATACATATATATATATATATATATTCTTTACAGAAAGAAATGCATTACTACCAATGCCCTGACCCTTTTCCAGACTCTTGGCAGTCTTGAGAATCAGCAGCATTGTTGATGAGTGAATGGGTTTTGGAACTCCTCAAAAAGATCAAAATGTTTTACAACTCTCTCAAAAAATCTTATTCTCAGAGTGTTGTGACTTTCTGACCTTATTCAGAGCTTACTCTTTGAGAAAAGTGTTATTCCTAGAGCAATTAGTGTGGAATTGAAGAAAAATTAAGTCAGATCCATACACAGACAGGTTCAGTTCAAGGTCACTGTAATAAAGCAAATATCATAATAAAGAAAGTCAAATGATTTGTTTTTGGTTTCTCAGTGCATATAAAAGTAATATTTACACTGTACTGGAGTCTATTAAGTGTGAAGTAGCATTATGTCTAAAAAAGCATTAATTATACCTTAATTATAAATTAATTTATTGCTAAAAATGCTAACCGTCAGGTGAGCTTTCACAGAGTCACTGATCACCATAAGAAATATAATAATAATGAAAAAGCTTGAAATATTGCAAAAATTACCAAAATATGACACAGAGACATGAAGTATGTAAATGCTGTTGGAAAAATGGTGCCAATAGACTAGCTTGATCAAGGGCTGCCAAAAACCTTGAATGTATCAAAAACACAGTATCTGCAAAACATAATAAACTAAAGCACAATAAAATTAAGTATGTCTATATTAATTATATTTTAAAAAATTAAACGTTATAAAGAACATTACATTTTTAAGTATAAGAAATTATATAATATGGACTTATTACTATAAGGAAGGGGTTAATGAAGGACATCATGAGCATAATACAAAATCCAGACAATAAGTAAAAAGTAATATGTGCGTTCCCAAATTACATATATTTATCTATTATCCATCTATCTATCTATCTATCTAGATGTGTGTGTATGTGTATATATATAATTTTGGGGGGCTGGTAAAAGTAACAAATAATAAATAATGATGTCAATAAAGATCCTTAGAGTGGTCTACAATTAAAATTCTAACAGCCTTTTTTTGCAGAAATGGGAAATATGGAAGAACTAAAATTATAAAATTCTTAGAAGAAAACTGTGAAGAAAACATTCAAGATATTGCATTTGGAACAATTTCATAGAAGTGACAGCAAAATCTTAGGCAACAACAACAAAGAAAAGTAAATAAATTGAACTTCATCAAAAATAGAAACTTTTGTGCATCAAAGGAAGTACCCAGAAAATGGGAGTGAGGAAATGATGAGTCTGGTATGTAGAATTTATGAAAACTCTTCAAAACTTAATAAGAAAGAAAACTCCATCTAAAAATGTACAAAGGAAGGAGAGACCTACAAATGGTCACTAGGCATAGGAAAAGATACTCCACATCATTAGTCATGGGGAAATGCAAATAAAATTATAATGGAATGCCATTTTATACCCATTGGCATGACTATTACTGGAAATTAAGGAGGACACTTGTTGGACGAGCACTGGGTGTTATATGTAAGTAATGGATTACTAAATTCTATGCCTGAAACTAATATTGCACTGTATGTTAACTAGAATTTGAACAAAAATTCGAAAAGAGAAGAAAAAGGAGGATAAAAGATAAAAAATAAACAATAATCATTGAGGAGTATGTAGAGAAATTGGGGCATGTACATTGAAGGTGGGAATGTAAAATGGTGCACGTGCTGTGGAAAACTGTCAATTCCTCAAAAAGTCATACAGAGAATTACCCTATCATCCAGCAATGCCAGCCCTACATATATATCCAAAAGAATTGAAAGCAGGGATTCAAACATAAATTTTATACCAATGTTCATAATAACATTATTCACAATATCCAAAAGGTACAAGCAATCCAATGTCCATCAACAGATACATGCATAAACAAAATGTGGCATACAGTACAATAAAAATGTATTATTACTGACCATAAAAAGAAAATACATTTTGGTATATGTTGCAACATAAATAGCCTTGGAATCAGTCTAAGTGATATAAGCCAGACAAACAAGGACACATCTTGTCTGATTGCACATATACGAGATACCTAGACAACCAGACAGTAGAATAGAGGTTGGGAGAGGGGGAAGGGAAAAATGGGGAATTATTGTTGATGTGGTGAAGTCTCTATTGAGGATGATAAAAAAGAGGGGGTACGTGGAGGCCGCTTTCAGGCAAACAGGCTTGAGCAATGGAATGTGCAAAGGGCCCACAGCAACCACCTGGCTGAATGCAAACAGGCCAACCAGGCAACACACCTCAAAATATCCATAGGCCCCAGGATGCCTGGGTGGCTTAGTTGGTTAAGCCTCTGCCTCTTGGTTTTCAGCTCATGTCATGATCTTCCAGTTTGTGACTTGAGGTCCTGCATATGGTTCTGAGCTGACAGTGCAGATTCTGCTTGGGATTCTCTTCCTCTCCTTGACCCTCCTCTGCTCCTGCTCTCTCTCTCTCTCTCAAAATAAATAAATAAAGTTAAAAAAGTCCCTAGGCCCTAACTACCCAATGGACTACTTAAAACTAGGCATAGTTACTAAAAAAGGGAAAATTTCATGCATCGCCATAACTTCTCACTTTCCTTCCTTAAAAGCAGCCCTCTCCCACTACCTCATTGCAGACAGGCTTTTTCGGCTGTCCTGCCCCCACTCCCTTGGCAATGTATTCAACAAACTTCTATCTCCTTTGTTTGACATCAGGTGAATTTTTTCACCTCCCCCACCACACGCTTGCACCCAGTAGTCGCCCCACATTTGGGAGCCCCCATCCAATTAAGAGAAACCCCATTTAGGCAATGCAGGGAATAGATAATCATGATGGTTGCACAACATTGTAAATGTATTTAATGGCACCGAATTCTACTGTCACAAATTCTTCAAATGATAAATATTATAGATAGATGATAGATGATAGATAGATAGATAGATAGATTATAGATTGTAGAGAAATATTTTTAAAAGACAACTAAGAAATTGCAAAAACATTTTCAACTTATATACAAGGTAATAACTATCAAAAATATATAAGCAGTTCTCTTATATGAATGATGAACAAAAACTTAAAAGGGAAAAGGCATATGGATAATTAATTTAAATTAGAAAAACATCAAAAGTCAAAAAATATATGAAAAGATCCTCAATTTTATTAGTAATTGAGGCAATGGGAATCAAAACAATGATCAGATTAAAGAATAAAATAAAAGAGTAACTCCAGTATTTTTAAGGAGAAATGTAACTCCAGAAATTTTAAGGAGAATTTATTTGTAGGAGAAATGATACATTTATAGATAGTTCATGGTAGCATATACATTGGAATAGTACTTTTAAGGCAGCTGGCAGTAAAATAAAGCGAAATAAACAAAAAAATATTGAAAGAAAGAGGAAGAAGAAAGGGAGGGAAGGGAAAGGAAGAGAAAGGAAGAGAAGAGAAGGGAAGGGAAGGCAAGGGAAGGCAAGGGAAGGGAAGGCAACGGAAGGCAAGGGAGAGGAAGGGAAGGGAAGAAGGATGGAATTTGACACTTTGACCCAGTGGTTCCAGGTAAGTATCTCATATTTGTTCACATGAGAAAATATTACATATAAAAATGTCCCTTGTAGCAGTCTTAACAATGACAAATATATGAATAGAATATAAAATTCTATTAGAGGTCCTCTAGCACACCCTCCAAATTACCTCTGCCTGTCATTTTCTTTGAAAAATTGCAGAAAATTGTAGAAAACTAATAATAATGTTAATAGCGTATCTACATTTAAATACAACTGAATTATATCCATTGGAGCTGTAAATATTGACCAATTTTGAATGTATCTATAGATTCATTTTGTATATTTATTTGTCTCTGTGTTAAATTCTTTGAACCAGTTCTAGCATCTCATTAGTTTCATTCGTTGATAAGTTAAAGAAATCTGACAAGTTTTCTTTTTATATCCGTGTAAAAGTCATCATATTGCCTTTTAAAAATCATCCTTTGGGGCGCCTGGGTGGCGCAGTCGGTTAAGCGTCCGACTTCAGCCAGGTCACGATCTCGCGGTCCGTGAGTTCGAGCCCCGCGTCAGGCTCTGGGCTGATGGCTCGGAGCCTGGAGCCTGTTTCCGATTCTGTGTCTCCCTCTTTCTCTGCCCCTCCCCCGTTCATGCTCTGTCTCTCTCTGTCCCAAAAATAAATAAAAAATGTTGAAAAAAAAAATTAAAAAAAAAAATAAAAATCATCCTTTGACATCATAATTAGAAACAATTATCATCTGAACTAATACCATTTTGTACATTTATATTCAGGAATATCACAAAGCTAAAAGAAGTCAGTCTGAGCCACATATTTCGTTATGGAAAGTTCTCTGAGAAATATTATTATTAACTAAGTTGCTAAAATATATGCAATAACTCTATTTTAAAATTTGTATATGTGGAACTTGAGAAACCTAACAGAAGACCATGGGGGAAGGAAAGGGGAAAAATAGTTTCAGAGAGGGAGGAAAACCATAAGAGACTCTTAAATATAGAGAACAAACTGAAGGTTGATGGGGGGCAAGGGGAGGGGAAAATGGGTGATGGGCAGTGAGGAGGGCACTTGTTGGGATGAGCACTGTGTGTTGTATGTAAGTAATGAATCATGGGAATCTACCCCCAAAACCAGGAGCACACAGTATATACACTGTATGTTAGCTAACTTGACAACAAATTTATATATATAAATATAAAAGAAGTTATACAGTTACAAATATGTAAAAGAAATACACATACACCCTACAAACTCTTAACTAAGGTGATTATATGATTTGTCATTCCAACTGGGATATTTTTATGAATTGAAAATATCTCCACTACATTAACAACTACACCAGATCAGCAGGTACAAATTGGGACATGTGGTCCCTCAATTTCTAATAATTCTTACTTCTAGGAAGGATCATAGAATTTCTTTCTAGTTATCTCAACATTTTAAAAATAAGAACATAGTCCTTTATTGCTTCTACATTTTTAAGAAAAATGAAATACAAAAATATTTTTAATTGGTTGAGCTTAAAAATACTGTTTGAAATACAAGTTTTGTCATATTGTAGATAATAGGTCAAGTTAACAATGGGGATCAATTAAATGAATTATGGTACAAATGTAGGATATACTATTGTACAGCTTTAAAAAGTTTCAATAGTGCTTAATCATATATAAGTTGCTCATTATATAATAGAAAATTAAAAAGCTATATAGGGGCACCTGGGTGGCTCAGTTGGTTAAGAATCTGGCTCTTGATTTCAGCTCAGGTCATGATCTCACGGTTTGTGGGATGGAGTCCCATGTCAAGCTCTGTGCTGACAACATGGAACCTGTTTGGGATTTGTCCTCTCTCCCTCCCTCTCTGCACCTCCCCTGCATGCGTTCTCTCTCTCTCTCTTCTCTCTCTCTCTCTTTTTCTCTCTCTCCCTCAAAATAAATGAATAAACACTAAAAAATGATATATAAACAATATACAAAATAGTGATTCCAAATTAAAATGCATATCCTGGGAAAAAGGTAACCAATAGCTGAGACTTCTAAAAACATATTTTTGTGTGCATTTTACTTTTCCTATTTTCCAGTATTTTCTGCAGTGGTCATTTATCTCTGTTTCCATCATTAAAAATGCACACACGTACATTTTTACTTTCCATGGGTATGATAGCTGTTAACTCTCTTATTTTTCATCCCAAAGTTTGTTTTGCCCAAACCATTAACCAACTAAAACAGTTTACCAATTTACATAACCTAAAGAAATTTTACTAAAGTACAGGAGAAACAGGGACAGAAGTGTAAACATACATTTCATTATCTGGGCCGAAGACAAGGTATTTACATATCCGGCAAGAAGTGTAAGTATATGACAAGATGTTTACCTATTTCTTGCAAAACTCTATGCTAAAAGGCAACTTTGAGTTATCATGAGTACACTGCCCTGAAAATGACTTTCAGAGGCTAGCTCTCCCCTTTGAAACATCTGACTCATTTCACAGGGATATAGACCACCAAGGCTGAAACCTTCCACAATGCTGCCACACTGTCGCTCAACATCTGAGCCACTTTATCAATGGGGAGCTTGTTGCCTTCAGAAATAGTTCGTTTTATTTTTTTGAAAGCTGTTCAAGAAAGAAAGAGCTAAATTTATCTCCTGATAGATTTCTTGTCTTTTGATTATTGGGAAAAGGTTAATCCAATGTCAAATAATTGAAAAGAGATGTGCGGCAACTCTTTCCCATTTGTCACCCTGAGTGTCTCCTCCTGTCCAAGCTAAATATCTTCCACTGCATGGAAGAATACTTTCTTCATTTCATATCCTCATCCAGAAATATCTTCATTATCATTGTCCAAGATGACCCTCTTGTACTGACTCCCTGAGGAAAGTTCCCTGATGTTCTTGCAACACCCCGATTCAGTTAGGTCCCACATAAATTACTCACATCACATCCCGCTGTTACTCTTTTCATAGAATTTTCCACGTTGTATTTTTATTGTAAGTAACTTTCAGTTTTTGAACTGTGAGGTCCTAAAGAGCAATGACCGTGAATCTTTTTATTTTTTTTTTTTGTGCAAAAATACTTTGGCTTTTATATTTTTGGTGCAAAAATACTTCACATGTGTTTCAACTTCTGGTGCTGGATCTAATGGACTTTTGAAATGAATAGCAAACCGAGGAAAGCAAACCATGAATACAATTTAATCCTTCAATAACAGTAATGTGCCTTACCTTCTGGAATAGCCTACCTACAAAAGGCAGTATTTAATGATGAAGATTTTCTCTCACCCCTCCAAATTATGAGTGCCCCTGTTGGGCAAAGTTGACATTAAGAGCTTAGGAAAAAGAAATCTAATTTTTGGAAGCCAAAAGAAATGTGAGTGAGTGATGTTAGGTATAGATGATGGCTTATATTCAAGGCTTAAACCAATGAGTAGTCATATTCTAAGATTCTTCAGAGACATAGTATTCACCTTTTAACAGAGATCCTCACTTAGGAAGATGCCATTGGAAGAGGCCAGTGTGAGACCTCAGCGTGCCCCAGGGGGGTGGGGGTGGGTGGGTGGGGATGTATCTAGTTATGGGGGCTTTTTAATCTGTGCTTGTGATTTATCAATACAGCCTAACCAAAGGCTTTATTAATTCAGAAGGTGTCATGATTTTAATTTATTTTATATCTTTTATTGCTTGGGCCAAATACTTTACTAATCATCACATGTGTTTCAACGATTGAGGCATACATTAAAATACTTGACAGGCTGCCCATTAATCTACACACTGTGGCCCACTGCGCACTTTGTTGATGGAATTTCACATTTTATAGACCCGTCTTTGAATTTTGATGATTTGGTTCAATATTGTTAGCAGAGAACTTGCTTTCTTGGGAATGTATTGCCCATTAAAAGCGACATGCTAGGGTGATTGGGATGTGTTTTGATTTAACAATTGAGTTTATAATTGTATACACTCCAGTAACCACAGAGCTTTCTCTGCTGAAAGGGACTTTGGCTCCTGTGTGTTTATGTTGTAAAAGAGATTTCTTTCTTCTATTTTTAGACCCCAAACTGATGCAAAATCTTCTTAAAGACCAAATGAATAATATTTATAGATATTTTGAAACACCTCATTTTCCCCCTTTATAAGAATATAATATCTCAAATCCTACCAAGTTATGCTAAATAAAGCACTCTTCAGAAACTGGGAATCACAAAGAAAGGGAAAGCTTAGAATAAAATCCTCAGTACAGGCTCTACAGGATTCTAGGCACTAGATTCCTACCATCACTGACATTATTAGCTATCTTGACTCTATTGCTGAGTAAATTCAGGAACTACACAACAACCAAACCAAACTAAGCCCGAACAAAACAAAACAAAACAAACAAACAGCTTTATTAGACTTGTTTGGCCTATTGTGATGCCTATTACAATTTTGCATTTTTCTCAGTCACTTTAGTCTAGAATCAATAGAGCCTTGGTCTTGCGTATCAGCCAACAGGGAATGATCTCCATAATGTGCACAGATATTTATTCAACAGCTATTTCTTGAGCTCCCTTCTATGGATTAATCATTTGGTAGGATACATTGCCCTCAAGGCAGTGGTTGGAAGACACACACGAGAAGTTGAGAAACATAAACAATTTATCAGAAGTCAGAGTATGAATTCGTCAGCAAGTTTAGTGTGGTGGAAAAGGCAACACAGAAGTTGAGGGAAATTAGCATCAGCAAAGGATGATTAAATGTATCCACTGTTCATTTTGAGTTTAGGTTAAGCTGCAGTCAAATCGCAGCCCTAGAATCACAGAACTATGGGGCCCAGAGAAGGTTTTAAAATCTCTTCATGCCTCGGTTCCCTATATGTTGGATCTATGCATCACATCACTAATCTGCTTTCACAGATCGTTGGGAAGAGAAAAGGGTAAGGGAGACCCCAGGAGTAACTGTGGTGATAAATATTGACTTCATTAATATTATTGCTAAATTAATGTAGTAAAAAGGAAAGTTTATAGTATATCTTTTTACTCAAATGATGTTACATGGAAGAGATAGTTTCATTTGGGCCTTGAATGGACAGCTTGCTTGGTGAAATAAAGGTTAGTATGCCAAAGTGGGGAGAAAAATCACAAGTAGAGGATGGGAAGTAAGACAGATCATAGTGTATGGGGCATAGAGAGTGTATGGGTTCATTGGGAACGTCTGGTTATATGATCTAGGGGACTTATTCTAATAATGCGGGCTATCCCAAAATAGGG
This sequence comes from Panthera tigris, assembly GCF_018350195.1. Classification (NCBI taxonomy): domain Eukaryota; kingdom Metazoa; phylum Chordata; class Mammalia; order Carnivora; family Felidae; genus Panthera; species Panthera tigris. Next base: position 112,421,646 of record NC_056667.1, on the reverse strand, counting down.
GGATCTAAGCAGCAGTCTCCACTTGGCACGTTGTCAGTTTTCAAAGCTGGACTCAGAACCTGTTAGTGTAAATAACTTACAGATGAATTACAAACTTTCATTGCTAACAACAGTTAACATGCTGACATGTTTGATGATTCAATCAAAAAGTAAGAGAATTATGATCAAGATGTAGGATTTTGTCATATAATCCTACCAAATTACTATTGGAATTATAGCGGAGGAAGTAGAAAAGAATAAACCAATATTAGGTATTTGAATGAAGTTGACTTTAGACACAGCGTTTGAGGACGTAGAGGTTTGGAAATGGTACTATCACTTTTTTATTATTAAAAAATATGCTTCATTTAAATAACAGATGAATATATAATTTTTATAAAAAATGGACTAAATTAGTAAGTTTTCTTCATAATGATGTCACTCTCAGGAATGTATACTTAGATGTGGTTTCCTTGAGGATGAGTTATAGCCAGTTATGGGATGTAGTACATTAACTTGGAAATGTCCATAGATGAGGGTCTCACATTTGCTTATCATTCCCTATGTGTCATACACAAAAAAAGCCCAATTGAGACTCTGGTTTCTAGCAACATCCCATACGATCAACATATATACTAAAAGTCTGAAAAATGCATTTCTTTAGTGTACAAAAAAAATGTAAGGATATTCTTGGTAAGGAAATTTCCAGACTTTATGGTTTTATCTTGCTTCTTAAGAACAGAATCATTTACACATCACTACTCTTAGGTCCTTGAAAGATATTTTCTCTTCATATTCTTCTATATCCACAGAATGTTATTAGTAAACACACACACACACACACCTCTCTTAAAAGGAAACTTAAACCTAAGTCCCTAAAATTATAGAGACATCCTTATTATTATATCATACATTTTAGGCCATGGCTTCACAAACTGTATAGCAATAATGTGTGGGTTCTCATTAAACTAGTGACCCAATATAAGTTTGTCAAAAATTTTTTAAGCAATTGCCTAAATGTGCAACATATTGCACCATATGCTTTGTCTCTGACTGGATACGGTTGATGGGAGACGATTAAGAATGTTTCCCAGTTCAAAATCCAATAGAACTTTTTGGGGAAGCATTGTTACATAATCACACAAAAATTATTTGTTTCCTCCTTCCTAAGTGCCACTGCCTATGTGCTCCTGTCATAAATCTGATTCAGTCTCAGTCTATTCAAGTTCAGCCCTAAGTGTAAAACCTTAAATGCAAACTTGGTCATTCCTCTGCTCAAAACTCTTCAATCATGCAGAGTTCCTAGTTGCATAAATCTGGCTAGCTTGAACACCAAATAATTGACTATAAGTATTAGATACATAACAGAATAAATGGGAGAGATTGAAATAATATGGATAGGGTAATGGGTGTAAGCCAAAGCTATTCTGCAAGACAAGAAGCAGACAATGTCATATATACTCTTTTTACAGGTATAGAAATAGGTATGCATGCTATTGGCACATACATTGCCCTATCTCCTGCTACAAATGGAGTAGAACTGGGAAGAAGATTTCCACGGAGACCCCAAGCAGAACTTCTGAGATAAACCCAGTTCCAGAGGGCACAGGCTTCCCAACTGGTCTCTCAGTAGCAAAGTAGTTCTCCTTTCCCAACCATTTCTCATCTATGGCTAAGGGGAGACATCCATCCTCTTACCCCGGAGTACCTGAGACTGATGTGATCATGGTAGATCCCTCAACAGAGGTACTGTTATCTGAGAATCCCAGGATTACATCCTAAAGGCAGTAAATCAAATGCTTGTTGATGAGGGGTTGCAGTAGAGACTCCAGAATTAGACTGCAGCTCAGCCAACATTTGTCCACTCTAGGAATTTTTACTATAACATCTGGTAGAACCCCCATCAGGCTTTGCAAAGACTATGTCTCAGAAGCCACCTTCTGTTCCTGGGTTCTTATAGACTGTGGATACTTACACAAAATTCCACCATGCCAGATGGACTCCTAAAGAAGCCAGAGGCACTATACTCCAGACATGTTAGATCGGCCACTTGCACCTCTAGCCACTTCTGAATCAGAATACCAAAATTATGAAGAACTTTATGCGTATTTTCTACACATAGTCATCTCCTCTGTTCCATTAGCAGCAAGAGAAACAGATCCAGAGTTGTGTCAGTGAACTCTGTCTCTGTGCCCAGGTCACCACTGCTGAGGTCTTGGGTTGGCACAGCTGTCTGACAAGTAACCGTCTACATGTCCTTTGGGGATTCATTCAGGATGTTTTTGGGGCTTTTGCTGGCTGCATTTCTAGTAGCTTGTATGTCAGTATTCTAGCCAGTAAATCATCATTGCTATTGTACTAACCAGCGGCCATCAATATTAGTGACCTAGTGGCTGTGAATCCCTAACACCTCAATGTTGTTATTGATACTTAAAACCCCAGATTGGAGCGTTCATTTGGTCAAGCCAAAAAGGATCTCTCTGCGTGCATTACTTCTATTGCACGATGTGGGCAGTAGCTTCCTTGAATACTATACATAATAGAAAAGAGGTCCCCAACTGGGAGGAATAGCTAGATGATAGAAATAGAAAGAGTTAATGAATGAATGAAATCCTTGACTCCAGTGTCTCACCTCCTTAAAAAATAACTTCCTGACTCTCTAGTGCTTTCACAGAAAGGTGAAGCCCCTTTGCCTGGCCTTTAAGGCTCTTCCTGCTATAGACATTCCTTATCTCTCCATTGTGTATTCCCAGATAGCTTCAAATTCAATATTCCAGAACCAGACAACAACTTTGTGGTTTTATCTTGAGTGGTGCTCTTACTTCTAAACTTTGTTGAAGGCGCATTTCATTTTTGTTCCCACAAACCACTTTAAAGATATTCTGGAAACCTCTACCAATAAATAGTTATGGAGCTTCATTTATCAAGATGCCTCTCAGAGCACCCTGTAGCTCAGGTAACCAAAAGGGGCTAATTTTTTCTTCAAATAGTTTTAAACGTCTAACTAGTGGTTACATTTCATTTTACGTTAAAGGGAGTCCTAAGTTTACCATTGGACTATAGAATTGTCTATATTTTATAATCATGTATTTGTTGAAAATTGTTGGGCAGTGATGGATTTATCAGCTTCAAGCAATGTCTTCAGTGTTTTTCTGATCATGTCACTTAATTGGCCTTTTAAGAATAGCAGTTCAATCCCCATATGTGAGACAACGGTATACAGTTTAATACACATGAACCCAAGAAAAGATGGGCAGGAGATTCTTTCCAAAGCAGGAAGATGATGGGTACCAGCAAAGTGATATTTCTCACCTGGAAAAATGTGAAGTGCAAATATGAGCATGATAAGGTCAAAGTGAAAGTAGAGACCTCATTAGCTTAGAAAAAAGAGAGGGCCCAAACAGACATGTAGGAAAACTTGAAGACTAACATTCAATTCTTAATTGACTCTCAGAAAGATGAATTCAAAGAAGTTTTACTATAAAGAATGAGCCATGACTGCCTAGATTTATATTTTTAGTTCCAAGGAAGCATTGAAAGTTTGCAGCCAAATGAGCAAAGATATTTAGAACAAGAATCAATTTCTTAATCTTTATTACCGTGATACATTCTTGGCTCTTTCACTTCCAACCTCAAGTAAGGGACTTGGAAAAGTTCTAGTGTTTGCAACCTAAACTTTCCTAGATTCAATGACATCAAAAAAAAAAAAAAAAAGAGTCTTCTGAAAAGGAATTATTCATTCTTCTGTCATCTCAAAATTCCCTGTCTGCCTCTATTATCTAGTTGTTTCTTTCTACTTTGTAGCATAGTTAAAATTCTGACCCAACCATATTTTATAGCATATTTTTCTCTATTAAGTGCAGATAGAAGTCCTGGTTTAAGAGAGTTTTGGTGAGATCTATTTTGGTGTTCTATGTAAAGCACCCTACACACTGCCTTGCACATAGTAGAAGCCAATGGTTCTATTTCTACCCTTTTACCTCCTACTCTATTCTTTTTTTTGCAGATCACCCTTGATGGAAGATACAAAGTTATATGCTCTCCTTTGTCTGCTGCAGGAATAGAAACAGTGTTTTGCTGATTAGAGGAATTCCAACCTGTACCAATACCAGAATTTTATAAATAAGGAATTTGAGGCTGAAAGTCATAAACTAGCTGGCTTACAATGACTTGGCAGACTAATGGCAGAACTGAGTCCTGATTATTTCTTTTTATGACATCTATGTAATTGCTTTTATTAATATATTAATTTATTAAAAACAATAAATGCAATAAGAGTAACTCTTTTCTTTGTTGTTTTAGTAAGTAATATATTGTTTTTACAATTTTTTATGTTAATTTATTTTTTTAGAGAGACAGAGCTCAAGCAGGGGAGGGGCAGAGAGAGAGGGAGACACAGAATCCAAAGCAGGCTCCCAGCTCTGAGCTGTCAGCGCAAAGCCCGAAGTGGGGTTCAAACTCACAAACTGTGAGATCATGACCTGAGCCAAAGTCGGATGCTTAACCGACTGAGCCATTCAGATGTACCTGTCTCAGTAATATCTTGTAGGCTTAAGAGTATTCTAGATCTTATCAAGAATTATTAGTTAATTTAGGAATATTTATAGGTTTTATCATGTGATGGAGTTCTTTTTCCTGCCTTCCGTTGGTTGACTTGTGTAAGTGGTTATTTCTATGATTTACACCTATCACCACAGTCATATTAGAAGTAATGAACAATTGTTGGTATTTAGTAGGAAAGCACATAAGTACTTTGTTCTGACCATGTTGCACAATCAGATACCAGTGTTTGTCTTGATACTTTCCAACTAATACACAAGACCATATTTATATAATTACTCTTACCTGCCTTGAACAAGATTTATTTAAGTATCTTGGAGTTTCAATATTTTCATCTGCACTGGAAAAACACTTTGCAATCCCAGCAGATAGTTGAGAGGAAAACTGGTAAATAATGTGTTATCCAATCCTACTATGTGGTATAGAGAGAACACTGTAAACGATCAGTTGGTGGTCATGCCTTCTTCCTCTCAAAGAAACTTCATTAGGCTGGAGATGTTTCCTGTCCCTGGAGAAAGCTTGGAGGAATTAAGGGGTGAGCTCAAAAGTAATTGTAACATGAGGACTCATTGTCCAAATGTCACAAAACCAAAATAAGTACATTTCCATACAGAATATTATCTCTGGCATATTCACACACCTGATAGAGATTAATTTCTCTAGGGCACATGTCTGCTTCTTTTGTTCTCTTCTCCATGGTGCTTAGCACTGTTCTGTGCCGAAGAGATAGGTACAGTGAATGTTCTGGGTGTAATTTTATCTTGGATATTCTTCCTTATCCATTAACAAAAAGAACAGACAAAAAGAATCATCATTAACTATAGAATAGTGTGTTAATTTTATAAAGTCAGGGGAATTTATTTATTTAAATGGTAAGTGAATGAAGAGTATGTAGGAAAAAATCACACCACTGAGATCAAAGGACTGGAAAGTGTCTTCATTGTAGGGTGGTCTTTCTTTTCAGTTCTACAGAAAAGACTCAAGAGCTGACTTTAAAGGATGGATAGACAGATGAATGAATAAAGATGATGTGGTATATATAGATATGTCTATAGATAGATACAAATATAGATGATGTAGATATAGATTGATATTATTCATCCGTAAAGAAGAATGTGATCTTGCCATTTGCAACAAATTGATGGAGTTGGAGAGCATCATGCTGAGTGAAATAAGTCAGTCAGAGAAAGAAAAATGCTGTATGATTTCACTCACATGTGGAATTTAAGAAACAAAACAAAGGGACAAAGGGACAAAGAGAGAGAGAGACAAACCAAGCCAACAGACTCTTAACCATAGACAGCAAACAGATGGTTACTAGAGGGGAGGTGGGTGGGGGTCTGGGGGAAACAGGTGATGGGGATTAAGAGTACACTTACCACGATTGATGAATATTGAGTAATATATACAGACTTGTTCAGTCACTATATTATACCCCTGAAATTCATATAACACTGTATACTAACTATATTGGAGTTAAAAAAAAAAAGGTGGATAGACAAATTACAGAGCCCTGGCTGAAACCATGTAATAGCCCAACACTTCCATACTCACGTATCAAAGAATTTCATCTTCCAAAATAAAATGCCAAATACGCATCAATGTCTGTTTTATGAATTAACATGGCTTATCACTGCTCTTGAATGGTACAAGTGTCACAGGTCTGTTTATGGATGTTCCATGCTGAAGTGTGACTTGATGTTGTCTCTCAAAGTTTTGGCTGATGGAGAATGAAGCTGAAATATCTATGATATATTGCACCTTATAAAGAGTCTATGGTTATTCCTGAGGGGGTTGGAGGTGAACAGGCTCGTTCTTCACAACTGGGTGCCAAAGTAGAGCTACCAATTTCTGCATCTCTTAGAAATCCCATGATTTACCTTTATTTTTATTAAATATGTATTTGTTTTCAGAGAGAAAGAGTACATAAGCAGGGAAAGGGCAGAGAGAGGGAAAGAGAGAATCCCGAGCAGGCTTCTCAGTATCAGTGCAGAACCTGACACAGGGTTCAATCTCAGGAATGATGAGATCATGACCTGAGCTGAAACAAAGCGTCCGACACTTAACAGAATGAGCCACTCAGGCGCTCCCCATGTTTACTTTGAAAGGATGATCCTATTAATCTATGTGTTTATTTTCTCAAGTCCTATTTCACTCTGCCAAATATTTAATAGACAAAATGATTTTTATAAGCTGCACATTGAAATACTGGGAAATAAATACCTTACAAAAATGCAACTAAGCAAAACAATGGCATATTATAAACCACTGGAGGGGTGCCTGGGTGGCTCAGTCAGTTAAGCCTCCACTGTCCGCTCAAGTTATGATCTCACAGTTCATGAGTTCAAGCCCCGGGTCGGCTCTGTGCTAACAGCTCAGAGCCTGGAGCCTGCTTCTGATTCTGTGTCTTCCTCTCTATCTGCCCCTCCCCCACTCATTCTGTCTCTCTCTCTCTCTCTCTCTCTCTCTCTCTCTCTCTCAAAAATAAATAACATTAAAAATTAAAAAAAAAACACTAGATAAGATTTACATAAAGATAACAACATGCCATTAAAAACTGCTAATATTAAATGAAAGAAAAAGGTTTTGTATGCTAAGAGATTACAGTTGTGCATTATGAAAACATAAATTCACAATAGCAACAAAAATATTTTTAAAATATATTTCCTATTCGTTCTCTTTTTAAATATATTTTGGGTACACATGCATGTTTATTATTTTAGAATTGGAAAATTATTGTCCTTTATCCAAAAGATAGAAAATATGGCTCTGAATTTTTTAAGAAAATCTACAATTCATCTACTTTATAGCTTACACCACCCCATTCTTGAGTTCAGATTTCCTTTTTCATTTTTGAAAATTATTTTTGTTTATGTTTGTTTGCATTTCATTTAATTTGGTGTCCTTTTTTTTTGGATCCAATGATTTTTATTGTTATTGTTGAGGTGCAGGTATATAATTCCAAATCAATGATTTTCACAGGTCACCAAACAGTTCTTATAAGCAAGTGTTTGAAGTTGCTTCTAGACTTGTTTAGATGTAGAAGCTTTACTTATGAATTCCATATTGAAACATCAATTTCAGCAAGACTGGTCCTAATTACATTTTTGTCACACATCTTCTGTCTTTACATAATCCCCCCAACTTCCCTGCTTTTACTTCTCCTTAGTATACAACCATAATCATCCTTTGACATATTAAATATTTTACTTACTTTTTATCTTTTACAACATATGTGACAGAAGCACAGCATGTCTTTCTTTTTTTTTTTTTTAATTATTATTTGTTGTATATACTGCCTAACATGTACTATTACATTCAATACATGATTGGATGGCTGAATGCAAAGAAATGGAAAGAGAATAAAGTGATTAATTAGGAACAAGACAGTGAATGATTACTGTCTATATGTACACCTCCTCGAACTTTCTGTAAGTGAGGTGAGAGACAAATAGCTGGAGTTGTCCTTCAAGGTTTCTATGCTGTTTACCAGGTTTGCTGTCTGGGAAAAGAGAAAATTATGCTTTTCCTTCAAGTTAGGTGTGGCCATGGGACTCCATGGCCCAGAAGAAATTCATGGAAGTGATATATGTCACTATTAATAATGCATAGCTACCACATTCCTTTTTTTCTTGTCTCAGCTGTCATGGTAGCACATAGGTGGGTATCCACCATCCAGGGCCTTGAGTGAAGACAGCATAGAGCAGAGACCATCTTGTTGACTTGAGATGGACACATCACATGGATTGGACATAAACCTTCATGGCTTCGTGCTGATTTGTTATAGACTTTTTACCTCAATCCAACCTTCATCATGGTCTGCATCTGCAGTAACTAGAATCTGTCACATGGCAGGCATACAATAAGTATTCTTTGAATGAATAGGAAGGAGGGAAGGACGGAAGGAAGGAAAGAAGTTGGAGAATAAAGCAGGAGGGAGTGAAATGTTTTCATCTACATCCCTTTAGGCTAATCCCTTGAAATTTTCCAGAACAAAAGAAGTCAGAGGCACAAAGCTTAGTATCATACATATGACTAAGGATAAAGGTTGAAATTAAATGATGTATGTCCAGCAATGGATCTTGGGGCACCTGGGTGGCTCAGTCGGTTAAGCATCTGACTTTGGCTCAGGTCATGATATCATAATTTGTGGGTTCGAGCCTTGTGTTGGGCTCTGTGCTGACAGCTCAGAGCCTGGAGCCTGCTTTGGATTCTGTGTCTCCCTCTCTCTCTGCCCCTCCCCTGCTCACACTTTGTGTGTGTCTCTCTCTCAAGAATAAATAATCATTAAAAAAAAATGGATCTTAACGATCTTAGTTAAGAATTAAATATTTGTTATGTATCATATATTGCCTGCTACTATGTGCTGGGAACTATTCTGGGTTCTCTACACAAACAGATTTAACTTAATTTATTAATTTCTATATGTAATTTATTTATAATTTAATTACTAGAATGTTATTTATTTAATATGTTATCAAATGATTTCAATAATTAACATATTAATTATTTTATTTTAACATAGATTTTCTGTTATGGAAGGAATAGACTGCAGAGAGGCAATGGCAGGCTAAGAAATACCAGCAACTGCTTGAGCAGTTGAATAAATAGACTTTCTAAGAGAAGACAACACAGGCTCCACTCTAAGCTCCATTACTTATAAATTCAATAACCTAGGACAAATTGTTTAACTTAGCTGAGCCTTGTCGTGTCAATAAAATTAGAATAACAATTATTCCTATCTTACAGTTTTAATGACCCAAATCAATGCCTCTATACAGGTCTTAGCCAAAAGTTTGGAAGTTTTAATGACTGTTTTCTTCTTTGTTTTTGTTTTGCTTCATTTTTGTTTTTGTTTGTTTTTATTTCTTGAGCCCTCATATTAAAAGTATAAAGTAGGAAATATTATGTCAGCTATGGAAGGGAGTACCTGAAGTTTAGATAAATACCTAATTTGTTGGCGGTGAGGAAAAGGGAGATTAAGCTGTGAGAGATACTGGAAGCCGGAGCTTGGCTCGCCGCGGTACGCACTTCCTGGTTGCTCTTACATAAATCCATGAAGCAATAAATATTGCGAAAGCATGCTTTTGTGACATAACGATGTTAGAGATTCTATGACATGGGCCATGCAGGAGAGCACGCGTCGCACCATTTACACACACACATATGGAAGCGCAGATAGGGAAAGCTAAGTGTGCAATTAACACACGGTTAATAAGCACAGAGGGACAAAAGTCATCTGGGAGACAAAATATTCCCTGGGTGCACAGTTGGGTGAACAAGGTCATAATCCTCCTAGGAAAGGCTTTGCCAGTCATAAGGGCCGTTAAGCAACAGAAATTTCTGAAAGGAATAGCAGAGACACCAGTATCAGCACTTCCTTTCCAGAAGTTTCCAGGAAGGTTGGTCTTTTGACTAAAGTTCCATTCCTTCCCAGCCTTACAGGGACACATGAAGAGATAGAAATGGCAGGCTGACAGGTGTGCCAGAGAGCCTTCAGAGAGAGAAGGCTCTAGATCCTGCCCCAAGCTTTCTAGTTCACGGAACCTGACAGTTTTCATTACGACTTATCCATTTCTTTTACATTTAGATTTATCTCCTGTGTGTTTCTTTTGCATGAAACAGCCTTCAAATCCACTCCATTTAAAGACACTTTTGAATCAAGTTTCTACACCTGCGAGGCAAAGGGCCAGACAGCTTCTCTGTGACACATAGTGGCCCTTGACCAGCCAGCATTTTCCTAGTGATACTCATCATTTGTCGAAAGTTTACTGCAAAGTTTTTGAGTTAGTAGCAAGACATATTGTTATCTCATGCTGCTGCTCTCATTGCGGTTAAAGAAAAATAATGCAGTTAAGGGACAGCATATTTATATGAGCATAGTTACGTGTTTTGTATTATATATATATTACATTACATAAAACTATGGTGTGTCATGTACATATGTACATACATATGAAAGTGTATATATGCACATATATGTATAATACACATATGTGTGTGCATATATACACATATGTGTATATATATTTAGCTTTTATTTTTATTAATTATCAATTATTGCTTAACATATCAAAAACTTAGTGTCTTCAAACAGCAAGCACTCATCTTCTCACATTTGTTTTTGAGGTCTCTTATCTGGTCGTGGCTCAACTGGGTCCTCTACTTCAAGATCTCTCCCGGGCTACAATTAAGGTATCAGACAGGGCTATGGTCTCAGGTCCGGTCTCAACTGGCCAAGGATATTAAGTTCATTCATGGTGCTGTTGGCAAGATTCAACTTTTTGCAGGATGTTGGACTGTGGACCTCAGTTCCCTGCTGGCTCTTGACTGGAAATCACCCTTAGTGCTTTCCCCATGTGGGTCTCTCCAACATGACAGTTGACTTTCTCAAAGCTAGCAAGAGAAAGAGAGTCATAAAATAAAATATCCTTATTCTTTTTAATGTTTGTTTATTTTTGAGAGAGAGAGAGAGAGAGAGAGAGAGAGAGACAGAGTGAGTGGGGAAGAGGCAGAGAGAGAGGCGGCAAAGGATCTGAAGCAGACTCTGTGATGACAGCAGAAAGCCTGATGCAGGGCTCGAGCTCAGGAACTGTGACATCATGACCTGAGTTGAAGTCGGGTGCTTAACCCACTGAGACACACAGGCACCTCGATATAGTGTTTTTAACCTAGTCACAAAATAATCATTCTCTTACTCTTACCACATTCTATTAGCTAGAAACAAGTTACTCAACATGAGGGGGTTTTACATGGCCGAGAATACAAGGAGATGGGAACATTGGTGAGGAGGAGTATTTAGAAGTCTGCACACTACAGGATATTCTTTCATATCCATTATTTTATTTACATGTTTCTCATAATAATCCTCTGTATCAATTATCATTGCCCCTGTTTTAAACATGAAGAGGACGAGCTCCTTAGACTTACCTGATTTATCCAGAGTCATAGCACCAATAAAAGATAGCATTGGCTTTGATTTCAAACTGTAACTGAATTTTCTCGGCAAATATGCCTCATTTCTTGAGCGAGGTTGGGTGACTCTTCCAGAAACATTACCTGATTAAGGGCATTAATGAATACAGACAAGTTGTATTAATCTAAAGTTCCACCTGTGACATCCTTGGATTTTCCTTCTTTTGATCTTTAACTGCCTTCAACTTTTCTCATTGGGGAATTAAGAATGGAGGAAGGAGTGCTGGATAATTTAAAATGGTTCATTCACTTCCCCAGACATTATGGATTACTAGAGAACAGGTACTAAGAACACTTGGCAATGCCTGTTTCGTCAAGTGTTTGACTGAAGGATTATAAACCAAAAAGAACATACCATCTGGCCAGTGGAAGTAGATTGTCAGGCATCCATAGATCCTCCTTTGACCTAATTAAAGAAACCAATTCCATTCAGTTGAATCAAAATGTACCCTGATCTACTTTCTACTGGGTGCTGTGATTGAGTGCTCAAGACACAAAATGAGCGAGAAACAACAAATCGTACCTTTGAGAAGCTCAGTATTATAGGAAAGAGTATAGCGTTAAGTGACTTCAGTCGTCCCTGAAGCAGTCCTCGGTGAACCCCTCACTTCTCCCAAGGCTAACACTTGTTGCCATGGGAAGTAGAGTCCAAAAAAAAAAAAATCTTATGTGTATAATTATGGCCCTTATGAACAGAATTCACAAGATTTTGATTAGGTCCTTCCAAACTGTCTTCTCCTTCCTGCTTCATTTTAGGGAGCAGTTTATATTCTACCTTTTTTTTTTTTTTTTTTGCACCCAAGGCTTTAATGAGAAAATAAAGAGATTTTAACATTTGCTTTGCCAAAGGCTTCTCAAAGGAGACAATAGAACAAAGACCCCAAGAAAACCTTTGTAGAAATCCCATAGTTACATCCAAGTTTTCATATACTTAGCATTATTGAACATCTTCTGGCCATGAATGTGGAAGGATTGAAGTTGAATGATGAAGGTAAATTGTGGTTCTTCATTTTGGGAGAAATAAGGTAAAAGATCATTTGGGTTATTTCTGTAGAAGTGCTCTTGTAAAATTATATTTTTATTATATATTACATATACCATGTTTGTCATCTGAATTAGCAAATATAAATATAAATAAAGGAAAGATAAAATATAATAAAATAAATGATTTTCTAGTATTCCTTAATTCAAAGACTTTTGAAGGTGAGTTGTATCTTTTGATCTAAAAAAATACTTCCACAAATGACACATTTTTTATAAAGATGCCCCTAATAGGGCATAAAAAGTTAATTTTATAATATTCAATGTCATTACATTGAGATGCCAAGATTAATTAGAAAAGGTGTTTGATCACAAAAACGCTATGAACTTTCTCCCCTTTTTTCATAATGAATTTAAATATGCACTTGATAAAGGAGAGCAAAGAGGGAGAAGAAAATTATGTATGCCTTTTTCTGAGAGTGCTATAATAACAAGCATAATTAAGTGCCCATTTATTATGAAATCCTTTTTATTTTCTTATTTCTTCTATATGACTCATATGACTTTGTGTTTGTAAAACAAAGACATTGTTAAATTTACATGATTGGGCTAAAATATGTAATTCTATTTACACAAGAAAATTTATTCTCCTTTTGATATTCACCTGCATCTAAATTCTATAATGCCTAACCCAAACTGGGTTAGTTTGCACTGGGGAGAGACAGAGGTTTATGGGGAACGTGTATGAGGGTCAATATTCACTGGAAGTCTACCCTGTTGCCATCGATCATTTAATAATCACCTCATCTGCTCTGGTAGCTCTCAAGCACAGAACAAAATCCAAATAATTCAGCTATATATAGGTTTGGTGAAGATGATCATGGTGCAGTGTCTGCTGTTATGTGTTATCTGTTATCTGTGAATGGTGAGGTCATTCATTGCCTACCACTGGGCCAATTCTTTGCCTTTGTCTCAACCTACTCAGACTGGCTTTGCCTAAGACAGTGGTTCCTTCGATCTTAAGGCAGGTGCTCATCCTAAACCCAGAAACAATTACAAATCGATCACCACCATGACAATTCCATTATGTTTGGATTGTAATTGAGTTAGGAAATGGCAAGCAAGTAGTTCTGGGCAATAAAATGTAAGGTAAATGTTTTGGATTGGGAGTGTGGTGGGAGAACGATCTGGGAACTATTTTCTTCCCAGAAAAAAACTGAAGTCTTCTGAAGAGAAAATCTAAGCCATTTTTCTTCCTGTCTCAAATTGGTATTGGTGTGGGAGGAAGTTGCCTAGAGCGTAGCAGGCATATTATGACTAAGAGGTGACAAGCTAAGAGGCTGAGGATGGGAGAATAATAAAATAGAGAGAATCGCTGCACCAAGCCTGGATCCTACATCCAGCTTCTGTTTGACATCATCCACTCTCTTTGTTTCTCAATTTAAATCTATTCCAGAATTCTGCTATAGGAGCTTAATTCTGTCTACAGAGTCAGAGAAGGGCAGATAATCACTTTTCCAAGCTTCCCCAGCTAGTGGGACATGGACACAGGAGCTAGTCTCGGCCAACCAGATACAGCCACTTGGATCTTGAACCTGGGGATACTGGCACAAAGAAGCAGGTGGGGGGGATCTCATGGGTCATTGGTGCTGGCGGCAGCTGTGTCTGCCCCATTTGAGGGCAGTGGTACCTGCAGGACCATTGGAGGTTCAGGAGTCCTGTCTGCCAGGCTGGCTAGGTTCCTGGTGGTCCTGGTTACTTTTCTGCTCTGTGTCACTGCGTGCTCCCCAAGCTTGGTTCTATCTAAGCTTGGTTCAATCTAAGAGCCTCCCCATAATGCTTTCAATACTTTCCTTTTGCTAAAGTCAGCCCAGGTCAGTTTGGGATGTCAATCACTTGGAATAAAGAATCACACTTGATTCATAAATATTCTTATGCTCAGCTCAAGAAAGTTTAAGGTGGAATTCAGGAACTTGTACTCTGAAAAGACTCCCCCAGTGGTTCAGATTATCAGTTAAATGTGGACTTTACTGGACAGACGACCCTTTAAGCCTTTTTCTTATTACAATTGTTTCAATGTTTATTTCCTTCTTTTTAAATGCAACGAGATATCCATTTTTTTATTATTTATTTTTGGGAGAGCACAAGTGAGGTAGGGACAGACAGAGGGGGACAGAGGATCCAAAGCAGCCTCTGTGCTGATGGGCTAACAGCAGCGAGCCTGTTGTGGGGTTCAAACTCACAAACTGCAAAATCATGACCTGAGCTGAAGCCAGATGCCCAAATGACCGAGCCACACAGGTGCTGTGAGATACCCACTTTTAAGCTCCTTATGGTCAGAATTAGCCTTTGGTGAAACTCTCCAGTTAGCTAAGAATCCCTTAAGAATTCCTTTACCCCACCTGTCTCCCATCCCATCCTCAGATGTTTCACACTCAGGATCATGGGCATCCTGCTTTCTCTCAGTGCACAGAGGCACCCATTCTCCCCCTGTACTTACCAGAAAATTTCCTTAGGGCAGAAGGATCTGATAGCATTAGGTCCCTCTTTAGTGTGACTGCAAACCATTCCTCTTCTGTCAAAATTATCCACATTTTCCTTTCTGTCTCAATGTGGAAAAATATTTTATCTCTAGAACATGAATATCACAAACACAACAATGCCAGTGACTTTTATTTACAAATATAAAGTTTCATTCAAACATCCAGGAAGGTAGGAAGTTTACTTACCCTACCCACATATGGATGAAGTAAGATTTCTTAAGATGGGGGCATATAAGTGACTCCATCTGAAACTATTTTTAGATATTTCAATACTTCCTGATGAAATAAAGAATTAGTTGTTTGTGTTTTAAACGAAGATCAGTGGATAAATACAAAAAGGACATTTGTTTTGACTCAAATGAAAAAAGGGAAACATAGCTTTTACGGAATATATCTAGATGTGACACCAATAAATGTAAATCTCCAGAAAAGCCTGCGTTTCCTTTAATCACAGGATCTCATACTTGGAAATTAGCTGATAGGTTTCCCAGAAGACCATTTTGTTTTTGTTTGTGTTTTTAATATAAAGAAGCTACCAACTAGTGAAGCTGTCCTCTGCATTGACATTCCATACTTCACTTCTCTAGAGTGTCTCAATAATCTTGTGAAGTGGTAGCTATGCATTACTCAAATGAGAACCTCATGGTTTAGAGACTTTAATTGGTTTATGATTATACAATGTGTAAGTATCAGAGCTGGAGTTCAAACCATGTCCCGGAGCCAAGTACTTCCTCCTACTCTTTGCAGTCACATCTTAAAAGCAGAAGTGTCCAGGTGCACTCCTGGGGATGAGTTTCATGGAATGATAGATTGTATGTAGAGGGTCCTGTTTTGTTTTGTTTTTTTTTTTTCATGTATTTAGTGATCTACTTTGCCACCAAGAAGTTCAAAGTGTCCTTGAGGACCAGGGCTGTGACGGCACTTGATGAAGACACCCCAGTCCCTGAAGCAGAGCCTTGGGAGATACCCAAGTACATGACTGTGCCTCACATCTTGCATGGGACAAGTGTGTAGAGGGCTTTATAAGAGGGTGCAATAAGACTGCACCTTATTTATTTGTTTCCCAGCATATACTCCCAGCATATACTCCATATACTGTGTCAGGGTCTGACACAGAAACACTGCTCAGTAAATATTTGTGGAGCTTCTCACAGCCAAAGGCAGAATTCCAAATAAGTAAAATAAAAAATAAAAAATAAAAAAACCCATAAAAATCATGGGGTGATATTTCCCTGCTTTGTGCTTTTCCAGATCTGAAAGAATTTATATTAGCATGGATCTTTCATTTGCAGAATTCCAACCGTGCTGTATTTTCTGGTTCAGCCTTAGGAGATCAGCAGAGTTTTGCAGAATGAGCACTACTTAAATGAAGTTGGAAATTAGGAGGGAAATCATCTCATTCCCTTTACCCAGAGCAGTAAGCTGACAATCCTCGAAGAGCTGAGATAGGCTTGAAGCCCAATATATTGAAGTGAGATATTAGGAAATTATTCTACCTGGAATCCTTCTTGACTTAATGAACAATTAAATTTCATTCTTCCTTTGAAATTGCAGAAGTGAGTGAGCCCAATTGCTCTGAGCGTCCTTCTTCAGAATATCTTCTAAAGGCAATAATTTAGTAGGAAAGTAATTGCATTTTATTGTTGGGGAAATTCTGCCATTGTGGATTATCAGTATGTTTTGTGGAACATTAACCATTGAAGACAATAAAAGACATTTTGTGATGACAATAAGGACCATTTATAAAATGTCTTCCTTCAAGAAATTAGGAAAGTCAAGTTGGGCTTTGCAGAGAACTAAACCTCAGTTCAAATCTTGTGCTGACACAAGCAGGATGGTCTTTTGGGGCAGTTTGTTCTTTCTCCCTCTTATTTTCTGTTTTCGTAAAGTTACAATAGTGATATTTACCTCACCAGTTGGCTACAAGATTAAATGAGATTATGCACATACGTGATTGCTGGTATAATTCCTAAAACACATGCAATGCTCGATCACAATTGCCTCTCTTCATTAAGTAGAATACCACCAGTTTTTCGATGCTACATTTTGGCGAGATAGAGATAAAGTGACCTGACCGAAGGGGTTCTGACTGTTCTGTATGACCTCGGGAAGGTCATTTAATCTCTTAGAACCTCAGGCTTCTCATCTGTTGATGATGAGAATAGTTGGAAATTTGAGTGGTTATCAGGAAAATAAAGTTGGTAGGTGTCAGTAACACAGGACTTGATGCCCCCTAGGCCTGTAAGGCAGACTTGCTCCCAGCTGGCTCAGTATTGTTCTCAAAGACATCACTGGTGACATTGAGAAGCTCACTTTGAAATGCATCATAGGGTACTGCGAAACCAGGCATGGTCTACTGGAGAGGCTCCTGGTCAGGACGCTATATTTCCCCCAGGGGTATTTTGACTATTTTCCTTATTGGTGTTTTTGTGATCTACTTACATAGTCATTATAGTCATTTTGTTCCTCACAGGTTTATGTGGTATGGCTTACTAAAAATTTAAAAAAAAATTATTTTTCTCCTTGAAAACATAAAAATCTGAGGTTTTCTCACTCATTATGTCCTGTGTCAGATCCTATTATCCAATGAAGATAATGAATTAAGGAACTCTTTGTATGGGATATATAAATACCCATTTTATTAATTATCACAAAGGCAATGAAAGATGAAAGATGCACTGAGTGGTTGCTGCCCTATAATTCTCTGCCTTAAGAATGGGGAACTGGGGTAAATGCTCCTCCTAAGGTGGCCTCTGAGTGAACACCCCCCCACTTTTTTTCAAGCTAGACAGAGGCTGTACCTAAGCCTCTTGACTGTGATTAATCATCCCAAAGAATCCTCATAAGATGAATGTCTAGTTTCAGAGTGTTGAGAATTTATAAAGACAGTCACCTAGAGCCTTGTTATTTTATAAATATAAAAATAAACACATCAGAGTTTACAGTTTTCAAGCTTGAGCAACTTTTCCAAAAGGCATTGTGGTAGCTCCAAGCAAGCATTCTAACTAAACTCCCCAATCCGGTATGAGCAGATAGTTCATCGTCTTGGCTCTTTTTTTTTTTTCCTTGTCTGTGGGCTTTATAAAGCTCTGATCTAACTGTACCTCTGGCTTTGGAAGAGAAGCAAGAATTATGGCAGTTATGGGCACAGGTTAAAGTCTGATACACTCTGAAATCTTGATCTAACACCCAGAAATTGAGTAACTTTGAGTATGTTATCTTCCCTTTGAAGCTTCATTTTCTCTCCATACAGAATCAGAATAATGGTGATAATTGCAGAGGGTTTCTGTGTGGATCAAATTAGATAATATATTTAATATTTCTGGGTCAGTTCTAGAATACAGTAAAATAACTGCCAAACTGGTGATGTTATAATTGTTATTGTCATCATAATTATGAAGTTGTTCTTTATAAAGAAGGCATTGATAGTAGAAGTGAAACAAAAAGGAAGAGAATAATGTAGTTAATCTAGCCAATCTATAGATCATTCAATCTCCTGAAACAAATGTTAGTACAAATAAGAGTGTATTATTATAAGGCCTACTAAAGCTTTATGTATATGAGATTACATTGACACTGTGGCAGACACACACAAATAGGCTAATTCCATTTACCCTGTGAACTGTAGCCTGTGATAAGCATTTGAGAAAAAGTTATGGTTTATATTTCCGCTGTTCAGCTATATTACAGAGCTGGTCATTTTGGGGCTCGTCTACTGTATGCAAATAATGCAATTTTTTTCTTCATGTTAAATATATTTTCATTTTCTTCTCAAATCTTTGATTCTTGTTGGCATCACCAACATCAGGTAACGATTGGCAAAAATACCCAAATGAACTTTGCTTAACCACTCCTCCTTCAAAGCCCCACTACTATGCTCAAGAACGGACCATCTTCTCAGAATGTTGACTGCCTCACCAATCAGGTGGGGATGCCTTGGGACACCATGCCCCATCTGCCTTGCTAAAATTAAAAAACAAAACTAAAAAAACAAAAAAACAAAAAAACCAAAAAAACACACAAACCATCTTGAGTGGGTTTTAAGAGGAAAAGAAAAGATAAATCCTCAATTTAAAAAGAGGCATGGGGAGATTGGACTTGTCAAAATATAATTACTCAAGTTGGAAAAGGTCCAAGATATCAAGTTTAACAATCATGACTAAAAAAAAAAAACAAAAAACAAAACAACTATTTCAACTATTTATGTCTTGAGGCATTTCTAATGATCACTTTTTTTGCAGCATATCAACATCCACTCTCAATTCCCAAGTCCCCAAGGTGGAAAGCACAACATAAGAAGGGTAATCCCAACCTCTTTTGGTAGGATCTGTAGCAAACCTGGCAGGTGGTTAAAATGCTTCAAGGACAGAGGTGCTATGTTCCCAAGGATCACGGTATCCACAAGAAAGTGAAATCTCTAATGTCAGAGATGAGGCACCTTCTGGAAACTTATTCTCAAGTGTCCAGAAAATGTTATTGGCTATTTTCATCATCACAAATGTGTCCAGGCAAGATGATATGTGATGCCTCCCTTGTGCCTCCCCTGGGCTGGACTGAGTAGGGGAGGATGTTGAGGAAGAGCCAGTCTGTCAGGCTCTGCTGTGCATTCATGCAGATCCAGAGTGACCTCCCTTCTGCACCCTGTCACCTTGTCATGGAGGTCATATGATGAGACTTTAAAAGGCCACCTTGAGGAAGAATAGGGATATTCATCATAAGCCATATGAGGAGAGTTCGATAGAACAGAATCAAAGTTCCTTAAGGACATCAGGAGCTGAACTGAAACTTATAATTAATCAGGAAGGAAGATCTGTAGATATATTTCATCTGGCAAATTGTGCCTTGGGAGGATTATATTTGGGAAGTTATGACATTATGATCTGTGCAAGGCAAAGAGTTGCTGCTGTGTGATTTCAGGGGACTTTAAGTGTAACTGCAGAAGGAAAGTAATGAACCTGACCAACTGCTAGCCAAAGAGATTAGAAAAAAATATATTTGCATTATTATTTTTATTAATATACATGGGAGATCCATAATATTTCCCCGAAATCTTTCATGGAGGGGTTGTGGTAGCTGGTGCAAGGATGGGACCCAGAGGCCTCAATACTCACAGAAGAACCTCCACTGGGACAAGGAGACACATGACATTTGGGAAATAGAAAAACTCCCAGTGCAATACACAAGTGTCTAGGGCAGGTCAGAATGACAGCAAATCCAAAGGGGACAAAGCAGAGGTCACAGCCCAGGCTGGAGAACCAATAATTTGCACTCTGGAGACATGACAGTGGACAAACTGGGACCAAGTAGGGGTGATGCAGACTGGTCACTGAGGGATCTGCTTCTGAGAACCACATAGCTGCTGAGGACTTATTTTCAGGAAACTCAAGAGTGCAAACAGTGGGCACTTCAATTTGGCTTAATGTTAGGGCCCGATGATAAAGTAAGGTAACAGCCTACGGGCCTAGTGGAGTAGGTAAGTAGATAGGAATTATTTGCTAAGTGCTTGCTAACATTTATTTTTCAAATACTGCATCATTTTTAAATTCTCCAGTTCCAAAAGGAATGAAAACTATAGTAAGTACCAAAGAATACAAGCATCTTATTAGAAGCAACTTACAAAAGTATTAAAAAGAGTTCGTAGACAATTGCATGGAAAATAAGAGATTAATTTAATCTCTTCCAACCCCCAAATTATTTCAAAGATCTCATGTTATCACGTTCCTATATTAAATACATATCACTCATATGCTTTAAAAATCATCATAATCATGATCATCTAATATAAAATCTCAGGAATTAAATGAATAAAACATCCAATGTTTAGTTCAGCATTTTCTTAAATGACAGATGGTCACATAGTTGGTTAGAAGAAAGAAAATAGGATCTGCCCCTGATCCACTGGTAATCTAATCGATTCTCTTCTCTGGTTTCTATATATGGCTTCATTCTAAGATTTGTACTCTCTGTGTACCCCATTCAAGAGGATAGATTGATTTAACAACAGATCCATCTATACAAATTAGTATTAACTTGAAGAGAAATATTTTGGAATTTCTGTCTCAGCTCCATGTTATGAAGATAAAGGACAGTTGTATTTCAAATTTCAACTAGATACCAGTTCTTGACTATGAGTTAGGACAGACATGTAGATTGATAGCACACATAGCATCATTTTGCATAAAATAATGCTGGTGACATAATGTTAATTATAAGGATAGAAAATCATACATGTAACATTGTATTAATTGTGCAAGTATCTTGTGCATAGAATATATATACCAAATACTAAAACAGTTATCTAGGGTCATTATCTAGGATAATTGTTGAGAGTCATTTCTTTCATTATTAATTTCTACATCAGTTCCCTCCCCCCTTTTTTTACTATTATAGAAGACAAAGCATAAAAATACAATGTATAAAAAATGATAACTTGTGAAAAAGTTTCATTTGGACCATAAACAGCAAGACTTAAGATAAGCTGTATCTAAAGATAGTAGATCTCAGATTCCTTAAATTAAACAAAATAATTTATGAGAATGGCTTGACACATGATATGACCTCAATACATCCTTGTTTACTCCCTTTATTTTATAGCTTCACACTCAAAACAATAGTGATAAAGCATTTCGAAAGACTCAAGTTATAATTAGATTCTTGGAATGCCACTCATTTCTATGGAGTTACAAGAGAAAAGAAATCCCCATGTCACCATCTTCCTCTCATAAACCCAGAGTATTCAGCCTAGTGCTTAGAAAGTACTCTGAAAACCTGGGGAAAAAAGGGTTGGGGGAAGTAAATACTTACTATAGTTCTGCTGACACATTTTTTAAGTGCTAATGGAGGCTATATGCAATATTCAATTTGAAATTCACATCTATCAAGACTTTATTTAGATGATTGAAAGAAATTTACTTAAATGTGAAAAACTGTGAAACTAACTGGGAGACAGATGTAAAAGAAGAATAATTCCACCCATTTACAGATCAGATCTTTTTTCTTAGACACTATATACTCATTGCTCAAAGTTTGAACATTACCACTAAATGCTCCTCAGGAAATGTGTATTCTCCCACCAACCCCAGGAAGGACCCACACTAATAAAGAAACAGGAGTGGCTTTTTATTTTGACACTTATAAAAATTTATTTTTAATGTTTATTTATTTGGGGGGTTGGGCAAAGAGAGAGGGAGACAGAGGAACCAAGCAGGTTCTGCACTGTTAGCACAGTGCATAATGGAAGGCTCGAACTCATGAACCGTGAGATCATGGGCTGAGCTTCAGTTGGGTGCTTAATAAACTGAGCCACCCAGGCACCCCAATTTTGACACCTCTGCCTATCAGTTTGCTCAATTATCCTTAACAGTATGCTATGGAGACATTGGAAAATAGATCAAATATTCACTGAGCTTCTCTTTTGGTGCCCAATGTTGTGAACTGCCTAATATATAGAATTATAAGACACCACTACTAACATTAAAGCACTTTCAGTCTAAAATCAACGATAACATGATCAGCCTAGATAAAAACACAAGTACAAACACAAGGGCTTTAGATATATATTTTTTTAGTTCAACTGTTTCCAAAGGCTGGTCTGAAAACTTCTGTAAAGTTTGAACTATTTCTGTCAGAATCACTTGGGAAGCCAACTGTTAATACTGATTACTACACTTAAACACCCTGATATTGATTTTGATAAAGAAATTTCTGATGCAGGCACCTGAGTGGCTGAGTTGGTTAAGCAGCCGACTTTGGCTCACGTCAGGATCTCGTGGTCCTTGAGTTCAAGCACCACATCGTGCTCTGTGCTGATAGCTCAGAGCCTGGAGCCTGCTTCTGTTTCTATGTCTCCCTGTGTCTCAACCCCTCCCCCATTCATGTTCTGTCTCTCTCTGCCTTTCAAAAATGAATAAATGTTAAAAAAATTAAAAAACAAAAAGAAATTTCTGATGCCATCATTTGGGACCCTGTAAAGATCCTGGAACTTTTAATTAAGTAACTCATTAAATTCCCATTTTTATCTAAGTCACATTTAGATGAGTTTATTGTAACTAAATGAGTCCTTGATATTCAAAGTGGCTGTCTCCACCCCTAAAATGGTAATTTTTTAAGAAAACTGTCAATGGTCACCTTGGTGGATTAAGTGGTCAACATCTACAAAGTATGAAAACATGTTTCTTTTTTTTAAATATGAAATTTATTGTCAAATTGGTTTCCATACAACACCCAGTGCTCATCCCAACAGGTGCCCTCCTCAATGCCCATCACCCACCCTCCCCACCCTCCCATTCCTCATCAACCCTCAGTTTATTCTCAGTTTTTAAGAGTCTCTTATGGTTTGGTTCTCTCCCTCTCTAACTTTTTTTTCCTTTCCCTCCCCCATGGTCTTCTGTTAAATTTCTCAGGATCCACATAAGAGTGAAAACATATGGTATCTGTCTTTCTCTGTATGACTTATTTCCCTTAGCATAACACTCTCCAGTTCCATCCACGTTGCTACAAAGGGCCATATTTCATTCTTTCTCATTGCCACATAGTACTCCATTGTGTATATACACCACAATTTCTTTATCCATTCATCAGTTGATGGACATTTAGGCTCTTTCCATAAATTGGCTATCTTTGAAAGTGCTGCTAT
Source organism: Panthera tigris (assembly GCF_018350195.1). Classification (NCBI taxonomy): domain Eukaryota; kingdom Metazoa; phylum Chordata; class Mammalia; order Carnivora; family Felidae; genus Panthera; species Panthera tigris. The sequence goes on along the minus strand of NC_056667.1, from coordinate 112,397,973 downwards.
AAACATTGGGGGACAAGTGCCCCTATGCATCAGCAGTCCTGTATCCCTTGGGTAAATTCCTAGCAGTGCTATTGGTGGGTCATAGGGTAGATCTATTTTTAATTTTTTGAGGAACCTCCACACTGTTTTCCAGAGCAGCTGCACCAGTTTGCATTCCCACCAACAGTGCAAGAGGGTTCCGATTTCTCTACATCCTCTCCAGCATCTATAGTCTCCTGATTTCTTCATTTTAGCCACTCTGACTGGTGTGAGGTTGTATCTCAGTGTGGTTTTGATTTGTATTTCCCTGATGAGGAGCCATGTTGTGCATCTTTTCATGTGCTTGTTGCCCATCTGGATGTCTTCTTTAGAGAAGGGTCTATTCGTGTTTTCTGCCCATTTCTTGACTGTATTATTTGTTTTTCAGGTGTGGAGTTTGGCGAATTCTTTACAGATTTTGGATACTAGCCCTTTGTCTGATAGGTCATTTGCAAATATCTTTACCCATTCCATCTATTGCCTTTTAGTTTTGTTGGTTGTTTCCTTTGCTGTGCAGAAGCTTTTTATCTTCATTAGGTCCCAATAGTTCATTTTTGCATTTAATTCCCTTGCCTTTGGAGATGAGTCAAGTAAGAAATTGCTGCGGCTGAGGTCAGAGAGGCTTTTTCCTGCTTTCTCCTCTAGGGTTTTGATGGTTTCCTGTCTCACATTCAGGTCCTTCACCCATTTTGAGTTTATTTTTGTGAATGGTGTGAGAAAGTGGTCTAGTTTCATTCTTCTGCATGTTGTTGTCCAGTTCTCCCCGCACCATTTGTTAAAGAGACTGTCTTTTTCCCATTGGATATTTTTTCCTGCTTGGTCAAAGATTAGTTGCCATACTTTTGTGGGTCCAATTCTGACGTGTCTATTCTATTCCATTGGTCTATGTGTCTGTTTTTGTGCCAATACCATGCTGTCTTGATGATTACAGCTTTGTAGTAGAGGCCAAAGTCTGGGATTGTGATACCTCCTGCTTTGGTCTTCTTCTTCAATATTACTTTGGCTATTCGGGGTCTTTTGTGGTTCCATACAAATTTCAAGATTGTTTGTTCTAGCTTCAAGAAGAATGCTGGTGCAGTTTTGATTGGGATTGCATTGAATGTATAGATTGCTTTGGGAAGTATTGGCATTTTTTTTTAATTTTTTTTAACGTTTATTTACTTTTGAGACAGAGAGAGACAGAGCATGAAAGGGGGAGGATCAGAGAGAGAGGGGGAGACACAGAATCTGAAACAGGCTCCAGGCTCTGAACTGTCAGCACAGAGCCCAATGCGGGGCTCGAACTCACGAACTGCGAGATCATGACCTGAGCCAAAGTCGGACGCTTAGCTGACTGAGCCACCCAGGCGCCCTGGGAAGTATTGGCATTTTAACAATATTTATTCTCCCAATCCATGAGCAGGGAATGTTTTTCCATTTCTCCATTTTCCAATGCATCTTCTTCAATTTCCCTCATAAGCTTTCTATAGTTTTCAGCATACAGATCTTTTACATCTTTGGTTAGGTTTATTCCTAGGTATTTTATGCTTCTTGGTGCAATTGTGAATGGGATCAGTTTCTTTATTTGTCTTCCTGTTGCTTCATCATTAGTGTGTAAGAATGCAACTGATTTCTGTACATTGATTTTGTATCCTGTGACTTTGCTGAATTCATGTATCAGTTCTAGCAGACTTTTGGTGAAGTCTATTGAGTTTTCCATGTATAATATCATGTCTTCTGCAAAAAGTGAAAGCTTGACTTCATCTTTGCCATTTTGATGCCTTTGATTTCCTTTTATTGTCTGATTGCTGATGCTAGAACTTCCAACACTATGTTAAACAACAGCTGTGAGAGTGGACATCCCTGTCATGTTCCTGATCTCAGGGGGAAAGCTCTCAGTTTTTCCCCATTGAGAATGATATTAGCTGTGGGCTTTACATAAATGGCTTCTATGTTCCTTCTATCCCAACTTTCTCAAGGGTTTTTATTAAGAAAGGATGCTGAATTTTGTCAAATGCATTTTCTGCATCATTGACAGGATCATATGATTCTTATCTTTTCTTTTATTAATGTGATGTATCACATTGATTGATTTGTGAATGTTGAACCAGCCCTGCAGCCCATGAATGAATCCCACTCGATCATGGTGAATAATTCTTTTTATATGCTGTTGAATTCGATTTGCTAGTATCTTATTGAGAATGTTTGCATCCATATTCATCAAGGGTATTGGCCTATAGTTCTCCTTTTTTTCTGGGTGTCTGTCCTGGCTTAGGAAGCCAGGAATGCTGGCTTCATAGAATGAATCTGGAAGTTTTCTTTCCCTTTCTATTTTTTGTAACAGCTTGAGAAAGTAGGTATTATCTCTGCTTTAAATGTCTGGTAGAATTCTCCTGGGAAGCCATCTGGTCCTGGACTCTTATTTGTTGGGAGATTTTTGATAACTGATTCAATTTCTTGGCTAGTTGTTGGTCTGTTTAAGTTTTCTATTTCTTCCTGTCTGAGTTTTGGAAGTGTGTGGATGCTTAGGAATTTGTCCATTTCTTCCATGTTGTCCAGTTTGTTGGCATATAATTTTTCATAGTATTCTCTGATAATTGCTTGCATTTCTGAGGGATTGTTTGTAATAATTCCATTTTTCATTCATGATTTTATCTATTTGGGTCATCTCCCTTTTCTTTTTGAGAAGCCTAGCTAGAGGTTTATCAATTTTATTTTTTCAAAAAGCAACTCTTTGTTTCACTGATCTGCTCTACAGTTTTCTTAGAGTCTATGTTGTTTATTTCTGTGCTGATCTTTATTATTTTTCTTCTTCTGCTAGGTTTGGGGTGTCTTTGCTGTTCTGCTTCTATTTCCTTGAGGTGTGCTGTTAGATTTTGTATTTGGGATTTTTCTTGTTTCTTGAGGACAGCTTCAGATTGAAAGTGAGGGGATGGAGAACTATCTATCATGCTACTGGAAGTCAAAAGAAATCTGCAGTAGCCCTACTTATATCAGAGAAACTAGACTTTGAATTAAACGCTGTTACAAGAGATGAGGAAGGGAATTATATAATAATTACAGGGCATATCCATCAGGAAGAGCTAACAATTATAAATGTCTATGCACCGAATACGGGAACCCCAAAATATATAAAACAATTAATCACAAACATAAGCAACCTTATTTATAAGAATTTGGTAATTTCAGGAGACTTTAAAACCCCACTGACAGCAATGGATAGATCATCCAAACACAGGATCAATAAGAAACAAGGGCCCTGAATGATACATTGGATCAGATGGACCTGACTGATATATTTAGAACTCTGCATCCCAAAGCAACAGAATATACTTTCTTTTCGAGTGCACATGGAGCTTTCTCCAAGATAGATCATATATTGGGTTACAAAACAGCCCTTCATAAGTATAAAAGAATTGAGATCATACCATGCACACTTTCAGACCACAATGCTATGAAACTTGGAATTAACCACAAGGGAAAGTCTGGAAAAACTCCAAAAGCATGGAGGTTAAAGAACACCCTACTAAAGAATGAATGGGTCAACCAGGCAATTAGAGAAGAAATTAAAAAAATATATATGGAAACAAAGGAAAATGAAAATACAACAATCCAAATGCTTTGGGATGCAGCAAAGGCAGTCCTGAGAGGACAATACATTGCAATCCAGGCCTATCTCAAGAAAACAATTTCTTGAACTGCTCCAAAAATACAAGCAAGCATCAACAGCATTATTCCAAACACAAGTGAGTTGGATCTTCAGACTGGGGAGCAACCATGCAGTGATTAGGAGGTTACAAGTATTCATGGATGTAAAAATAGAGTTTTTAAAAGTCAAAACCAAAAAAACAGATCATCCAGTTACAAAAAATGGGCAAAAGACATGAATAGATGTTTTTACAAAGAAGATGTACAGATGGCTAACAGACACATGGAAAGATACTCAACATCACTCATTATGTGGTAAGTACAAATCAAAACTACAGTAGCACCTCACACCTTTCAGAACAGCTAAAATCAACAACACAGGAAGCAATAAGCATTGGCAAGGATGTGGAGAAAGGGGAACCATCTTACACTGTGGGTGGGAATGCAAACTGGCCCATCCCTTCTGGAAAATAGTATTGAGGTTCTTCAAAAAGTCAAAAATATAACTACCCTATAGCCCTGCAATTGAACTACTAGGGTATTTACCCAAAGGATACAAAATACCAATTCAAATTGATACATGCACCCCAGCCCTTCAGAGTCATTTTGTATACTTTTGCAGTCTTCTGGGTTCCTTCACACTCTCAAGTTGATCTCTTCAGCTTTTGAACCCCTTAACTATTTCTGCCTCCATAGATAGTCTTCCTTTTTCCACCAATGCTGCCTCACCTGCTTGGCTGGGCCAACTGCCACAAGATTGTATAGAATCTAATGCCTTTTCCTCTCTTTATTATATTGTAATTTCTGTTCATCTTTTATTATCAACAATAATCAAATTATGGAAGGAGCACAAATGTCAAATGTCCATTGACTGATAAATGGACAAAGAAGAAATTGGATATTTCTTCTAGATACATAGATACATAGATATAGATATACCCATATCTATACATACAGATATAGATGATATAGATATACATATACATAAAGATAGATATACATAGAGATAGAGATAGAGATAGAGATAGAGATAGAGATAGATGATAGATAGATAGATAGATAGATAGATTATGAAATATTACTCAACCATAAAAAAGAATGAAGTCTTGCCATTTGCAACAATATGGATGGAGCTAGAGTGTAGTATGCTAAGCAATTTAAGTCAGAGAAAGACAAATACCATATGATTTCATTAATAAGTGGAATTTAAGAAACAAATGAATATAGTGAGGGAAAGAAAAGAGAGGGAAATCATAATACAGACTCTTAACTACAAAGAACAAATTGATGGTTACTGGAAGGGAGGTGGGCAGGGAATGTGCTAGATGGGTGATGAAGATCAAGGAGAGCACTTGTTGGTGCCTGGGTGCCTCAGTTGTTTAAGCTTCTTGAACTTGGCTCAGGGCATCATCTCAGTTTGTGAGGTGGAACCCCACGTTGAGCTCTGTGCTGAGAGAATGGAGTCTAATTGGGATTCTCTCTCTCCCTGTTCTCTCTCTTTTTCTGTCTCTTTCAAAATAAATAAAGAAAACATCCTAAAAAAAAAAAAAAAAAAGAGGGCACTTGTGTTGAGCACTGGGTGTTATATGTAAGTGATAAATCACTAAATTTTACACTTGAAACTAAGATTCCACTGTAAGTTAACTAGTTGGGAAATTAAATAAAAACTTTAAAAAAATAGATGGAGCTTTCTAAGCTAAGGCAGTTTCTATGGATTTTATATGATTGGAGCTATACCATGATATACAGGCAAAAAACAAAAGATGAACAGAAATTATAATATAATAAAGAGAGGAAAGGGGATTAGATTCTGTGGAATCTTATGGGAGTTGGTCCATCCAAGCAGGTGAGGCAGCACTGGTGGAAAAGGGAAGAATACCGATGGAGCGAGAAATATTTAAGGGGTTCAAAAAGCTGAAGAGATCAAATTGAGAGGGTGAAGGAACCCAGAAGACTGCAAAAGTACACATGATGGCTCTGAAGGACTGGGTTAAACAAACTTAGGAGAATAAAAATAAAAAAAAACAAAAATAGGCCTGGGGTTTCTTAGAATTCAGCATTTGTAATTAAATTCTTGTTGGTAAAAGTTGTTTCAGTCTTGGGTCTTTTAAAGACAGGAAGGCCATGAAGGGAGCAGATGTTCTCTTCTAAAAATATTCTTTTTTTAAAAAAAACATTCGTTCATTTTTGACAGACAGAGACAGAGCATGTGTGAGTGGGGGGCGGTAGAGAGAAAGGGAGACACAGAATCCTAAGCAGGCTCCATGCTCTGAGCTGTCAGCACAGAAGCGGATGTGGGGCTCAAACCCAGGAACCTTGACTTCATGACCTGAACCAAAGTTGGACGCTTAATGGGAAGAGCCACCCAGGCACTCCTCTTCTAAATATATTCTAGAAGAGGCTAAAGCTGCCTCATGAGCTACCAATCTAGTAAAGCAAAGACATTTAAAAAAATAATAAATAAATCACAACCTGAATCTTTGCCTTTAATCTGCTTATTAAATACATTTGGATATGCCAAGACCTCCTTTTGAATACTGTCATTAATTAGATAATGGAGACCAGAATGAACAAGGAGCTACACATTAGCATGTCCTTAATGATTGTCATTGCCTGATTCACTAAGCATCGACTGTAAAACAGAAACAAATTGGATGAATATGAATGTTCTAATCTATTTATTGCAGTGACCCGGTTTCCCTTCACCTACACCTCCTCTAGGAAAATATACTGAAGTTACAGGGAGTCATGAGGAGCAGGACAGACAGGATAAAGAAAGTCAGAGAGGGGTGCCTGGGTGGCTCAGTTGGGTGAGTATGACTCTTGATTTCAGCTCAGGTCATGATCCCAGGGTCATGAGTTCATGATTCCAGTGCAGAGCCTGCTTGGGACTGTCTCTCTCCCTCTGTCTCTGCTTCTGTTTCTCAAAATACTTAAAGAAATACATTAAAAAAAAAAGATTCTCTTTTCCTCTGCCTCTCCTCCGATCATGTGGTCTCTCTCTCTCTCTCTCTCTCAAAATAAAAAAGAAAAGAAAAGAAATAAAGAAAGAAAAAAAGAAAGAAAAGGATGTGGTGACAATCTTGCCCACAAGGGTGAAGAGTTAGAAAAAACAGAGATGAGGAAGAAAATGAAACAGGATGTGAAATTGTCTTGAATACCACTAATACTGAAAAGATTTGATGAAAGACAATAAAGCCATTTGTGAAGATCCACAGTGCGATTTTGTAAAGTACTTGAAAAACACTGTGTCATAAAAATGACTTAGAGGAATGCAAACATATCAAGAAAAACAAGAGAAATTGTGAGTTTTGGGTTTTTTTTGTTATTAAATCACAACTGTGGTATAAAGGTGGAAGCAGCATGTAGCCTGTCTATGTTTCTCTTCCTGGGAATGTGACCAAAATTCAAACAAAAGATGATAGATAGATAGATAGATAGAGAATTAAAAATAACACCCACCCTATTTTTAGTGGCAAGTTGCAGAGTGGGGTTTGCAGAAACCAAAGAAAGGACAAGAACAGCTAAGAACCCGGCATGAAAACCCTAAAGGGGGGCTCACACTGAAACACAACATCATGCCTAAGATAACTGGAACCAGGGCAAGAATTAGCAATTTAGAAATCCAGCAGGAGACACAAGGGACAAGTTTAGGGAAGGGGAAGACTAGAAGAGCCCTAATGAAAGCCTCTAGAAGATGTAGCAGTTGGCAAGAGTACACTCTGAGGGCTGGAAGTGTCCTTGAAGTTACTGGCTGCATGTCCTATTTGAAGTGGGCAGTGGCTTCGTGGGTGAGGAAAGTAGTGTGGCAGAAACCCTCATGGACACAATATGAGACCACAGATTACTGCTGAAATCTCACTGAGGTGCTGTGTTGGAGGAATGAGTCTGGTGTCAGGCAGAAGGGAGATCTTCAGGGCTGTGAAATCCATAGGGTGCCCTGACCCCCAAAGCACCGAAATGGGCTGCAGAGCACTGATGGTGCAAACTCCAAATAATTGAAAATATTCCTTTGACAATATTTTGTAAAGTATCAATACAAAGGTATTATACTTAAAAATGTGAAAGCATTGCAAAATTAAGCAAAGGATGAACGTTAGTGCGGAGAAATTTCTATAAACATACAAGTTCACTGAAATCACAATCACGCAGAAGTATCAGAAAGTGTGTGTGAAAGAGAAAGTAAAAGCAATGGGGACAAAGGTGGTGTTGGACTTGAGGAAAAAGGAAATAGGAGGTTAGCAGAAGGAAAAACTGTCACAGGAAATAAGACAAAATGAAGATACATAAAGAGACATACATTTGTAAATACCTTAAGGCATTTAGAGAATAGGGAGCAAGAACATAAGAAATAATTAAATAAAAATACATTGAACCTTGAACAACATGGGGTTTAGTGGCAACGACCCTCATGCAGTCCAAAATCCACAGTAGATTTTTTGAGTTCCCCAAAACTTAACTACTAACACTTTAGTGTTAACTGGGAGCCTTACCAATAATAGAAGTAGTCAATTAACACATACCTTGCATGGTCTATGTATTATATGTTGTATTCTTTTAATAAAGTAAGCTAAAGAAAAGAAAATGGTATTAAGAAAATCATAAGGAAAAGAAAATGCATTTACTGTATTGTAAATACTGTATAAACAAACCAAAAAAAAAAAAATAGAAGTGGACCCACACAGTTTAAACATTTATTCAAGGGTCAACTGTAGCTAGACAATATATTCTCTCCCATATGGGTGTGTTTATATATATATACATATATATGTATATATATGTATGTATGTATATATATATATATATACATATATATGTATATATATGTATGTATGTATATATATATATACATATATATGTATATATATGTATGTATGTATATATATATACATATATATGTATATATGTATGTATGTATGTATATATATATGTATATGTGTGTATGTGTATATATGTATATACATATGTATATACGTATATAAATGTACATATGTATATATGTATATATATATATATGTAATAAGCAATGAAATATCCTATACAGATTCAATTGGAATGCCCAAAGGGTATGTATTTTGAATAAAACAGATAGATGATAGATAGATAACAGATAGATAGATAGATAGATGAAAAAGACAAAAGGTAAATGTCAGTAAAGAAAAAAAAAACTATTTTTATTTGCATATAAAGTAATTTACCATATGTAGTAAGTCCAAAGGAATAATGGTTACATTATTAAAATCAAGCAGAGTTTAGTTGTTTGAATAAATAAAAATCAAAGTGTAAAAAGTAATTTTATAAATAGCCTTTATAAGTTAGATAATAAACATTTAGATATGTGTGTATCACCTATAATAGCATAAAAATGTCAAGTACTAAGCAATATTTCATTAAAAATAACAATATGACTGAGAGAAACATGAGTGATAGTGAATATCAAATATTAAATATAATCTAAATAAGTGAGAGATGTGCATTGTTGGTAGATTGCATACATTATTATTGAATAGAAGGCAATTATCTGCTCATGATTTATTGACTCAATGAAGTTCCAATAAAAAGCAATAAGGATTTTTTATTTATGTGGCTGTGTAGATCTGCAAAGCAGATTCTGTAATTTACACTGAAATACAAGGTACCAAAATAAACATAATATTCTTGAAAAATAACAAAATGGATGAATTGCCCTACCAAATATTAACATCCCTAGCAAAGCCATAGTAATTAAAAGAAAATAGTATTGGCACAGGAATAAAGAAATTAATCAGTGCAACAGGAAGAAGAGTCCTGAATAGACAGATGTGCATAACCACTGTGTATATGCCCAAGTGGTGGTGTACAGCAAAAAGGAAAAGATAGATAAATTATAGACTTCATTAGAAGTAATAATCTGGCATACACACAATAAAAATGATTCTGAATGCTGTTACAAAAGAAAAATATATATAGAGAGAGGTTTACATGGACAAAAGACTTAAAATGGTATCAATAGACATTTGCCAAAGGGAGAGCTCCCTTTGTGAACTTCTGTAATGCAGACAATAAATGCATGGGAAAGTGTTCAGGCACATTAATAATTAGAGAAATAAAAATTACAATTACAATTAAATAACACTGCATACCGATTGGCAACATATTTTTTAAATAATAAGATAAATTCTGGTAATATCAATTATTGAGGTTTTGTATAGCAATAAAATTCCTAGGCACTTCTGGTGAGAGTGTAAATCGATTCAACCATTACGACTTATAGTTTGGCACTACATATTATGACTGAATGTACATATGCTCTATCAGCCAGCAATTCAATTGCTAGGTAATATCCTACTGAAACTTATGACTTTGAACACCAAGATACGTATGCAAAAATGTTGATAGGGGCATAGCATCCAGATCCTGAAACTATCCATCTACATGTACTTTAAGAATGTAAAGGATAAATTGTGGTGTGTACATACAAATTAAATAATAAAAACAAAAAAGAACCCAAGCTACTTGCAACAACGTGGATGGATCTTGCCCTTCAAATAAAAACAAAAAACAAAAAGCAAAAAAAAACCCAACAACAATGATGAAGCACCTGGGTGGCTCAGTTGGCTGAGTGTCAGACTCTTGAATTCTACTCACATCATGATCTCTTACTTGGTGAGATTGAGCCCAGCGTCAGGCTCTGCACTGACAGCGTGGAGCTTGCTTGGGATTCTCTCTCTCCCTCTCTCTCTCTGCCGCTGCTCCCACTTATGCACATGTGCACACATGCAGTCTCTCTCTTTAAATAAACATTTACAATAAATAAATAAATAAATAAACAAATAAGCAAGCCTTGAAAAATCACATACAGTATTTATATGGAGTGAAGACATTTGTAAAGCTAAGTTATATTATTTAGAGGTAGACAGGTGGACAAATAAGTGGAAAAACTATAAAGAAAAGTAAGGAAATAATCAAGTGAATGATATAAAACTATCCCTTTAGCACAGCTATTTTATAATGTCCAAAAGTGAAAGATATATCTCCTAAATCTCTATAGTTTTTGTTTGTTTGGGAAACCCTTTAATTCTCTGTGGATTTCCCCAGCCTGCTCTTATGTTTTATAAAAAAGGAAATCTTTAGTATTTTTCTAGGTTAATGGTAAGTTATCATATTAAAACATTTTTTTAACATTTATTTATTATTGAGAGGCAGAGAGAGACAGAGCATGAGCATGGGAGGGGCAGAGAGAGGACACACAGAATCCGAAGGAGGTTCCAGGCTCTGAGGTGTTACACAGAGCCCGATGCAGGGCTCAAAATCACAAACCCAGCGAGATCATGACCTGAGCTGAAGTCAGACGCTCAACCCACTGAGCCACCCAGGCGCCCCTAAGTTATCATATTTTTTTAAGTGACAAGGGCAATAAATAAAGCAGCTAAAGTAATAATTATAAGAATAATACTTTCTAACGTAATATAAAGCACTGTTGTATAATAATCTTATATGAGAACAATTTTCTTTTAAATCCAAGAGTCAATAGTTATTTTCTAATGTTAACAAGTAAGAAATGAGATACAAGATTGTTATTTAGAGCCATAGTGATTGCCACCAGAATTAAGCATGCACACACGTGCACACACACACACACATACACACTCATATACTCCCATACAAACCATCAAAGTAATCTGCCTATGTGGGTTGAATGAGAATCTATCTTTTTTGTCAAAAGTGTTTTTATTCTTTGACTTGATATTTATATGTAGGATCAACTTTGGTGACTTTTTATTGACAAGTTTTAAAAAAGACAGTTAAATTCTGGATATCCACTATACAGTTTAGTGACTATAACTAATAATACTATTATGTACTTAAAATTTGCTACCACTTTGTTATGTGTTTTTCCAGGGCACACAAAAAATAATGCTAAGGGAAGGAAATGTTGGGAGGTGATGGATGTTTATGACCTTGATTTTGGTGATATTTTCATGGGTGTAGACATATTCCCAAACTCACTGAGTTGTGCACATTAGCTACAGACAGCTTTTCACGTCAATCATTTTCAATGAAGAGATTAAGAAAGAAAGGAAAGAAAGCAAAGCATCAAATAAAATAAAACAAACAGCAAAATCAAAATAATTTAGAAGGCTTCAAACAAAAAGAAATTGAATATATAATAATTATCTAAAGTCAATTGCCAAACTTCATATAACATATAATATGTTACTGTGTCTTCTATCATTGCAACCAGCCATACTTCTACCAGGAGTACTGATGCTCCATCAGTTTCAGATCCTGGTATATTTTAGCATCTGGAGCATAAAGAATATATATGACTAGAAATGTGGTCTGGCAACATTTCAGAGTCATGATAGACATTTGAACATATCTGTTGATTTATTAGGATCTTCAATTTCCCTTACGTCTTCATGATGCCAGGAAGAGTTGACTTAATTATTTATTATTGTGTAAAAAAATATTCCAAAATGTAGTGGCTGAAAAGAGCATGTATAAGTTATCTCACTCATCTGTGGGTCAGGAACTGGGGCACAGCTTAGCTGAATGAATCTGTCTCAGGGTCTCTCACAAAGCTGCAATCAAGGTGTTGGTTGGAACTTCATTTATTGCAAAACTAGATTTCAAGAAGTATCCTTTTCGTTGCTGACTTGAATTCCTTGCTTCCTTGCTTCCTTGCCTCCTTGCCTCCTTGGAAAGATTTGATTCTCCACAGACTACTGGGGGAGACCATCAGTTCAGCATTGGCTATTGACCAGAGGCCTCACCCGAGGGCAGCTCACAACATGGCGTCTGGCTTCCTTTGCAACCAACTAGCTAATGAGGGAGGGAGGATAAGCAATATGGAAGTCACAGTCTTTTATAACCTAACACTGAAAGTGGCATTTCATCATTTTTGCTGTGTTCCATTCACTAGATGACAGTCACTGGATAGAGGCCATCCTCCTTGGGAAGGGATTGAGCAAGGGCATGAGTACCGGGAACTGGGAATCACTGGGGGAATCTTTGGGGCTCTCTGTACAACATTGCAGAGTACATATTAATCACTCAAAAGGATAGTGCATTGAAAATAAGTGCTATTCCAGCATTAATACCATACAGTCTTTGTTTTGAAAAAAATGTTCCCCAATATTAAGAAGAAAAAACACTGGCACAGAAAGCACCGATCTCTGTGCTAGGCAGTTCTCATGCGTTACCTCAATAATCCCTTACAGCCACCTTGAAAGTGCTGTTTTCCCCATATTCCAGGTAAGAAAAATTCTGAGGTGGTAAGAAATGCAGTAATAAGCCCCAAAACCACAACAAATAAGTGTGGGCAATTATGTTAGTTCCAATACTTTTGCATTCAGTACAGTTCTTCTCTTCCCTTCTTACCACAGATGTGATCCCAATATTAGACAAGCCCAGAAGTTCTCCCCTAGTCTGTTCCTCACCGTTACACATCCATATGTTTCCCCACAGAAAGTCAAAATCTGCTGATGGACAGGAAGATCCCAGCACATTGCTGTAGTCTACAATTCTCAGATAAATATATTAGCACATTTCTCCCTCTACTTATTTCTATAAAGAGTTTATTCTGTTTCTGGCCACTTTTATGTGATATGAATGAAGACTTTCATGGGAGACACCTTCTATGTCTTCTTCCTGCCTACTGTTATTCCCCTTCTAGAAATAAATATTCTACCCACTTGGCTATCTGAGCAAATATTTTATGCCTGGCCCAATATTTATACACACACATTTTTTTTTCCAAAAGGCATCAGAAGGGTGAATTTCATGTACAGTAATATATTTGAGGTGCATTGTGTCACTCCTCGAGGGTGAAGCGGGTTGCTGGTGACAAATAAAGGAAAGAATGATTTCAGGAAAACAACTAAAACTTAGAGGCGAGAGCTGTCTTGAAAGCAAATCCCTGAATTAGTATGGGAAGCTTATTCTTTGGTAACTGTGGCTTCGTTACAAAACCTGTGCACTTAAACTGAGGAGTTAGTAAGGGGTTTAAGGATAGATGTCTGGTTAATCACAGCCTTGTGAGCAATCTGATGTTAGCACCTGGGAGCATGTCTTTGGTGGAAATATAGTTTGATCTTTGGAGGCCTAGAAAACCTTAGACAGGGTCTTGGCCCTGAAAGTTACGAGCTGTGAACTCCTGAGAAGGTTGGTTAACATTTTTAAAACTCTTACATTCCTCACTTATATATTTTTATGATTTATTAAGGTTTTTTGTAGTGACTTAAGGATAATTCTTGTATGCCATGTATCATATTGTATAGTATATAGCAAGTGTTTTATTTTAAAACATTATTATTGTTACTAATGTTGATTCTCATCTCGTCTTTATATTTTTGTTACTTTCCTCATGCTATCCCCCCAGAATTTGTTACTTATATTTTCATTTCTTTTCCAATAAACACTTATTAGGAACTTGCTAATTGACAGGGACTCAGCTAGCCATCACTGATATTCAATAATGCAGTCACCCTACCATCAGAAGCTTTCAGGTGAGTAGGAAGAACAGTTTTGAAAATCATCATTTATGACAGCATTTATACAGAAAAAGCAGCAGGGTACCATTCTCATCAATAGAAAATGACATACTGCATTTTAACCCTTGAAAATAATTATCAACCATTTCAGAAGGAACAAATGCAACAAATAGGAAACAGTTTCAGAGACAGTAGATATTATCTAACTAGATAAATAATCACGTTAAATGCCAGATGTCGCAACCTATCAATTAAAAGACAAATTGTCACAGTGACTTAAAAAAGATCAACAACATGTTGTCTGCAAGAAATAAACTGCCTTAAACATACAGACTCAGATAAGGTGAAAGTAGAAGGAAGGATAAAATATACCACAGTAATGCTAATCAAAAGTAAGCTGAAGCAGTTATATTAATTTCATCTAAAGCATGCTTCAGAACGAGGAAGACTGTAAGAGATACAGAAAATGATTACATAATCATACATAAGTAAATCAAGTCTCCAAGAACACATAAAAACCCTAAACATGTATGCACTCCACAATAAAGTATCAAAATACACAAGGCAAAACCAGATAGAACTGAAAGGAGGAATAATTGAAGACCTCAATATATCTCTGTCACTAAGTGATCAATCAAGCAGAAATTCAATAAAAAGCAAATAGATGATTTGAATAACACTATTAATAGACTACATTAAATTGACATCTTTGGAATTGACCATCCCAAACCAGCAGAATACGCCTTCTTCTAAGCTCACATGGAACATATTCTGGGCCACAAAACACATTTTAACAAGGGCAAAAGAGAAGAAATGAAGCAAAGTCTGTTCTCAGACCACAGCGGAATTAAATCAGAAATCCTAACAGAAAGGTAACTAGAAAATACCCAACAATTTGATAATTAGACATGCCTCCACTAAATCCATTGGTAGAGGAAGATTTTTAGAAGAGATTTAAATAATATTTTGAGTTAGATTAAAATAAAATACAATTGAATAAAATTTGTGGTATACATCTAAAGTAGTACTTAGAGGGAGACTGATAGTATTAAATGTACATAATAGAAATAAGGAAAACCTAAAATCAAAATCCTAAGCTTTCACTTCAGAATACTAGAACACGAAGAGCAAATTTAATCTGTAGCAAGAAGAGCAAGGGGAATGAAAAGGATCAGAATTCAATAGAATTAAAAACAAGACAACAACAGAGAAAATTAATGAACTATCTGGTTCTTTGAAAAGATCAGTAAAGTTGATCAACTTCTAGCAAGTCTATCCAAGAAAAAAAAGAGGAAAGACAAAAGGACATGGCCAGTTGACATCACCAGATTTTTTTGGGTAAGAAGAGGAGTCACCATTATGACAAGGTAATTGACCCTGATTACCTGGGCGGAGGTAGGGCTGCTGATACCCTAGGAAGGCAGGAAGCAGTACCTATGCACTGGAGTGCCCCTTGTGGTTCTGTTGCTGAAATAAACTAGAATGGTTACCAGAGACTCAGGCTGCCCCCCGATGAGGGTATGGCTCACACCAGTAGGCAAGCCTCCAAGACCAACAGAGACAATATGTCCAGAGTGTAGTGTAGGGAGGGAGTGAAAGAGTACAAGTTCAGGCCATGTGACCAAGTGCAGTGTTGAGAATGTCATTCATCCCACCAACTTTTCTTTTCAAAGTCCTCCTGAGGGGGGAAAAAGAAAAAAAAGTCTTACTGATAAGCTGGGGAAACTTGCTCCCCAAATATGTTTGGAGATGTGGACCACTTAGTGTTGGGTGGATAACAGAAGTCAAGTGATCCTTCATTTGGAGCTCCCTCAAGGAAAGAACAGTTGTTATGTTGCAAGAATCCCCCCAGCATTATATCTCAAGCAAGACTCTCCTTGGGCAGCCCTTGAGTAGAGAGTATGGAGATATGAGAGTCTGGCCATTTCTGTCCTAAGTAGGACTCTTCTGCTGCACAGTGGGGTCCCCCCTCTGATTTCCTACCATCCTTTTCTTCCACAGATAGTAGTTTTGCACATCATTTCGCAAGCTTCACTTGCCCAATTATGCTTCTCCTCACTGTGTTTTGTACCAGAAAGTCTCTTGCACTCTTAATTCTGTCACACCATCTGCTTCCCAGGGGAATATGAACTAGCACAACTTTTTTTTAATGTTTGTTTTTGACAGAGAGAGAACAATTGGGAGATGGACAAGGAGAGAGGCAGACACAGAATCTGAAGCAGGCTCCAGGCACTGTGCTGTCAGCACAGAGCCCGATATGGGAGCTCAAACTCATGAACTCTGAGACCATGACCAGAGCTGAAGTTGGATGCTCAACTGACTGAGCTACCCAGGCACCCCTGAACTAGCACAACTTTTAAATAAATATCAATAAAATGCGTGAAACTATTACTGAAGTGATCAATGATGAGCAAGGATACTTCCTATCTTATAAATGACTTTCCTCTTTTTCAGAGCCTTCTGGAATGTTTTTAAAAGAGAAAGGAGAAATATTCAAATAACTAAAACAAAAACTAGCAAATCTTCTGAAACTATGATTACCTTATATTATCAAGGAAGTGAAAACCTTTAGACTAATGCCCCATTGCTTAAAACTTCTTAATAATGCCTGATAGAATTGCCTTTTTGTTTGAGTGGCAATAAAGCAAAGCTGTGAGTGGCAGATATAGAGATTGAGATAGATAGATATAGATAGGTGATAGATAGATAGATAGATAGATAGATAGATAGATAGATAGAGATAGATAATAGATAGATAGATAGATAGATAGATAGATAGATAGATAGATAATAGATAATATGAAGAGAGAGATATACAGAGAGAGAGTTTAAAGTCATAGATACACATACATATATTGATTTTTTGGCTACAGAAGATGAAACACAGCACCTTTATAATTATGCTCTGTAGATGGAGCAAGGAAATAATGCTATTGTTCCATTAAAAAGCAAGGAAATAATGCTATTGTTCCATTAAATTCCTGCCATATGAAACCATCAAGTTAGCTAGGCCATAAACTCTCACCTTCCCACAACAATAAAGGCATCCTATCAATTTATCATCAAGATATTTCTTGGACCTGCTCTTCCTCTCACTGCCTTCTACTTCTGTCTTACTCAGGTCCTCATTGCTTCTTACCTGGATCTCTAAAATAGACGTCTCTCTGCTGCCCTGTTTGAAGTATTGTTCCTTTCAAAACAAATTTCAAAAACAACAAGTGAGCTTTTTTGGAAACACTAAGGTGACTGTGTCCTTCCTTGGCCATATAACCCACCAAGCCTTAATTCCTCCAGCCTTATTTACACCATAGAGCTTCTGTTTTGCTGTACCTCCGGCACATTATGTTTCTCTTGTCTGGAGTGTTTCCTTTACAACCACCACACTCTGCCATCTTCTTCCCCTTCCCACCAAGCACCCCATTCTCTTTCCCTGGCTATATCCTATTACAGAGTCAGTACTCCGCTCAGATATCATCCTCTCAGAAGCTCCTCTACCCCCCATTCTGCATGATCTCTCAGGTCAACTTGTTTATAGACTAAAGTTACTGAGCAACTGAGCACATTGTGTTACTCCTTATCAGAGCATTGCCATAATATTTTGAAAACTTGCTCCTATACGTTTGTATCTCCTCCCGTTCCATAATCTTCATGGAGGCGTGCACTACACGCGGCATTTATAGTGTCTGGCGTAAGGCGGGATTTAATACTTGTTTATTGAGTTGCGTTGTAACTTTTACTAAACTTCAGTGAGTTATCAGATAGAAAATTTATCAGTATCCACGGCTTATAAAGATTTCAAAGCATTAAATGGCATTCTAAAGCACTGTTATCCCCAGAAAATGTTGTTTGAGTCTTCCTCCACTCTGACAGAGTGACCATCACTCCCTCCTGCATTACCTCTATAACTTATACCTCAGCCATCATAAAAATTAATATTGTATTTTAATCCATTTGTTTACATAGTTAACTCCCTATTGGCTATGATGAGATGAACTATTTCTTATGTATTCCTACATATTTATGGCTTGGCACAGTGACTTGCATACGCCAGATTGTTAATACATTATTTGTTTAAATTGATAAATCTGTCTTTCTAGCTCTGCTGATAGGAACCATTTTGATGAGACATAATGTAGCATAATCCATTGGATGCTTTGCTACTCTCAGATTTCAAAGACTTAATTTCTGGCCTTTAGTAAGTTGATTTTCCTAGAATAATTTGTTTGGAGATTACCTCCCAAATAGGACTATTGTAAAATGAAATAAAACAATAATTTAAAATCTGTCTTGAATGCCAAAAGTTTGATTAAAATGTAAAATTTTGAGTAGTATCATACTAATTTCTGTCATCATAATTGTCATCATGGTTAGTATCATATTCTTTTTAAATAGCTACACTGAGCTGGATTCCTAGTGTTTCTGTGAAAAGTCTTTGAAAATGTGAGTAGAATATTGTACAGCTGCACAAGCAGAAACTGATTGGAAATTCAATCATTTGGAAGGATATCTGTTATTTTCCTCCATTGGTTTTCTTTTATCCCCTGAGTGCTTGCCCAATTTCCTCTTCAGTCCAGGAGTGTAGCTTTTGTGACCTTAAAGATTCCTCTGAATGGGAAATTTGGCTCGGGAGAACATACACCTGCACCTACCTAGCAGGGTGGGGCCACACCACAAATTAATTGCACTCCAGTGAGTGCTGTGAATCTGGGGAGTCAATTTCCCAGCCATCTGAATTACGGATTAGGCACTAGGATGGCTAGGACTTTGTATCTAGTCTCTGTTATGGTGTTTCTCTTTCCTTTCGTACCATCAATTTGAAGCCAATCAAACCTTGAGGTTAAATTTATCATTTTTCATCTCAGAGTGCACACTCCTTGAATTTTTACTGTGAAGTTTATATGCCTGTATACAGTTCACAGGTCTGTGACTGTGGGCTTTTCTTGCCTCTGTGATTCACCCCATTACTGTTAATATTTCTATCCTCAAACAAAAATATAGAAGTGCCAAAAGAAAAAAAAACCCTCTCGGCATTTATAGCTTCCAAATAAACAAATCTATTAAGACTCTCATCATGTTTTTTATTTGTAAGCATAAATTATTCTATTCTAGATTTTCTCTTTTCTGGGGCTGTTTCTTCACTGTTTCCCTAGAATATATATTTTATTATAGCTATATTTCTTGACCACTTTAAGTTCCTCCCACTTTAGAAGTAAAATTTTTCATTGAGATGCCCATCAGATAAAATATTTCCCACCAGACATATATTTACTCAAGTTGCATTGGAAAAGTAAATTTGTGTCATATTGTAGACCATAAGAGATGCTAGCAGCAGTAAATCCATGCCAAGAATCTTGCAGCTTTTTGTGTTAAATGGTAAAATATGTGATAGAGTATGTCCCTCTTATTAGTTAGCCGATAGTTCTTTCAAGTAATCCAGAATTATTCTCTTAAGGGAAGATGTCATATGCAAAAGGAAATGTAGCCTTTGATTGGCACCTCCTTCCCTGGCCCTTTTAAAGGAAGATGCCTATGGGGAATGCACAAAAGCAAGTCATGGCAAGCCGGTTTCATTCACCCTGACACTCCCTTCTAGCCACTTTGCTCTTATGCTTCCTCTGACACTCTTTAGAATATGAACTATCAAACGTTTTTTAGTCTATGTGACTTTATAGTTCTATATTAAAATAGATAATAATTGCTTTCATTTAGCCTTTATGCAACATTATAACTCAACTGACTATGGTTTGCTTAGAGCCATATGAGATTTAATAGCAAATTATGACAGTAAGCTATTGATTGTTTGGAAAATGTTGTCAATTAAATATAATTTTCTTTGAAATCTCTAAGCATTGGATTTCTTTTTTCTTCAGGTGTTGTAATGCTCTGGTGGGAACCATTCTTGTAATAGTAGTTTTATATATAAAATCAACAGTCTCTGAGCTTTCTGGTTGCCAGGATAGATCCTGGGGCATTCTTCTCTTTTTCTTTATCTCTGTTTTTGACTTCCCAGTTTCTGTGCACTCTAGTTTCAGATTTCCAGATGTATGAGAAGATTTGGAACCCACTTTTCATGAAGACAAGATTAAACTGAGAACCCAGTAAGATTTATTAGAATGCAATCAGAATAATAACATCCCAAACGATTTACAAAATGTAAAAATCAGAGAAGTATACTTATTATGTGATCTAATCAAATCATTGGTCAACTCAAGTAATTCAGATTTTTTTTTTAGAATCAATATTTACAGATTATGTTTGTAAAGGGAAACACATGATAGCAATATGGTATCTCAGTTTCTTAGGGTTTAACAATCTGTTGATAAAGACATGATTTCCCGAGACAGCTGTTTCTTCTGCCTTTCAGAAAGAAATTCTCTATATGTGAAGATAAACCTCAAACTAATGGGGAGAACAAAGATATGTACCACACAGTCAACATTACCGTAGGTCAAGCATATGTTATGGTCTCCGTCAGCTGTGTAACCCTGAACAAAAGCAAATCCTACAAACACAATTTTTGACTCTGTTATGGGTATATTGTCTGAACCCACAGCTTCAGTCTGTGACAATTAGTTTCCTTGCCTCCATGGTAGCCATTAGGTTTTTCCATCCAAGAATGCCCCATAAAGTAGTAGCACTTCCTGTAAATAAATATGAAATAGCCAATAATATAATTTCATACTCAGAAGCTTTGCATCCCCAACACATTGATTCCCAAAACATTCATCTCTCAATCTTTTACCTGTGTTTACACATGGAATGCTATCTACAATGAAGACCTCCAATTGTTAATGACACTTACTCCTGAATGCTGGAATTTGGAGACAATGTAGTTTCCCCATGCTCTTATTTGAAGCTTCCTGTTTTAATTTATTATTTTTTGAGATTAATAATTTCCTCTTTGCACAGCCAAAAAGAAGGGAGAAACATCTTACAGACCCCTAAAGGATTATATTCTTTTTATTTATTGGTTTTAGAAAGATGTATTCTATCTGCTGATTTCATCTCTGAATTCCATTTCACACTCTCATTGATGTAACAGTTACAGAATTCTGTGCGTGCGTGTGTGTGTGTGTGTGTGTGTGTTTGGTTATTGTTTTTTTTCATGAAACAAACAAACAAAAAAACAAACAAAAAAACAAAATGGAACCCCCGGGTATTTGTATGGTCTTCAGTTAGTGAATTACTCCTATGTGTACTGGATTGATGCTAATTCATTGCAAAGATTTGATCATGTATGATACTACTCTGTTCTCCCATGGTGGACTTTACAAATTAAGTATAAACACATTCTGAATCCATCTTGGCCCAGAGCTTCAGGGAGCTGCTGCAATTTGTTGTAGATTGCAGACATGGTAAAGCCTGTTTACCAACACAGATCTGTAGAACCAAAACCAAACCCATGGAATGTCACAAAAATCCCTCCATGATCTGGCCCTTGCCTCTTGTTCTAACTTCATCTCTAATGATTGTCCTTCATTTTAACGAGGCCATGAAAATTTGCTAAAATATGTTGTTTTATCACCCTGTGCCACTGCACATGCTATTTCCTCTCTGTGGTTTGTCGTCAACCAACTTTTGCCCAACAGGTGAGTTCGTGTTCATTCCCTTTTTAGCTCAAATGTCAACTCTTGGATAAAGCCCCATTGACTTTCCATGCAGAGTTAGATCTGTTCTTGGTTCAACAAGGGTGCTGAGTACATGCCTCATTTTTAGCATCTATCTCTCCATTATACTTTTGTTTGTTTTCTGTACCAAACTGTGAAGTACTACAGGTCAATTTTGGGTTCTGTTCATCTCAAGGTTCCTGGTACTTAGCAAAATTCTTAGAATCAAATAGATTTCATAGATGAGTGTGACTAGATAAATGAATGACCAAACTTTACTCTCCTAAACGTGAATATTAAAAGCATCTTGGAAGAAGGTTGTTATCTGACTAAAGCTTATTAGTCAGGATAAGCTAAATAATGCCGAAGAGACAAAGAGCTTCCTAATCTCAAAGCTTCACTTCCCACTCATGCAAAATCTGCCACAGAAGGCAGCAGCCCTCTAGACCATCCACCTTCTCGGAGACACAGGGAGATAGCAACTCCATTACCCTGTGCCTTTACCATCTGGAACCTGTATGATCCCCTGGTTGACATGACAAAAGAAAACAGTGTGGAAGGGTAATACATATGCTGTGAAATGTTTGCATCCAGAAATGATATAACACATGCTCACTCAACTTCACGAGCTGGAATTAGTCACATGGCTACACCAAACGAAAATGGGAGGGGAAGTGTAGTATTTTCTTGGCCAAGAAGGAGAGGTTAGTCACCTGTGGGTGAGTATTCTTAGTCCTTATCATCAACTATGAATGTAAAACAGGTGTGAATCTCTTAATTTGGAAGCCGAAACACAGATGGATATGAATACAAAGAGAAAATATACTACTATTAATCCATTGTTGTAAATAGTCTCTGCCCTGCAGGATGCCAACTGCATTGAGCAAGGGGAGAACCTATTTTAGGATCCTGTAAAATAATAGGTCTGTTTTTCATGGAATGAAAAAGGGAAGAAATACAGCCACTGCCTGTGACAATGATTTATTGGGGTGACTTAGCTCAGAGAAGAGGTGAGTGAGTAAGAAACTATAACTATCTTCAAATTACTAATGCTGTTTCAGATGAGTGGGCTTGTTGCATCAGAAAGGACTAAGCATGGGCCATGTGGAAAAGTTCATCATTTCTGCAAGTGTTGCAGAATATCCTAACAAGGGAGAAATAAAATCTATTTAGTGGTTCATCAATTTTCTTATTCAGATGTAGTATAGTATTGTGGAAAGCATGCTTATTAAGTCTTCAAGGTTCTAGACATGGTTCTGTCAAAAAATGCGTGAATAATCTTTTATAAGTTATCTCAAGCACTCTATGCTTTGATTTATTAATCTATAAAATATAGGGAAATCAAAGACATGAGTTCTCAGATCTCTTCAGCTCCAAAAGCTTATAAGTCCTATAAGTCATGCATTCATTCATATAGTCTTCCATAAAGATCAGGTGCAATAATTTAGTTTCAGATACTTAAAAAAGTCATTTCCGGGTGTCAATCCAACGTCACTTTTCATCTCCTCTCTGTTTTCACACTGCCTTTTTCTTGGTGTACCTTCTTCCTGCAAAAGATTACCAGGTGTTGAACACTCTTGTTAAAATCTTTAGTGCTCAATTGAAACATTTGCCTTGATGCACTCTGAATTAATGAAAGGATATTTAAATAGGAAGAAATTGGAAGTATGCAGCTGTCCAAATAATGTATTGTTGGCATGAAATACTAACTTATTGATGGGATCTTCCAGAGCTACAGCCAAAGAATGAAAAAAGTCTCCCTTAGTCATGTCTTGGTAATAAAACTCAAAATAATTCAAGACAGAAATTATTTAGCTCTGATTTTACCTGTCTCCAATATACCAAATTGATTTATTTCATAGGAGACCATCTGAAAAACGAGTGATAGTAACAGAGCTTTTTCAAACCTTCCAGTAGCCTATGTAATTTAATTTATGAAGTCAAGATGTGACATCTTTATGTTGCCATAGAAACTTGTAGAGGGTTTTCTACTCTCTTCTTCCAATCTACAGGTTTTTCTTTACCATATATATTGGTACCTGGAAAGAAGACAAAAGTCCAAAATGCAAGAAAACGGTGTAAATTCTGTTGTCACCTAAGATCTAGAATTTGTCTTGGTGGCTTGGCCTCATGCTAACTTCATTGTTGGAACTGGAACGCATGGTTTTGGAAGGCTAATCAGGAAGTAAGTAAGGGACAGCAGGATACAATCCTCAGAGATACCACGGGACTTTTAAGAACTAAAACTTTAGTACGAACTAAAAGGAAAGGTTGGAGTTCAGGGGGAAGTGACATATGTGCTTCTGAGGACATGAAGGGACCATCTACCCTTCCTTCTGATGGTTCTGGTCATGTATCTTAGTTTGAGCTGCTGCGATAAAAATAACGTAGGCTGAGGGACTTAAACTACAATCACTTTTTTCCCAGTTTTGAAGTCCAAGATTAAGGTGCCAGCCAATCTGCTTCCTGGTGAGAATGAGTATCACGGTTTGCAGATGGTCACCTTTTTACTGGGTGCTTAGATGGCCTGTCTTTTCTTATAATGGCATGAATCCTATCACAAAGGCTTCACCCTCACGACCTAATCATCTGCCAATGACCCCACCTTCTAATACTATCACATTGGGGGTTAGATTTCAATGTGTGAATTCGGGGGGACAGGCATAGTGCCTATCCACAAAAAAAGCTCTTTCTCTCTCAAATAGTCCAGAAACTCAAGTTATCAGTCCAAGGGACTTTCTTGGAGGCTCGACTTTTTGAGGTGAATCATGATTGGCTCAGGCCAATCACACCAGTGCTAAAAGCAAGCTGCTTGACAGTAAGCAAGCAACCCCTTCTGGACAATAAAATGTGAGGTGAGTCTGCTGACAAGCTTGTGGGAAAAATTTTTGCTCATTATCAGGGAAACAATAGTTGAGAATAGCCTTCCCTCACATAAAGCTGTTTGAAAACACCTGAAGTAGATATTGCAGCCAGCCACTTTGAGGACACAAGTGCACCAGCCTAGAAACAAGAGCAGGCATACTTTGATGGCCACATGACAACAAGGGGGGTCCTGGGTTCCTAATGACATTGCTCAGTTACTGAGATGTTCCAGGGAAAGCCAACTTTGGAACCTCTATTGAGTACACAGACAGGACTTTAAGTGACAGTTAGTTAGCTAGTTTGCTGCTTCTTTTTGCACAAATTATGCATATTAATGATCCACCCATCCCTGTTTTTACCCCACTCCCTTACTCTATCAGTAACCTGTATAGTTATGCACAGATCTAGAGCCTGTGGCTCTTAAGATTGAAAAGGCAATTCAATTTTCTTCCAATAAATTTATTTTGAAAGTGAGGAGGGGGAGGTGGGGAGAAGGAGGGAAACTCCATGGCCAGGAGAGCCTCCTGAGATTCCTTCCTCTTTTCTGGGAGACACAGAACCATTTCTATCTTCCTTTTCTGATAAGTAATTACTCAAATTCAATAGAGAGTCTGTACTGTATTTAATTATGTCACAAATCAAAACTGATCCCCAACAAAGCCATCATATTCACAAGGTTATTTTTTAAAACCTCTTATATATCTTCATCTAATTATTAATCTGAGTAATATCAGTCAATTTCTAACACAGATGGTAGTAGAAGAGCAACATATTCCATCTGGACCAAGCAGATGGGCAAATGGGATTAAAGTTGTGCAGATAGAAATTATGAGCTTTAGGAAAAAAGTCCTGACTGTTTTTTCATTTTTTTTAATGACGGCATAGCTCCCTTCAATGATAATATCTGTCTTCTAATAAAAGAACACTATAGTAGGGAAACATAGTTCTTGCCACTGAATTTGTTCCCAATTTTAATTTGTATAAATAGTGTTCTATTAGAAAAATATTAATATAAGGTTAGTGGTACAGCTATTTACATAAGTGAGATATATAGATATTTATTTAAGTTTAGAGATATAAATGTCTATGTAATTAGAGAGTTATAAATTAAATTAGATGTTGACATCTATATGATTAAGAGCATTGATATCTATTTAAGTTTGGAGCATAGCTACCTATATAAATTTAGAGGTGTAGCTATCTATATAGGTTTAGGATTGTGGACAGCTTTATAGCGCTAAAGTTGTAGATAGCTATTTAAGTTAAGGGCATAAATATCTAAGTTACAGGTATAAATTCTATATGAGCATAGGAAGTAGATAAAAGTTAGAAAGATAGATATTGACATAAATGTTGGAATGTAGATATCTATGTAAGTTTAGAGGTGTAGATATCTATATAAAATTATGGATATAGATATCTATTTAAGTTAGATGTGTAAAAATCTATTTAAACTAGAGTGTAGATGTATATAGTATTCCTATTCTATCTTTATAATCCATGAATCACATCTTTGAGCACTGACTGAAACGATATAACGGTTATTTTTATTTTTATTATCTAACTGTACTAGGAGCTCTGATAAGCCAGACAGAATTTCTTATGGGGAATGTACTGATTATAATTTCTTAGAAATTAATAAAGTTTGTCTTTCCAGCACAGACTTAGTGATAGTTATGGTCTGCTATTATGAACTTTGTAATCTGAGAGATCTAGGGCCAACTCTTTTTTCTCCATCATATTAAGTGTGTAACTTGCTTTACCAATCAATAAAATACAAAAATAATTAGTTGATGTAAGGATGATATAGTATGGCATGGGAATTTCTAGTGCATTTTATCACTTAGATGCTTCTCCCATAGACTCTTAAATTGACTTGGGGTAAACATAGCCCTGATGGAGCCTACGATGCTCTGAGTTTTTCTTGTGAAATTCACATATATATTTTGAAGATAGACAAATGCCCAGGCACCACCAGAGACAGAACAAAATGTATCCCCAATAAGGAAGAACTAACAGAAATTCCTTCAGCTCTTAGAAGACAAGAGGCTAACATGGACAGAACAGTGGGTTAAAAAGATGAGAACTAAAAGTCACTCTTTTTGAAAATTCAAACTCTTTGATCTCACATAGTGTCACTGAGTTTTTAGGTCATTCATCTACAAGGTGATGGTAAGGATGATACTAATTTACTGAGTTCAGACTCTACTAGATGTCTAGAAGAAACTTAAATAAAACAATATCACAATGGGGTGAGGGGACAATGTTTAGCCAGATATTCAGTGGGTTTGTCTTGAGATGGGCAAAGGGGCAGAGGGCACAACTGCTAATGTATTCGTTGTGTCATCCCTGTAAAAACTGAATCTCTATATACAGTATATTATTTCATCTATACAATAATGAAACACAGTACATATTATTAATATTACACACCTTGTGAATTAATTTACACATTATTCATTTACACATCTTGTGAATAAGAAACTAAGACTCACAAGGATTAAGTAACCAACTCTAGATTACACAGGTAGTAAGTAGAAAAAAATAAACAAACAAAAGCAAAAGCAGATAAGTAAAGCCGATCAGTCTGCCTCCAATTCTCAAGTTTTGTGTATATTTCAAAATCTGTTCCGCAAAGTGTGTGTCTCCATGAAAAACTGTTTAAATAGTTCCTTGACTCCATCGATCATTGTTTTCTTTGGTGAATAGCCCTATTTGGAGCCAACTTCCCCCAGATGTCCTAATAGATGGGCTACATTTTCACAGGTCTGCCTTCTATGGTGTCTTCCTGTTTACTATATATACAGCTCTGTAGTCCACTGGAAGAAATGCAGTAACCTGTAAATCTCAGACTCATAATTCCAAACAGGACTCTATGGCCAAAAACAAGTCCTCCCTTTCTTATAGTTCCATGCACGCATCCACATTATGATTTCCTATGGTCTGCTATCTTGTCAAGGCTCCAACAACATGCCTTCATAAAACAATTCTTAAACCTGTGCCATTGGTTAGGGGACACTATGTAATCCATCAAGGATGTATGTGAATATAAGATTGTATATGGCTAGGTTATGTATTTTGTTTCATCAGTTAGGCATCATGTAAGTTTTTGACCAAAATAACAGATGTACGTATGTGGGAAATCATAACAGTTATACCATGAGCTAGGAGATTATAGGGAACACATTGCAAAGCAGAAAACTGCTTTCTGGCCTTGCTGAAAACAGTGGCCACACTTCGCTTATCTAGTTCATGTCTACGGAGGGGGCACTCACTTTACTTATCTAGTTCATGCATATCTAGGGGGTTAGGTCCTACCTATCCTCATAAATTCCTTAGACCAGGTTTTATCCCATGGAATATTTTACCCTGTCTTAACTTGTTATTCTGCATGTTTTCTACACATTCTTACTGGCACATAGCCCACTGACATACTGCTCATTGTTTCCCTAAATGTGTGCTCAATAAATATGGGAGCTTGTAAGCAGCTCAGGGAGACTTCCCTTAGCATCCTTCTCACCTCTCTTGACTTGCATGAAGTCTTGGGTAATCCTTTCTGCCATCCTTGGCTTTGCTGGACAAAGCAGAAAACGGAACCCACATACATAGTTGTCTTTTAAAATTGCTTAGATATTATTAAACTCTGTTCTCTCTTTTTCATTTCCAATCCTAATTTTGGCCCTCAGCCTTCCTTTCTTACTCTTAAATTAAAAATTTCCTTATTTTATGGAATAAATTTGACATGTAACATTACATAAGTTTAAATCCTATGGCATGTTACTTTGATTCATTTATTTATTATAATGTGACAATTATCACTTAGACTTTTATTTTGATAAAATGATGCTTTGCTTTCATTTTTGCCCCTTCTGAACTATAAATGGACTTAGCACTGAGATTTTTTAAGAGGCAAATGTTTTATATCAGTTCCTCGAGCAATTCTTTAAAAACAATTTTTTTAAAATCTTTATTTATGTTTGAGAGAGAGACAGAGTGTGAGCAGGGGAGGGGCAGAGAGAGAGGGAGACACAGAATCCGAAGCAGGCTTCAGGCCCTGAGCTGTCAGCACAGAGCCCAATGCGGGGCTCGAACCCACAAACTGTGAGATCATGACCTGAGCTGAAGTCAGACGCTCAACCGACTGAGCCACCCAGGCGCCCCCTTGAGCAATTCTTAAACACTTTTTGATTCACTGCAAGGTACAAGTGACATTATGTACAAAGCATTTATGAAGCATTCCTGATGGACTTCTTCTCATTGTCCCCAAACATTTTGTATTGTAGGCCAGCAGTAGTTAACTACTGTGTGATTCCTCGAGCTTCCCTTCATTTGTACACTATTAGCCTTACTGAATTTGGACACTCTTCCCTTTTTTTTCATATGAATAATTCTTACCCATGCCTTACCACAGCTGCAATACTCATGGTAAAACCTGTTAACCCATAAACTTTGGGTTGATTAACTCTATATTGTCTTAATTCTAGATCTTAGAGAACCTTTGTTTAGTTCTCTCTAGGCCTGACATCCAGTGGGTGAACCCTGGAAAAGGCACACACATCAATGGAAAATTATTGAGAGAATTCCATACCATGTGGTACACAGCTATTTCCACAAGCCATACTAGTGACCCACCATGACAACTTAGTCCGCCCTGACCAAGTGAGAGAGGCCATCTCCTTTCCTAAGATATGTCACACTGTCTACAAATCCAACTAACTGGCCTAACGTCCTTTCTTTATGACACAACTGGCAGTCATTCTCTATGGTCAGTACCTGTGCCCTGCTGCTAATTATTTTATCTTCCCTGTCTCTACCATAGCATTTAGGACACTTCATGAAAGCAATTTCTTAATCTTCTCAAAGTAGCTGTAAGTACTCTGAAGAAAGGAACATTATCAAATTCATCATTTTATGACCTGCATCTAGAAACAAGCATAGCAAAATTTGGTAATTAATGAATGTTTTATTAGTAATTAAATAAATGAAAGAATGAATTAATAAAATTGATGTATAGTACAGCTCTCAAAATGCTAGCTCCACTGAAAAGCCTTTTGCCAAAATACCATCATACAAAGTTGCACAGAACAAAGTTTATGCTTATCTTAAAGCAGACACCCTGGTTATTTATTTATTTATTTATTTACTGTGGCTACACACACACACACACGCACATACACACACACACATATAATAATTATATATATAATTCGAATTCCTAGTTAAGCAAAATGGAAAAAAGTGCCTTATATCAGTCCTTCAAATAGCCCCCAGCCAGGATGGAGCAAATGTTGAAATAATTTTTAAGTGAGGTGTGCTCTGCTTCCTCAGCAATCTGAGAAGGTCCCACGCTGGGAATACAGGCTGCCCAAGATTTAAGGAAGACTGTGTAAACTGGATGGAACAGAGCAAGCGAGTGGAATGGCACCAGGCTTTCCACCCATTTTCACGTTGCCCTTTTCTTGATATAGCATTCATTTGGATGCTGTAAACCTTTGTGTATTTTCCAAAGCTCTGACAAAATTGGTTCACAGTTTCTGCTTGTCTTTTAGTGTTTCTGCGGGGGTGTGGTGGGTGAGAGCTTTGAAGTGACTGTTCTGCCATTTTGTTGATGTCACGGCAGACACCATAGTTACTATTTATGAAATACACAACCACTGCTTTACACACCGGGCTCCATTCTTCATTACCGTCATTATTATGGTTTACCAGTTGTATTATACTTTATATTTATTAAGAAACTCAAAATCATTGGGAGACATTACTTCATATTATACACTGGTAGCTCTACACAGTCTATGAAGATAATGTTTCAGAGAATCTGTGAAGAAATCTTCAGGAAAGGACAGATGATGGTATCGACCATGGCCAGTCATCTCAATTACCATAGGCCATTGATTAGAGATGAATGAGCACATATGGTGCACACTAAGAACACCTCCATGGAATTAAAGTCTGCCAATTCTCAAAAGCACAGCACAAATATTTTATATTATGATGTAATATATAAATCCTTGAGAATAAGTAGATAATTTGAACTGAATATTTACCCACACATAAAAATATGATATTTGAATTATTTACAGCATGACTTCATAGTCAAAATGGTCTATGAATATTTATTTGTTGCCCATTTGTGGAAACAAGTTGTTGTAGACACCGCCATGGATAAGAGTTTTCAGGATATTCATTTCTATCTTGTTTCACTATTTCTTGAAAGGTATCAAGAAGAAAGTGCTAAATTGGAAGCTGTTATTCCCCAATCTTCTTTAAGCCTCAAGAGGCCAGGGTTATTTCTATCTTGCACATTGTTAAATCGCCAGCGTCATGCTGAGGCATATCAAAGACACTTAAGGAGTATTTGTTACATGGATTGATGGATGAATGAATAAAAGAATAAAGTACTAAATAACTAATTTTTTATCAAATTTTAACAATCACTTGTCTGCTGGAGTGACTGATTAGAATCCAGAAGAGTCCCACACTTGGAACAAGTTTGTACTTGCCAGCCGGTTTCAGGGACTGCAATGGCAGAAGGTAGTTCAAGTGCCTAAGTTATAAAGAAGAGTTTAGAGATATCTTCCCTCAGGCATGTGGCACCTCTCCCAAATATGAAGTCCCACATAAGAATGGAAGACAGCAGGAAAACAGAAAAAAAAAAAACCCATCAGAGGTATTTCTCTTTCAGCTTAAGAAAACTGAAGGCTAGGGCATCTGTGTGGCTCAGTTGGTTAAGGGTCTGACTCTTGATTTTGGCTCAGGTCTTGATCTCATGATTTATGAGAATGGGCTCCGCTTCAGGCGTTGCACTGAGATTGTGGAGTCGGCTTGGGATCCTTTCTCTCCTTTTCTCTCTTCCCCTCCCTCCACTCACGTGCATGCTCTCTCTCTCTCTCTCTCTCTCTCTTTCTCAAAACGAAAAGTAAACATTTTAAAAAAAGAAAAGAAAACTGAAGGCTGTACAGGAAGCCCATCATTCCAATATTTCAATCACTGAAGAATTAATGTAGGGAACGAGAGGAAAAGAAGAACCCCTCAAGGTCTTCAAGAAGCCTGTGGCATCTGCCATGTGCATTTCAAAGTCTTTGGAAGGAGAAATAAAGATGTAAGAGATCACCAGAGGCACAGAAAAAAGTGGACCAAGCTGGAAAACAAATAGATCAGTGATACAAAAGCCTGGCAGCCATATATAAATATATAGCAGTTCTCTGAAATGATTATAAGGAAAAAAAATAACTAATATAATAAAATATAAGGGTAACATTCATGAAAATATGGGACATTTCAGTAGAATCACAAAAATGAGAAGAGTCCCAATAGAAATGCTAGAAATGAAAACACAATATCATGAATAAATGATTTGTGCTTAATAGCAGATTGAAGGCAACAGAAGGAAGAATCAGTGACTATGAAGACAGATAAAAAGACAATACCCGAACTGAAACAAAGAACAAACCATGGAACAAAATGGAACATAAAATCTGAGATCTAAGGTTTAGTACCAAACAGTATAAGTGTATGTATACTTGGAATCTCCCCTCAAAAAAGAAGGGAGAGGGGCGCCTGGGTGGCTCAGTCCATTAAGTGTCCCACTTCGACTCATGATCTCATGGTTCGTGAGTTGGTGTCCCACATTAGGCTGTGTGTTGACAGCTCAGAGCCTGGAGCCTGTTTCAGATTCTGTGTCTCCCTCTCTCTCTGCCCCTTTGCTGTTCACGCTCTATCTCTGTCTCTCTGTCTCTCTCTCTCTCTCTGAAAAATAAACATTAAAAAAATTTAAAAAAAAGAGAGAGAAGGGAGATAATGGGCAGAAATAAAATTTGAAGAGATTTCCTTTCTAAAATCGATTAAAAAAAATCCACCCACAGATTCAAGGAGTTCTGTAAACCCCCAAAGTATAAATGCAATAGAAAACCACACATAGACACACCATTATAAAAATGTTGTAAAGTAAAGGTTCAGAACAGATATTAAATGCTTTCAAAAAAAATACCGGTTCTTACAAGAAAATGATGACTTCTCATAAGAAACAAAGGTGGTTAGAAGATAAACAAAATATTGAAGGTAATAAATAAGACATTGAAAAAACTGTCAAAGTAGAATTTTGTATCTGCTTAAAATAGTTTTCAAAACTGAAAATAAATAGTCATTTTTATGTAGTCACAATGTGAAAGAATTTTTTTCAAGCAGACTTGTACAACTCAAAATGCTAACAACAACAACAAAAATTTAGTGTGAAAGAAATAATACCAGGAAAATCCAGCTACTCAGGAAGAAATAAGGAACAACAGAAACAATGAATGTATTGTTAAATATGAAATATCCTTTTATAATTGTCTCCCTATATTTTAAAATACTATTGAGTAAATAAGGTAAGAATAATAAAAGATGCAGTAGAGTTTATGGCATAGTTATAGAAATAAACTTTAAGGCAATGAAAGTAAAAGTATGAAGGGGGTCTACAAGTTTACATTTCCTGTAAGTTTTTACATTGTCCATAAGGTAGTGAATTATTTAAAGACATACTTCCATAACTTGAAGATAAGAATTATAATTTCTAGAGCAACCAATGAAAAAATAGTGCAAAAAAAAAAATAAATTGAAAATGGATCTTTTACCCAACACATAGCAGGAAAGGGAGAGCAAATAAACAGAAAAAAGGGGTAAATATAAAATAAATGCAAACACAAAAACTATTAACACAATTGGACCAATACTTGTATTAAATGTGATTAGATTATGCACAAATTAAAAAGGCAGAGATTATCAACTGGATTAAAAATAACTAAAATAACGGAGAAAACAAATCAAAATAAAAAGGCAAAAGACCAAATTATGTATTGTTTGTAAGAAAATTTAAAAGTAAAGACCCAGTAGGTAGAAAGAATAAAGCTGATGAAAGTTCTATCGTATAAACATAAAAATAAATAAATAACACAGAAAGATTTCAAGAAAACATAATTATGAGTTAAAGAACATTTTATAATGGAAAATATTAATTACTCAAAAATATGTATAATACTATATGTGCTTGCAAATTATTAAATAAACATTGGTAGATTTTAAGATAGAAAGCAACAAATCCACCCACAATCATAGCTAAGGTTTTGATGCATATTTCTCAGTAAATAAAAATCAAAGAAGGGGCACACGGATGGCTCAGTCAGTTAAGCCTCTGACTCTTGATTTAAGCTCAAATCATGATATCACAGTCGTGAGATCAAATCCTGCATGGGTCTCTGCCCTGGGCATGGAGCCTGCTTGGGATTCTTTCTCTCCCTCTCTTTCTGCCATTTCCCCACTAGCATGTGCACACACACACACTCTCTCTCTCTCTCTCTCTCTCTCTCTCAAAACAAATAACTAAACATTTTTTTTAAATAATAAAAATAGGGGTGCCTGGGTGGCTCAGTCAGTTGAATCTGAATTCAGCTCTGATCATGATGTCATGTTTCACGAGTTTGAGCCCCACGTTGGACTCTGGGAGGACAGCTCGGAGCCTAGAGCCTCTTTCAGATTCTGACTCTCTCTCTCTGCCCTTCACCTCCACCTTTCTCTCTCTCTCTCTCTCTCTCTCTCTCAAAATAAGTAAACATTAAAAAATAATAAAATGAATTAAAAAATCAAAGGAACAAAACTCAGTAGAAATATAGAAGATGAAAACAATAGAATCAACAAACTTGACTTAGCCAATAATTATACAAGACTATAATGCACAATATTATCAAGTGCACATTCGGTGTTCATGAAGATTGACTATATTCTGGGTCAAAAGTAAGAATCAATAAATACTAAGAAATTGAAATCATGCAAAACATAGTTTCTGACTCACAGCAATATTACATTAGCAATAAATATCAATAAGATATGTTAAATTTCACAAATGTATGTGAACAAAATTTCTAAATAATTCCTATGTGGAAAAAGAAATGGTGAAGAAAACAGACAAGGTATTTTGAACTGATGGACAATACAAACCTAATTTATCACAGCTTATGGGATGTAGTTTAGTGCGTAGGGAGATGTTTACAGCTGTAAATATTATATTGAAAAGGAGAAATGCTTAAAATTTATTAACTAAATTTACAACTTAAAAAAAGGAGAGCAGTATAGTTCATATTACTCTAAAAGTTCACATTCCCTTTTCCTCTAAGGTAAGTAGAGGGGAGGAAATATTAAAAACAAAAGTAGAAGTCAATGTAATAAACAACAAACAGTAGACCAAAATGTTTTTGATTCTTTGAAAAGATTAATAAACTTGGTATAACCCAATGATACAGATGTAGGTAAAAATATATTACATGCAAATTATCAAGAACAAGAATAAAGGAGGAGCATTATTATAAGTACTATTTAATAAAATGATAATAAAAACATTAGAAGCAAGTTCATGCTAGTGAAAAAGGTAATTTATAGCAAAAAGGACAAATTCCTAACACAAACAAAGCACATTAACTACCAAAAACTGGCACAATACAACAAAAAAGAGAAACTAAGAAAGCTCATGTCTACTGAAGGCACTGGTTTTGCAATAAACATTTCCTAAAGAAAATTTCTGATACTAATAGTCTTTTCTGGTGAATTCTACCAAAACTTGAAGACTAAAGAATAAATTTATGCAATCCTTTTAAGATTATAAGAGAGAATTGCACACTTAATTTGTTTATAAGGCAAGCCATAGGATAATCAACTTTTTAAAGAGCCAAATTTGGACACTGTCATAACAACAACAACAACAACAACAACAACAAAATATATATATATATATATAATAAATGATCATACATACATATTTTATTAATTTGTATTAAAAATAATATTGTAATTTATTGGAAATTATGTGTTGTTCTATTTATTTTTTGTTATACAAATGCTGTTATTGAAACAAAACAACCGTCTTGACAGATACCAGTGGCAGCTACTAGAAAATAATGATAGGATTAACTAAACAAATAAAACATGTGGAAAAACATTGGATAAAATATTGTATGCTGGTTTTTAACCCTTATTTTAACATTTCAAATGATCTCTAACACTTATTTTAACATTTATTTTCTTTATGTTTTAATTTTTCATTGAGTATTTAAATTCTGTATGCTGTATCATTACATATTCTTAAGCTACAAAAAATGACTTTTAAAGGGATGATACAATTGTAATAGGACTATATAAACAGATATTACCTATTTAATAATATAACAATATTGACCTTTTTTTTTTTTTTGAGACGGACAGAGAAGGTGCAAGTGAATGAGGGGCAGAGAGAGGGAAAGAATCCCACAAGAGGCCGAGAGAGAGATTGAGAGAGAGAGAGAGAGAGAGAGAAGCAGTGCTCACCCAAAGCAGGGCTGGTGCTCACCTGATGCAGGGCTCAAACTTACCCAAAGTGGAGCAGGAGCTCACCCCATGCGGG
Organism: Panthera tigris; assembly: GCF_018350195.1. Lineage (NCBI taxonomy): Eukaryota > Metazoa > Chordata > Mammalia > Carnivora > Felidae > Panthera > Panthera tigris. Next base: position 112,361,971 of record NC_056667.1, on the reverse strand, counting down.
ACTAGAACTCATGAACCATGAGATCATGATCTGAGCTGGTCAGATGATTAACCTATCGAGACACCCAGGTGCTCCAATATTGAACTGTTTTATTTTTGTCCCACGATACTGTAGATTATTTGTTCTGTTTCCCTTTCTAATAATGCTATTTTGAATAGTCAGTAAAATTTAAGAAATTCTTTTCTTACATGGAATGGTATAATTGAATACAGTTAAACATGAACGTCTCTGGCTCGCAATTCTTCCTTTATCAAGCCTTCCTTATGATAATTCCTGTTGTCAGGTCACGTAATGTTCAATATGCTCTCAATAAGCGTTCAAGCATGGATCACTTCAGAAATTACCACCAACAGCAGTTTTTAGGCTTGTGGAATTAGTTGTGCAGATTTTCAAATATGTCCACTACACCATACTTGTTTTGGTATATCATCTGTTTGTTATCAGGTCCTTTGCAACTATACATTCATCATATATTTTATCCACATCTAAGATGTCCATCAATTAGAAACACACTAAAAAACATTAGATGGTAGAGGTTGCATTTGTTTCTCAGGTAAACACTTCTTAAAGTGAAAAGATCATTTGAAATTCTGAAGCTGACGTGGGAAACTGAGTTACAGTTTTAATAAAGAAACTTAAGAAAGTCCTGTTTAACGTGGCTGCCCTTTTCCTGAGATTTTTTTTTTCTGCATGTCTTGTTTTTTAATAGCTACAGAGTATTTTTAAATCTATCTTATTTACTTTGAGAAAGAGAAAGAGAGCACACAGCAGGGGTGAAAGAGCGAGCCAGAGAGAGAAACCCAAGCAGGATCCACAATGTCAGCGTGGAGCCTGATGTGGGGCTTGAATTCACAAGCTGTGAGATCATGACCTGAGTTGAAATCAAGAATTGGATGCTTAACCGACTAAGCCACCCAGGTGCACCTCCTGAGACATATTTTTTAGTTCAGAAACAGTTTTGTTTCCAAAAAAATGAAGTTTTTAAAAATTCTTTCTGTTTTTGTCACTATCTGCACAGAACCTTGAACTACTCAGGTGCAGTCAATTCATCCATTTTTATGGTCCAATAGCCTCTTCAATGATCATCACAGAGTTTTGGAAAAAAGAGCATACACATTTCTGCTTACTGTAATATTTTTTCTCCATTCATTTCCTCAATATATTCTCCTTGTCCCACATGTGTAAAATATGATTTCATGGCAAGCCAACATGTTAACATCTTTTCTATGGTTAGCAGGAGTGATATCCATCTCATAAGCTGAGAAAACTCTTTTCTGTTTCTGTAAAGTCCAAAATCTCAGTAAGAGCTTCTGCACATTTTGGGGCAATCAATAAGTAATTAATAGGTAACCAATATGATATTGATATCTGTGTATTGTGCAGTGTGCTCTGCTTTGGTAATTTACCACACTAATCCAGTTGATTTGTCCTCCCAACTATCATATCTGAGGTACTGTTACAATTTTTCCCATTTAATTATTTGAACTTGTAGAAGAATACATGGTCATAATATTCTAAAGGGTCAAAATTATACTAGTACTAAGCTCATGAAAAGCACAATGGTCATATTGCAAAATCAGGTAGACCATCCATACTCACAACTGCAATGCATTTAAGTTCCACACTTAAGTTGATTCATTCATACAGTCGACCATATTTGGGGGAAAAAACAAACAAACAGTTATAGGGATTACTAGGATATACCATACCATTTTAACTAGAAACAGTGTACTTTTAGTTCTTACTTTTTTTTTTTTTATATTGTGTTGCATTTTGTACTTTTTCTATGAACTTCTGCATCCATCACAAACATCTTTTTGCATCTCACTGCGGGGTTTCCATGGACATGGAACTTTCAGTGTTAAAACTGAGAGAGTCTCAAGAAAGCCATGATACCTGGTCATCTTAGAAGTCCAACAGTGTTACTCACACCTGAGAAATAAACTTTTAAAAAAGATGTACCGCTAAGACTCATGTCCATAGAACAAAAATTCTTGATTAAATAATAATCATATTCAGTCATTTTAAATGTAATAGTATATTATGACCCAGCAGGATGTATTCTAGAAATGTAATGTTTTCACATTCAAATGTAAATCAGAAGATTTCACCATATTAAAAAAATTAACGGGGTAAACAATTTCACTTTTGGCTTGCAAAGATTTTAGAAAGTATCACTCTGGTCCTTTTAACAAAAAAGACTGGGGGAAGTTAAACAATTAAATGACTTGTCCTGGACCTTTCAAGACAACTGATGTCACAGGGAAAAACATCATCCAGTAATTTGATTAGACAAGTGAAACTAATGAGATACACTATCTAATATTTGCTCACCAGAAGCAGAAGCAGCTGGAGGAAAAACTGGCAGGAAGAATTGAAGGGTTTTATGATGATTGAAGGAGGTTGAAAGTGGATTAGCTTGGGAGTATGAAACACCCATGGAGCCACAGCCTCAGGGAATTCTCACACCTTTATGAGTTGTCTGTCCAGTTCCAGGATCTCCACCATGCTCTTATGATAAGAAGGACAAGAATGTGGAGAACATCCCCTCCTGGCCTCAGCAGGAAAAGGGAAGAGCAGCTTTTTTAAACCACATCTAGACTTAACTCTCTAAAGAACTAGTCATTAGGAGGAAGGAATTCACAAGTCAACACACCTGAAAATTTATTCTAGCTGGGGAAGGAAATATAGTCTCAGCTTCCCTCCTCTCCTGCTTCATGAAAAGAAAATAAAGGAATGTCAGCAGGAACAGAACTTCAAGGAAAGAGATTTGGGATGGTAAGAATGTTGCATTCTGGGAATGAAGTAAAAGACAGAGGGAATAAGCTCTCTACCTGGGAAGGAAAAAACATGTAAAGGACAGTCCCAGGCACATGTTCCTTACATGTTGAAGGAAGTTGAAACAAAAGATCATAGAACATGCCCCATCTCCCATGCCTATATCAACAGAAACAAGTTCCTGTAAAATACCAGTAGATAAAATTTGAAAAGCTGCAAAACATAGAATATCTCTGAAGAGACACGCCAATGCCAAAGAGGGAGGGGGGCAGTAGACACAATAGTTAAAAGCACTGATGCCTAGAGATATAACAAGTTATATATGGCCCAATTCAATAGCTGGTTACCAAAATTTCTCACATTTAAGACTTATTTAACTCAATGACTATTATCCAGTAAAGTGCATCTGGCCTTTAACAAAAAATAACAAGCATGCTAAAATATCAGAAAAAAAGCACAGTTTAAAAACAAACCATTAGGACAAGATTCAGATCAACACACATTTAGAATAATCAGACAAAGAATTTAAAATAACTATGATTAGTATGTTAGGGGCTTTAAAGGAAAAAATAGACAGCATGTGAAACCAGATGTGTAATATCAGAGAGAAAGAGAAACTTTAGCAAGAATCAAAAGGAAATGTTTCCACTATAATCAGGAACAAGGCTGATGTCTCTTTTCAACATTACCTTCCAATGTGGCCAGAATAGCCAATGCAATATTGTCATAGAAGATTTTCTGATAGATATTAAAAAAAGTGTTCTAAAGTTTTATTGAACAAGCAAAGAACCTAGAATATTCAACACAATTCTAAAAGAGAACAAATTTAGGGAACACATTTTATTCAACTCAAAAATTTCCATAAAGCTTCTGTATCAATACAACATATTATAAAAGAAAAGATACATTGATTAATGAATACACTAGACAGAATTAAACCCACACAAATATAATCAAGAATTTTTAAAAGATTCAAAGGCATTTGAAGAATCATCTTTATTACAATGGTTCCAGAACAAGTAGATGTTAACTTAGGCACAGATTTTCTACTGTAAACAAAGAATAACTCAAAATGGATCATAGTTGCTAAAAAGTTCTCAACACAAGAACAAAGAATTGTAGTTAGGTGAGGTGATGGAGGTTAATTAAACTTGGATAACCATTTTACAGTATATACATATATCAAATCATTATGTTCACATGTAAAACTGATACAATGTTATTTGTCAATTACATATCAAGAAAAAGTAGATCCTAGTCCAAAATGTAAACCAGAACTTTTTAACAGAGGCATAGAGAGATTCCTTTATAATATTGAATTAGATTGAGATTGCTACCCAAAAGAACTAAAAATAAAGGAAATAATGAAAATATGACATTCAAAGTTATAGTTTCTACTTATCAAAAGCCATCATAAAAAATTAAGAGACAAACCACAGAATGGAAAATAATACATGCTTTAACTAACAAAGAATCTGTGTCAAGAATGGATAAACAAAACTCCTACAGGGACACCTGGGTGGCTCAGTCAGTTAAGCATCTGGCTTTTGATTTCAGGGCAGGTCATGATCTCATGGCTCCTGAGTTTGAGTCCCGCACTTAACAGAGCAGAACTTGCTTGGGATTCTCTCTCCTTCTTTGACCCTCCCACACGCATGCTCTCTCTCTCTCTCTAAAAGCAAATAAACATTTAATAAAGCTCCTACAACTCAATAGGAAAATTGAAAACACAATAACAAAAAAAAAAAAAAAAGTGAAATGTTTGTATATATATGTCTCCCACAGGGGAAAACCTATAAAAAGCCACTAAGTATATGAAAAAGTGTATACAATCATTACTTATTGAGAAAATGCAAATTAAAGCCACAATGATATAGCACTACACACCCACCAGAATGTCTAAAATTCAAAAGGCCGGCAATAAGAAACAGTGAAAAGCATGGTAGATAAATTAAAACTTTCATTTGTTGCATTGGGAAAGATAAAATGGCACCATCATTTTGAATAATAGTTTGGAAAATAGCTTCTTATAAAGTTAGGTATAGTATAACTATAACACTCCACAACTCCACAGTTAGATATTTACCCCAGAGAAATTGAAACAAATTTCCAGGAGAGACTTGCATTTTAATGACCCTTATATCAGCTTTACTTTAGGTACCGAAAACTCAACGCACCTTAAGTGTTCATGAATAGGTAAATTGGTAAACAAATTGATATAATTGAGATACAATTGTATACTATTCAGTAATAAACAACAACAACAACAAAAAAAAACCCCTACTGATTAATGTAACAATATGGTTGGATCTCAAAAACATTATACTGAGGGAAATAAGGCATTCATAAAATAATACATAATGCATAATTCTGTTTACATGAAACTCTAGGGAAAAAGTGCAATTCAATTACAGTAACAAAAAGCAGATGGTGATTACCTGATATAGGGGTTGAGAATGGTGATCTTTTGCCAAGAGACATATAAGTGCACTCTTGGGATGATATGGGAAATTTTTATTTTTGATGGTGTTCCCACAGATGTATATATTTGTCCAAAGTCATTGAACCCAACACTAATATCTATTTTTTTTTTCATTTTATGCTAAATATACTCAATTAAAAATGACTAAATGGATGGGGGAGTTTGGATTACAGAACAGAATGCAAATATTATGAGATTCTGTAAAATCCCAATTATATAATATAATCAAAATTCAAGAGGTTTAGTTAAAAATGTATGGTTTCTTATTTAATCTGTGATAACATGAAGTTAATGTACACTATCAATAATATATGAAATTTACCCCCCAAATCACTTTAGTCTCTTAAAGTTATTTATAACCATTTTCTCCCTCAATTCCACCTTTCAAATATGTTTTTAAAACCTTGCTCTTTTGTAGTAAAGAAACAATTATCTTAAACTTCTCACTATTTTTATTACATTACAATTTTTGTTCTCTAAGTTTCAAGTGAAATTAATTTTAATAAGTCTATTAGAAAATTAGGCCTAGCATACTTCTATTTTACTACTTGTCACTATCCATATACCTGTCCATTTATTCACCTAGCAAAATCTTATATCCATCCAAGTATCCATCCTTTCATCCATCCACCTATACGCCTATATGCTTATACTATGATGAGTGTATTAGCTGATTAACAACAGTTGCAGTTATCTGCTAGTCAGCAGAAATGAAAAAATAAAATTTTCTGTACTACCCTTTTGATTTCATAGAGAGTCTTAAATGTGATTTAGATTCCACCAATCGGTTGCAGTTACACTAAATTCTAGACCTTAACTTAGAATAAATCATGTGAAGGGAAAAGCATCTGGACAAGATTTTGATTTGGGACTAAGTTATGTGGGAGAGAGAGGTAGGGTTCAGAGTAATTTTTTTAATTGATACTCATCTGGTCATAAGAGTTTGGTTATGGTTATGTTGGAAGTATCTGTAGTAGTGGCTCCTGATTTACTTTCTTCTTGCTACTGACAAATGCAACAGATCCACTGGCCATTCAATTCTACTGCATGCCTCGATATTTCATTTAGAGTTGTTTCTTCAGGCTTTTAAAAGATTCCCTTTAAAAAATCAATTTAATGTGTACTTTTGAGACAGAGACAGAGAGTGAAAGCAAGTGAGCGGGGGAGGGACAGAGCAAGAGGGAGACACAGAATCCAAAGCAGGCTCCAGATGCTGAGCTGTTAGTACAGAGCCCAACATGGGTTCAGACTCCTGAGCCATGAGATCATGACCCAAGCCAAAGTCAAACGCTTAACCCATTAAGCCTCCCAGGAGTCCATTTTCAAAGATTCTTAACAAATTATCTTTTGCTTAAATGCTCTCAAGTGGATTCTGTTTCCATTATGATAAAGTTACCACATTTGTAATGGTGGGTATTTCTGGGTATTTCTAAATGGTGGCATTTGAAGTAATTTGTTGCTTTTCTCTTCATATTCTTTGTGTCATGTCTTTATTTTTTCTTTTAAGGAACAGATGTCAGTATCATATATTCAATTAAATAATCATTTAGAAATAATGAGTAGGACAGTACGTAAATGTTCCTTTTCCAATCATCCACTCTACTATTGTATATACTCTATTTGACATATTGCATATATGCTTATCTATGTATATACATATGTACACAAACATATGTTTGCATGTATTCATGTACAGACCCACATGCATATATGAATTTTTTCTTTATTATAATGAATTTCTGTAGGTCAAGGGAATTTAACATCATCATCTACTTGTTTCCCCTACCCTGAAACATGGCCTGGAACATAATGAGTATTTAATATATTACTAATCAAACAGAAATAATTATACAGTGATTTTAGGAGACTTAAAAATCCCTGTTATAAAATTTGCTTTTTTGCAAAATCATCCTAAACAACAGGAGAATTTAACTCTTTAAAAATTGGTAAAACAAAAACAAAAACAAAAACAAAAACACAGTGTAAATTATCATGATATATTCAAGTTTAAAAGCAAAGGGTAAAATAGTCTGGTTCCAGGGTCAAACATGCAAAGAATTGAGCTCAATGCACAAATGTATGAAGACAAAGCCTTCAACAATTCCAGTTTGTAATAATTTTCCTCATTTGCAATCCCCACTTTGTTAACTAAAAACTACTCACTAAACTCATCGTAAATATTAATTTGATTCCAAATTGAGTAAAAGTTCCAAATATAACAGAATCTAGGTGTTGCAATATTAATTTAAATGAGCTAACACTGTAAAATGTCATCAGAAAATAATTGCCTGGTGTTGAGAATTGGCCATTTCACAGTGATATGTAATGGAATCCTTGTCTGGGTAACCAATGTGAGTCATCACACGTTAGCATCGATTCCCTTCATGACACGAGAACAAACAAATCACTATTCTTGGTGCCTTTCCAGGTCAGCAACATCATTTCCTTATTTACTTTCTCAGACACATATGTCTTAACACCTTAATAAATTGATCAGTTACCAAACCCACTAATTTATAGAAGAGATTCTCTTTCTTTATTGTACATTCTTCTTGATTTTATTATAGGTCTTATTATACTTTGTGGCAATTGTCTGTTTAGAAATTTAGAATTTTGCTTCCTTTGGTAGAAACATAATTCTTGGTAAACTAAAAACAAGAACATATATTTTTAACCTATGTAGTTTCAGGGTCAAGCATAATTCTTAAAGCATATTTATGAACTAAGAACAGAACAAGAAAATCCCAAGAATGAAGCAGTTAGAAATGAACCAAAATAGTCAAAATGCACAGTAAAAGAGTTATTCAAATTAGCTTATTGGCATGACTCCTATATGTTAGAATGTGCATCGTTAGAATAGGTAATGCAGTTTACACCCTCTGCTAGATCCTCAAATTCTATCAGACTGCTGTGACACTGACGTGACTGGTGACATTCATTTCAGTGTTTATTTACTTAAGATAACTTCTATTATGGACATGCTATTATATTTATTGATAATCAACATTTTAAAATAAACTGTTTAATTAAAATATAACATGCAGAAAAATGCACATGTTATAAGTATAGAGATGTATAGATTATCACAAGGTAAACACACATAGGGAACTCCATGTAGAACATGACCTCCTTGCCAAAGCCCCCTTTATTTTTTCCACCATTCTCTGTGGCCCACTATTTTCTCAGTGTTACACACCATCCTCACTTTTAACACTCTAGACTAATTGTCTATTGTTTAACTCTGCAGAAATGAAATCCTATAACATGTAACTGGTTTCTGGCTTCCTTCACTCAAAATTATGTTGCAGTAGTTAGCATGTGAGTTAGCATAAAACGTTTATTTTCAGTATTATATAAAATTGAAGTTATCAATAGTCATAAATCCCTTATTCACTCTTCTATGGATGGATATTCCATTCGTTGCTAGTTTTATGGATGAAATAAATAGCACTACTATGAACATTCTTGTACGTTTTAATTTCCTTCCATTTTTTATTCTGTCTTTTTCTCATCCTTAATCCTTCAATGGGAAGATACACTAATCTAAATCCAGTCTAATTTGTTTAGATTTTTGGATTCCTATTTAAGAAACATTTCCTTATTTTATAGTCAGGAAGGTATTAAATTTTAAAAGTTTCATTGTTTTACCTTTCATATTTGGATTTAAATTCACCTGGAGTTGATTTTTTTCGTTTTGAGTTCATTTTTACACGTGCTATGAAATAGGATCAAGTTTCTTTTTCATTTTTTTCTTTCAATGCAGACCTCAGATTGACTCAAGCTTATTAATTAAATAGCTCATGCTTTCCCCAATGCTTTTTTTACTAAATATGTGAGTTCTGTTTCCAGACAGTTCTATGCCAGTGGTTTAATTATTTTTAACACTGTGTTAATGCCACACTTCTCACAATGTACCTTTGTAATAAACTGATAGTGTTTATTTTTCAACTTAGTTATGCTTTTTTCTAGATTAAGTTGATTATTCTTCAACTTGGCCAACCTGAATAATTTTTTAAAATGTGCTGATATAAAATTCATATAACATAAAGTAACTGTTTTAGTGTAAACAATTCAGTAACAGTGTCATGGCAAAGTTGTGCAACCACATTTTTATAACTTCAAAGGAAATACTATGTGCACTAAGCAGTTTCTCCCCATTCTTCCCTCACCTAGTCCTCTGTAATCACCAATCTGTGTTCAACCTTTATTGATATATCTATTCTGCATATTTTATAGAAATGTGAAGTTCCTATCAAAATTCTAATGGCCATTTGGCAAAAACAGAAAAGCTGATCCTCAAATTCATATGAAGCCTAAAGAAGTTCTGATTAGCCAAAACAATACTGACAAAGAAGAAAACAGGAATAAATATTCATCATTTTGGATTTGGTAATGGGCTTTTAAATAGGATGATGCCATAAACATGGGCAACAAAAGGAAAATGTAATAAAAAGCTTTCATTTATCAATGATGTTATCAAGAAAGTGAAAAGAACATACTGAATGGGAGAAAATACTTTTTAATGTATATATTTATGAGGTTTAATATCTAAAACATATAAAAATTCCTAAAATTCAGCAAAGTAAAGAAAACGAAGCCAATTAAAAATAGTCTAAGGCTTGAATAGACATTTCTACAAAGAATGTATACAAATGACCACACCACTGGGGCGCCTCGGTGGCTCAGTTGGTTGACCTCAGCTCAGGTCACGATCTCGCCAACGATGGGGAGTTGGAGCCACACGTGGGGCTCTGGGCGGACAGCTCAGAGCCTGGAGACTGCTTCGGATTATGTGTCTCCCTCTTGCTCTGCCCCTCCCCTGCTCATGTTATGTGTGTCTTCCTCAAAAATAAATAAACATTAAAAATATATATTTAAAAAATGGCCATACTACTTCACATCCACTAAGATGACTAATAATTGAGAGAGAGAAGGAGAGAAGAGAACCCTTGTATATTGCTGGAAGGAATCAGCTGCTGAGGAAAGCAGTTTGGTGATTCCTTGAAGAGTTAAATGTATAATTACCATACGACTGACCTATTCCATTTCTAAATGTATGTCCAAGTGAAGGAAAAGCCAATATTCAAAGAAACACAAGCACATGCATGTTCATACAGGCATTAATTGTGATAGGTAAAGGCAGAAACAGTCCAAATGCCTATTAACTGATGAATAGATAAACAAAATATATATATGTGAATGGAATACATGCATATTTATAAATAGATAGATAGATAGATAGATAGATACATGTATACATAATGGAATATTATTCAGCTATGAAAATACAAAGTATCAGAACAAAGTACTGATACATGCAGCTATTTAGATGAACCTCAAAAATATTACACTGTGAGAAAAGCCAGACACAAAAGATTGTACATTTCACATAAATTTTAACACTAGTTTCCCAAATACCATTTAAAAATATGTTAATGTGTGTCTATATACTGAGTTACTATCTTGATTTTTTTACTAGTATTTTTCTACTCCTGAGTTCCTCAATACATAAACATTGAACATATTAAGTCTTTAATATCATTCACTTATGTCATGTGGTTCTGTGTGTGGAAATTTAGAACATCTGTCTTTAGATTTATTTTCAGTACAAACTTTTTGATGCTATAGTAAAGGATAACTTCTTTTTCAGTTTTTGTTGCCTATATTTAAACAGTGAAAAAATTTATATTACCCTTTTATCAGTGATCTTGCTACATTAACTTATTAATTTCAAGATATTACCTGTATATTACTTTGCCTTTTATGTATGAACCCGTTATGCATTGGGTGAAGAGTTACAGTTATTTTTTAAAGAAAAACATTAGCTAAATGTTTCTAAATATCATTGACAAATTATTTCTAAATATACCAAGCGAGTATTGTGATTAATGATGATGAAAAAAAAGGTCAATACAAACACCAGCACATTTCAAAAGTAAAAGTATAAATAAATAGTGAACAAAATTCCATTTACATTGAATCACGTGCAAGTATTTCTACTGCGGGAATCTAAGAGACAGCACTATTGGAGGGGCAATTGTGTAAACTAGGAAAGAAATTCTAAAAATGAAGAAAGGAACTTTGAGTGTAATCAGATTACCACGAGAGTGAACTTGATTACAACCTGCTACCATGTACTATCTGGTGAGCTCAGAGACGCCTCTGTGTGTCACTTAAAACAACTTAGAACTTATCTATTTATCTATCTATCTATCATTTAACCCATCATCTATCTACCTATGTATCTATTATCTATCTTCTATCTATCTAATCTATCTATCTATATCTATCATCTATTTATCATCTATCATCTATTATCTGTCTGTCATCTATTTATCATCTATGATCTATCTTCTATCTACCTATCTATCTTTCTATCTATTGAAAATCTGAATACCAAAAATAAGCCTCCTGATCTAGTCAACTACACGTTTTGTTTTGTTGTCTCCAGAAGTTTATTTATTTTCTGAAAACTAAATGGCTCTATAGTATACATAAGGGTAAAAGTTTGTTCCATCCTTTTCTTGTAACCAATTTCATGATAGCACCACAACTTAGAATTTTAGAAGATTCGGAAGAATTTCTATGAATGTTTTAGGTCTTTGTCCCTCTCCTCATATCGACTGATATTCTTGATAAGTGAGAAAATAGAAGTTGAGCCCATATATACTGTATCTTAATGATTTTGAAAAAAGTGGTTTATTACAAGATAGAGATAAGCCTATTTTTCAGAAAGTCAGATACTGCTGATAAGCTGAGATTGAAATACCCAAAATGGAAATGTCCCATGGACTGTGAATTATCCTGAAGGGTGTGGAAACTTCCCTCGGAAACCCTCACCGACATGACTAATCCTCACCTGAACTGGTATATGTAGTTATGACCTCCTTGGTGCTGCCCCCACACTTTGCTCTTACTTGTATTTACATGCATATCACATCATCAATCTGTTTACCTGTTTGTCTTAGGCCGTGACCTTGAGCAGCAGCAGGGAGAGGATTGTCTTCTGCATTAGTACCCCAGCATCTTTCATAGAGCCTGTAGCAAAGCTCAACAACTCTTTGTGTAGTTAAATGGGACAGAACAGAGACAAAATTCTCTCAGTGAAGTGGACAGTCAAATTTTAAATTGTGAGAAGGAAAGGAATATTCTGCTGATGTGACCTCACAGGGCCGCAAAGCATTTGAGGATAACTGCAGGTCACGACACCTCTACTTGCTGAGATACATAATTTATGAAATCAAAAGGAGAAACTTAGTTATATCCTCAGAGGGATAAAGAGTTTACATATTTTATGAATATAATTTAGATGTGAATGCATTTTTGTAAAAGAGCTTCTCACTTCAAAGGTCTGAAATATAAACTCATCGGTAGTTCCTGTTTTTATGAGTAAGTGCATAGAAGTGGCAACTAAACATAGCCTTGTCTGTTACAATGCTTTTAGGTACAGATGATACAAAATTAGACTCACTCCCAATCACGTTAGCTGAAGTCCACAGGTAAATAGAGAGAAGACCTCACTGACTCAGATAGTGTCCTCTGGACAGTGACACTCACCCTTTCTCTCAGCGCTTTGTTTGTTTGTTTTTCCTGAATGGCTCAGGTCTGAAGCAGAAACTCTTCCCGTTAATCCCAATTTGGCACTGACAATTTCAGATGTGCACACTAGCCCTAATGGAAAAGAGAGATTTTCCCAGACAAATATCCTCCAATTGGATCTTACTGCTTCCAGTTGTACACAGATCCTGTGACCTATGAGCTGTGGCCAAAGGGATGGGGCACTTTGGCTAGCCCTGGTCACATGACAATCCCTGGGGCTGATCTGGAAGTCACAGATTAACAGGGGAGTTCTTGGAAAAATTGGAAATCTGTTACTAGAAATATGGATAATTGATGCTTGGAAAGTAAGATTAACCAATAATCTTACACTAGAATGTTGTCGTTGCTAAAATGTATCCATTTTTCTTCTTTTTAAATGTTTGTTTGTTTGTTTACGTATTTATTTAGAGAGTGAGCAGGGGAGGGGTAGCGAGAGTGGGAGAGAGACAGAGTGGGAAGGAGAGAGAGAATCCCATGCAGGCTCCATGCTGTTAGTGCACAGCCTGATTCAAGGCTCGAACCCATAAACCCTGAGATCACAATCTGAGCTGAAATCAAGAGACAGACGCTTAACCAACTGAGCCACCCAGATGCCCTAAAGGTCTCCATTCTTTAATCAAGATTTTACCTTGTTAAAATAATAGATTATAATCCACCCTCCTTCTTCAGTACCTTATGAAACCATATCTCCAGTTATATAAATTAACATGGAGAGGGAACTTTTATATTTGAATATACTTGCACAAATCCTTTCTTCTGTAGAGAAAACCTTCTGCATCCTTGCTTTTAGAAATCATGATTTCCAACCACCTCCTGAGAAGGCTCCTTTGACTTTCCAAGTTGTGTTAAGTATCTTAATGAAAAGATTGTATTATTATAATCCTTAACCATATATGCCTCAACTCTACCACCTAATATAGAACACCTAAAATAAACCTTTGTGTTTATTCTACTAGACTATACATTCTTTGGATGCCAAAACTGAGTCTTTTCCCCCCCCTAGACAGATTCCTAATCTTGAAACATATAGCAGGTGCAAAGCATACCCTTCTCATCTATAGACAAAAGATAATGATATTTCACTTAAAAAAAAAGAATCTTGAGAAAATTAAGACTATACAAGCTAATCTCACATTTTTGCCTTCCTCCCAATCTTTTAAAGTATAATCCCCAATCCTTGACGTTACACTGTATCATTTGAACTCATTCTGGGTCTGCAGAAATTGATAGGTGAGAAGATGCTAGGCATTATATACAATCACTTACTACTATGTTCCAGAGCTGTTCTCAAGTGTGTAGAACATGTAACTTCACTTAAAGCTCACAATGGAATTGTTAAAGAAGCATCATTACCCACATTTAAGACATGTACTTACACAGAGAGCTTTGAATTCCAGCTTCCTCCTTATCAGTTGTGGGAATACATGCAAGTAATTTAAAGTCTCTGTCTTCCATCCCCTGTCTGTGAGACAGATATTAGAATAGTACCTGTTCAATAGACTTACAGGGATTGCAAGAATTCCTACAAAACGCTTAACACAGTGGGTGTCACATAGCAAATCCTCAATTAATTTCCCAATTCTTATGAAGAGGTGAATGAAGTGATCTTCCCAGGACAGGATTTGTAAATGACAGAATTAATATGCAAAGCCTAGCCCTTCTGATTGTAAACCTGGGCTAATTTTATCAATTATAGTAAACTATAGCTACAGTTTTTTTCTTATTTAAAATGCAGAAACTACGAGCAAGAGTCATTCCTGAATTTAATGCAAAGACAAATGGAACATCGTGGTATATAACGTGTTGACTAACCTCTAGCTAACACCAAACACTGTAATTATCAGTAAATTCCTTTCCAAGTACTAGTTGACAATTAACTGGGAATAAAACAAACAAACAAACAAACAAGCAGTAAATACAATAGCTGCTTGGGTAACCAGTGTGTGTGTGGGGAATATATATATATATATATATATATATATATATATATAAAATTCTGAGGACTTAAGCATGAGGAAAAGTAAAGAGATAACAGGGAGAAACTTTGCCAAATAGAGATTATTTTCTTTATTGTAATTGTGTGAATGATGGGCTTTCGAATTCTGGGATTTGCATCCTCATTAGGAAATATCCTAACATGCTGCCTTGTATAAACATATCTGAACATCTAAATGTCACCTCATTTACTACCTGCATATGCACAAAACCTTTCACTAAGAATTCTGATGCCATTTGCCAAAGACCCTGCATTTCTCATACTCATTTTCTCCCTAATGTGGGCTAAAGTCTCCTACAGCCATGGGTACTATAAAGTCTGGAAACTCTGGCCCCTCTCTTGTTGTGTAGAAGCAGTGCTAAATGATGGCCCTTACTGCGTTGTTTTTCGTCTCCGTGACCAAGTGTAACGTAGGATGCATATAAGGCAGCTGAGGTTATTGAAAATATAATCGACGTTCTCTTGCCCCAGGCCTCCAGCAGGAGCACAGCACAGCAAACCTGCCCTGGGGAGACACAAATACAACCCTAGGAAAGGCTTAAACATAGTTTTATTTATGTAAAGTTATTACAGCTCATTTCATTTGCTACAGAAACATCATGCATTTCATATCTTCCTTACTTCTCATTGCTCAGAGTACAAATTAATTCCCTGTGGATAAGGGCTGATGTTATTTAATACTGAGCACCTATTAATAAATCACATTAGGATACATAATTAATTATCTAACCCATGGGGGGGTAATAAAATCATCTACTTTTAAATGTCCTTTGGGGAAATATGAATATAACCCAACCACATTTTTAATGGCCCTCAGCATTAGCTGCAATCATTTCAAAGTTCTGATCTTTTTTTACTATATCATACAAGTGAAAGGCTTTTTTAATCTTAATATTTTATGAACATAAGATTTAGGGCTTTAGCTGAGTTATCAAAAAAAAAAAAAGGAAAATTTGACTAAGTTGGGAAGTTGGAATGAGAATAGAGGCATACCTCAGAGATATGACAGGTTTGGTTCCAACCATTGTGATAAAGTGGATATTACAATGAAGTGGGTCGAATGAATTTTTTGGTGTCCTAGTGCATATAAAAGTTATGTTTACAGTATACTGTAGTCTATTGCATGTGCAGTAGCTTTATGTCTAAAAAAACAATTACATACCTTAATTAAAAAATACTTTATTGCTAAAAAATGCTAACCATCATCTGAGCTTTCAGTGAGCTGTAATCACTGATCACACATTACCACAGCAACTATAGTAATAATGCAAAGATTTGAAGTATTGCAAAAATTACCAAAGTGAGACTCAGAAATGAGAAATGAGAAAATGCTGTTGGAAAAAATGACACCAATGGACTTGTTCCATGAAAAGTTGCCACAAATCTTTAATTTGTAAAAAAAACCGCATCTGCATAACAGAATAAAGCAAAGCAGAATAAAAGAGGCATGCCTGTATCTTGGTTGTATTTTCATTGTTGTCACCTATGACTGTTAAGTAGTTTCTCCTCATTGGAGGCCAGGTGTACCTAATTAAGTAGGAGTGAAATTAATGAGCTATTTGACTTTCAATCATGTGCAAAAACCCCTATTTATTGTAATCAACACAGTAATCCCTTGCATTGTCCAGAAATGTCCATGGGTGGAACTCAATTTTGCAAATAAACTAAAAACACTCCTGGGGCGCCTGGGTGGCGCAGTCGGTTAAGCGTCCGACTTCAGCCAGGTCACGATCTCGCGGTCCGTGAGTTCGAGCCCCGCGTCAGGCTCTGGGTTGATGGCTCGGAGCCTGGAGCCTGTTTCCGATTCTGTGTCTCCCTCTCTCTCTGCCCCTCCCCCGTTCATGCTCTGTCTCTCTCTGTCCCAAAAATAAAATAAAAAATGTTGAAAAAAAAAATTAAAAAAAAAAACAAAACACTCCTTATGTGAGTTTCTTACTACCTCTTTTAATCCTTAAATTCGGCTCATCCTCAATTCTTTCACCCCCTCTTCTACCCAACCCTGTGAATTTCACTGTGAACCTCTACCACTGTCACATGCTGAAAGAGCCTCAAACAGGACAAGACTTCCTGTGGAAATTAAACACGCACATGTGCTGAGTCACTGGAAGCTGATGGATATTCTTCTAGGTTTAATCGGCAGAACTAAAAAGAACGAAAGGTTAAAAATAGGAGCAGGCAAAAATGAGTTTTGAGATACAATGGGCAGACAACACAAACAATAGAATTAACTTCTTACCACATATCACATATCATTAATCTTCCCTAACCATGGCAAAGTCAAGAGTATTACCTTCATTTTTCAGGGAGGAGAAGATGGAGGAGATGATGTACCTAGACTTGAGTTAACCCAAGTCACCTCTGGTGGTGTAAGAACTGAATACAGCTCTTTCTCTTCTTACAATGGGGTTACATCCCAATAAACTCATCATAAACTGAAAATATTTTCAATAGAAAAGGCATTTACTACACCTAACCTTCCAAACATCACAGTTTAGCCTAAGCTACCTTAAATATGCTCAGGACAATGATACTCGCTTGCATTTGGGCAAGATCACCAAACACAAAGTGTTGAGCATCTCATGTAATTTATTGAATACTATACTGAATGGGAGAAACAAAATGGTTGTATCCGTAGAGAATGGTTGTGTAAGTGTACTGGCTACTTATTCTCATAATCACGTGCATAGCTGACTAGGAGCTGTGTCTCAATGCAACTACCCAGCATCCTAAGAGAGTATAACACTGTATATCATTAGCCCAAGAAAAGATCACAGTTCAAAATTCGGCATATGGTTTCTACTGAATACACATTCCTTTCACACTATTGTAAAGTTGAAAACTCCTGAATTGAGCCATTTTGAGTCAGGGAATATCTGTATTAAATTCTTCTAACTACAAAACCCAGTCTCCTTCCAATATGTCAGGATGTTAATTGTTAAATTGTGTGATTCTAAGAGTTGAAGCAAGCAAAAATAAACATTCAGAGAAGCTTTATTGTAGATTGAAGCAAAGAAAAAAAGGGAATAATTGAGAAATGGATCTCAAAGCATGGGTCAGAGTCAGTTAGGTTAAACAGATATTTTCTAGGATATTATTTTGATGTTTTTCCCACTATTGTATTTTTCTTTTTCTTTTTTTTAAAGTAGGTTCCACACCCAACATGGGCTTTGAACTCATGACCTCGAGATGAAGAGTTGCATGCTGTACTTAATGAGCCAGCCAGGCACCCCAGTATTGTATTTTTCAATTCCAGAATTTCTATTTCATACTTTAAAAATAATCTTTATATTTAACTTATAGTCTATATTTGCTGAGTCATCATCTTTATATCTCCCTTTCATTTTTTAGACATAATTTCCTCTTGTTCCTTGGACATATATAATATAACTGATTTAAAAGTCCTCTAATAATTCCAAAGTCTGGTTTTCTTATGGGTCATTTCTACTGATAGATTTTGTTTTCTTTTTGTGATTTACACTTTATAGTTTTATGGGATATTTTTCTTTTTGCATATCTCATTTCTTTAAAGTTTTTTTTTTTTTTTTTCAGAGAGAGAGAGAGAGAGAGCACAAGTAGGGAAGGGGCAGAGAAAGGGAGAGAGAAAAGAATCCCAAGCAGGCTCTGCACTGTCAGTATGGAGCCCAATACAGAACTTGAACTCACAAACTGTACGATCATGACCTGAGCTGAAACCAAGAGTCCAGAGTCAGATGCTTAACCTGCTGAGCCAACCAGGCACCCCCATATCTCATTTTTTTAAACAAGTCATTTATTAAAATATTGTAAAGGAAATACATAAATAACTCATCCCTTGCCCCAGGAGGTGTTGTTGCTACTGTGTATTGCTGATGCTGTTATTTTTTTAAATGTTTATTTCTGGGAGAGAGAGAGAGAGAGAGAGAGAGAGAGATCGATCACGAGTGGAGGAGGGGCAGAGAGAGGGAGACACAGAATCTGAAACAGGCTCCAGGCTCTGAACTGTGACAGGCACAGAGCCTGACAAACTGTCAGATCATGACCTGAACCGAAGTGGGACACTTAACCAACTGAGTCACCCAGGTGCCCCGCTGATGATGTTGTTATTAATGTTACAGTTGGTTTGTTCTGTGGCTCTTCTGAACTAATTCTGTAATGTGTATATTCTCAGTGGTATGTGGCCATTGGGATTTCTGTTCAGTTATCTTACTGGTCAGCTGATTTCCCTAAACTCCTGGAAGCCATGAGTCACCCCAGGTCTGCTGAGGAGTTCTGTGTGCACATTGAAGTATACATACAATAACGATCCAGGAAGTTTACCACATTGCCTGGACCTCTGAAACGTTACATTTTTTTTTTTTTTTTTTGGCATTAAAAACTCAGCATCAGGTAAAGGTGAGAGCTAAGATCTCTCTTGGCTGTTTCATGAGCATGCATATTGACTTACACATGTGTATGGTCTTCTAGATTATAAGGGATATGTCAGAAATGTTTCAACCTCCTATGGCCAGCTCAGTGTTTAAGCATTTTGATTAGGCAATTGTTTTTCTCAACTGTGATCCACTGCCTCAGGGATCTGTGAAGTGAAGAACATTTAGAAAACATTGCTGACAAACATCTCTGGGAGGAAGGCTTTTGTCATTGGGCAAGTTCCAAGTGAGGTCAAATAAAGAAAACCTGGAAAGTGTGTTCTTCCAATGAACTGCCACATGACTAAATAATGACAGTTCTTTGAGAAAGAGGCTGTAAAGGAACTCTGATCTCATTTTGCCTGCTCTGGTTGGCTGCTGCTGGCTTTTACTATGACTGTATTTGTTGGTTTGCAAGGTTACCTTGGAGTTGAAAGAGGGGCGGCGGGGGGAGACAGCAATTTAATATGCCACAAAGCTAACATTCTTAGCAATATTCAGCCATTTTTCATGAACAAATGTAAGGTTTTGGTTGACTTCTTTAGTTGACATTGAGCAGGCTGCCATACTCACTCAAATGCTTCCATTCAGTGGTTTGTGGGCACACTTATGTGAAAGGCATTGTGCATCCATGGCCATCCCTCCACTTCTCATCCATTTATTGGTGCATCCATCTGCAACAAGACAGCAGTGCATTCTGACCAGATAGACCCCAGCGTTCACAGCACAGGGGGCTGGGCTTCCAGACAGCTCATGATTCAGATCTTAATACTCAAAGAGGGGCTTCTGCGGATAACATCCCTTTCTGAGGCAACAGTAGTGGGAGCCAGGGAAGTAATTAATGTTTGAGTCTCTAACCCCAATTGGATAGGGATGGCTTAAAACTCAGCTTCTGAATGTTCTCAGATAGACAAAAGAAAAGAGTAAATTTCAGAATTTTGTAATTCTGGAATGCTGACTTTGATCATTTTTACAAATTTTCTCATGACTTTCATGAAGAAGAGAATTTTTAGAGGTTTTATTCTGTCATTTTTACTTACATTCCCTTAGGATTTAATTATGAAGAAGGGAGAAGAGAAAGCAATAAAGGTGAAGATATGAGGTTAGGTGTAAGCATAAAAGCAAGAATTAGCATGCAATATGTTAATTAATGAAACAATTAGTTGGACAGAAGCAGTGGGGACCTGTGGGCTAATTAGGGAAAGTTGACTGCAGCCAGTGATTGAGCGCCTTGCAGATCAGATGGGGAGTCTGACCATGATATTGAGCCAATAGGAATCTCTCGTTGGTTTAAAAGAATTGCTGTCACGCAACCCCATCATGAAATCCCAAAATCTAATCTCTTACATTCAATGAATTAAATCACTTCTAGTAAACAGGTTTTCTTGCTAAATTAGAAGTGAAATTCTGTCTATTGTTCCATTATTCACTCATTCCTTATAAATGATGATCTAGATCTGTTTCACGTAGGACAAGCAATGTTGTGCAGGGGTAACAAGAATAGCAGTAGTAGCGATAGGAAAAATGAACAAATTTTTTAAAAAATGTGATTTTATTCCTGTCCTATGATCATTAGGTTTAGGAGATCTTCTTTTCCATATTCTTGAAATTCTCCACTTTCTGTCAGTGAGAAGAGCATTCACTGGAGAGTCTTGTTACCGGCAATTAAATTATGTGTGTCACATCAACTCAAAACTCCTTGGTCCACACGGGTCTCATAACTTCACTTTCACATGGGAATCCCAGCTGTGCATTACTGCCATCTGCCAGGGAGGCAGAGAGCCAGAGAGGTGCAGAAAATGTCCCACATAATTAGCACAAGCTCCTCAAGCCATGCACACTGCTAGGCACTGAATTTAGCTTGGCTATTGTTGTGTTAGCTTCACAATAATAGTTATAGGCCTAGAACAGCTCAGCCTGACCCTTTCTTCCTAATATACCTTTGGGGCACGTCCTACAGGGAGACTTACTGGCAACATAAACACTAACCTCCTATGATTAGTACTGCTGGGGAGTTAAACAAATATGTGTCTACATTTTCACTAATGTAGACCCCAATTTAAACCATAAACATACAAACTAACATTTTTATGCAAAAAAACTGTATAATATTTCCCTTCCAAAAAGATGTGGAAGTAAAAAAGAACAAACAAACAAACAACAAACAAAAATGATGACAGCAACAAAAGCGAAAGAATAGCATTTAGAATAAAGAATAGGAGATAATTTAGTTCAGTAAAGCAATAAACAAGTAGTATTTGACTTATGCGTGTGCAATGGTAATGGTTGGGAATGTATTTCAAAACCCAAGCAGTATAAAATAGTCTTATTCCTACCCCTGCATATCTGGATAGTTTTAACTATGCCCTTCCAAACACACACACACACACACACACACACACACACACACACACATCCAAATTAGCTTCTACCCTTGCAATAAGCAAGAAACATATATAAAATTCCCCAGTCTTCCCAATGTGATATTAGTTGATATATGTGGTGGAATTTACAAAAGGAGAAAGACCCAAAGATGTTAAAAGGAGAAGCTCATGTGGTCAAATGTCTCAAAACAATGTAATAAACTTTCACTGAGGTACCATTCCATGCATGGTATTTGGTAGTCTTCACGGTATTTAAAAAGCTTGATATGATGATCTTTCTCTCAAAGACAAATTCCTTTTATTTGATACTGAGATCATTAGTTGCCCCTATATTCTCCTCTTCTGCCTTAGAGTCAGTACCCTTTGTTGTGCCTATGCACATTGTTACCAAGGTCAAGGGTCTAAGCATGTAGTGTGCCTAAAGAAGCACTATGACTAGGGTCTGATGAATGAAATATATAACCAGAATAGTTTTATGGAATTTTTAGGAAAGCTCTTTAAAAAGGAGAAGAGTGGTGCATATTCATGTTTTCCCATTTCTTCTTATTCCTGCTATTAGCCTACAACATAGATAAGAAAAATTGAATTCTGGCACCAACTTTGAATTATAAGGTGACCTTATAGATACAAACAATACACAGAATGGTTAGCAGAAAGAAAAAAAGATGTACATCTCTGATGAATTATTAGATCTATCACACTAGTAATGGTCTCTATATGTTTTGAAACCTTTTATATGAGGAGGAAACAACCCTTATTTGCCAATGTCTTCAGGTCCTTGTTCATAAAAATGGATGCAATTCCTAACTAGTGAAATTCTAAACACACTAAAGATTTAGATGGCATTTTAAAGATGCCATCTTTGGGGTGCCTGGGTGGCTCAGTCGGTTGAGCGTCTGACTTTAGCTCAGGTCACTATCTTGAGGTTTGTGAGTTTGAGGCCTTCATCGGGCTCTGTGCTAATAGCTCAGAGCCTGGACCCAGGCTCAGATTCTGTCTCCTCCTCTCTCTCTGCCCCTTCCATGCTCATGCTGTGTCTTTCTCTATCTTTCAATTAAAAAAAAATTAAAGATGCCATCCTTCATGACATCTAAGCTGGAAATCTAGAGTCAACATTGATTCCTTTCTTTTCCTCATCCATAACACCTAACCTGACATCCAGTTACTCCCCCTTCTCTATGACCTGGATTGTTGACAAGCTATTTCTATATGGCTGCCCTAGCTACAGTCTTCATCATCTCCCACTTGACTATGCCAATACCTTGCTTTCTTGGCACTCCTATTGATTGCAAATATCATTCCTCAATTGAAATTTCTAAAATGAAATTTTCCATGTCTGTTCCTTTAAGTAATTAATTGACTTCTAATAATCTATGGTATAACATCAAGAATCCTGAGCATAGGACAGACTGCCCTTCTTGAACTGGCCCTTATCTACCTGTTCATCCTCTTCCTACAGAACTGTTGTCTTGTATTTCCCACCCCAGTGATATAGAAGCACTTGCAGTTTCCCAAAGGTATCATTCTCTTTCATATGCTGCTATCTTTGGACAAATTGTGCCCTTTGCATGGAAAATCCTCCTCAGTCTCATACAGTTGACAGAATACCCTCAAACTTATATTAAATACCCACTCACCCTGTAATATCCCATGATGCACTGCATCTTGTATGCTAATTGGCACTTTGCACATGCTTCCATTATCAGACTTACGGAAGGATAATTGCATGCTTCCATTCCTAACGCATCAAATGTCTAAGGTACATTCATCTCTGAATCTTTACTATTTAGCAGTCTGCCTCACAGATAATCGATGCTCAATAGGTATATAGCTTGGGTATTTAATTCCTTTGTCCATAGCTCAAGTGCACATTATGTTACAATTTGTCTTTAAACCTTTCTTTCACAGGTAAGTGGACCCAAAATGTCCAAACTAACTCCCTGTTAGATATCTAGGGAACCTTGAGGAGTTTGGGTGTTCAAGGGTATTGACCATCTCAAGGGTTGTAGCCTCTCAGTATTACACCTGATCCAGAAACTACTGACTCTCTGGAATCAGTCGCCCATTTTTCCCGTGACCTGTTCTTCTCTGAGTGCCTCTGTCTTTCTTTTTGGAACAAGGAATGACTACTATTCATGTCCATACCATCTCTACATGCTTTCTTGGACAATAAAGCATGGGCCTTGGGACAATAAGATGGGCCTGGACTTTGTCTCAACCCTCAACCAAAATAATAGATTGTGCCCCTGAATCTCAATGATGTGAGTTCAAGTCTTATCTCTGACATTTACGAGTTATCTCACTTTAGACAAATTATTTAATTTTATTATACTTTACTAGATCATCTGCAGTACCAAGAAGGAAAGTGTACCTCCCTCATGATGTATGTGTGAAGATTGAGTGAATATCTGTGGGTTGTTAGTATATGTCCATCTACAGCAAGTGCTCCATAAATCTTTTTATTGTTTTCATGATATAGTCTATTCTACAGCTTAAGAGCTCCCTCTTATACTATTTCTTATAATAGGAATATACATTATCATAGGCATATTCATTATAATAGGGACATTGATTTAGCTTGCTCTGTGTACTGTTCCAAACACTTACCATAACATCAGCTTTCTTTCACTGCATTTCTATTGTATGAATAAGAAAACCCAGGTACAGACAATTTAAGTTATTTTCTCAAGGTCACATACCATATAAGCAAGACACAGATTTCAACACTAGACCATCTGGCCCTGGTTCTTGATCAAATATAACCTTTCCTGATGTTCTGAGTTTAGCTTTCTGGAATACAGAGGAAGTATCATTTTATTCTCTCTCTTCATCTTTCTTCATTCAATGTTGTGAGAACATTCCAGAACTCACATACCTAGACTGCTCTCCAATGAATGTTCCATTTATTTTAATCAGAAGGAATGCAATTAAGATTCATCGCCCCTTAAAAAGTCCTGGAAAGTTAGTCCAAAACTTGGTCCTTCTTTTTAATGCTGTTCAGATTATTCTAATTTATCTAATCTTTATTTGTACCTATCATGAGCCAGACACAGTGCTAGGCTAAAACCTTGAAGTAGTTAGAGAGTTAAAGAGAAAGAAATGTAAAACTGCAACACAGTAAATGCAGTAAGACTATTTACAATGCATTAGGAATATGTATAAGCAGGAGCTTATATGAATAATCCAGGAAAGCTTTCTGGAAGAGGTGACAGTTAACCTATATATTAAAGGATGTTGTAGAACCAAGTGAAGAGGGGTAAGGATCAAAGTAAAACATGGTGTCCCAGACAGAGGTATAACATCTTCAAGGTGCATGTTTCCTCTGTGGAGTCTTACTCATTGGATAGTTGCTTTTTGGGAAAGAAGAAATCAGATTACTGATATTGGGAAGGCTCAAGTGCTGCATTACTTACCTATAACTGCATAACAAATGACTCAACATTAGCAGCTTAAAAATAGCACACACTTATTTCATTGTTTCTGTGGGTCATTAATATAGGCACACCTTAGGTGGCCTCTCTGATTCAGGGAGGCTGTAATGAAGGTGTTGGCCTGGAATGCAGTCATCTTAGGACTTGCATGGAAAAGTATCAACTTCCAATTTCACTCATATGGCTAATGCTAGTTCTCAATTTCTTGGTGTATGTTGGCTAGAGGCATCACTCAGTTACTACCAAAATGGCATCTTTACTGGGGAGCTCAAAAAATAAAAGCCTATTGACTTCCTTCAGAGCAAATGTCTTAGAGCACCCAGGATGGGAGTTACAATCTTGTAATATTATACTGGAAGTGACATTCTATCATTTTTCTTACATTTTAGTTGAGCTAGTCTAAGATTGTCAGATAAAATACAAGATACCCAGTTGAATTTGAATTTCAGATGAACTTTTTTGGTATAAATATATTCTAAATATATAGGGCATGCTTAAATGAAAAAAATACATGTTTTTTATCTAAAATTTAAATTTAAGTGGACATCCTGAATTTTTGCTTGCTAAATCTGACACACCTAAGTTAGTGATATCCTTTTACCGCTGCCACATTCTATTCATTAGAAGCAAATCACACGAACTCCAAGTCATACACAAAACGGTGTAGGATTAAAAAAAGAGGTGAAAGATTATACAAGATTGTGAACATTAGTCTATGGGGATTACTGAGGACCATCTCAGAGGCTGCTTATAGCAGTGACTAAAGAAAAGCATTTAATGACGCCCTATATGGTATATTCCGGGTCTCTGAGAAGCATTCCAACATATTGTCCCTAAATTGCTTTAGTGTCCTAGACTGCATTAGTCTTCTTAGAATTCCATAACAAAAGACCACAGTCTGGGTTGCTTAAACAACAAACAGTTATTTTTCTCACAGTACTAGAGGTCTAAAGTCTCGGATTAAGCTATCAGCAGGGTTGATTTATGATGAATCTTCTCTTCCTGGCTTGTACATGGTCACTTTCTTGCTATGTTCTCACATGGCCTTTTCTCTGTACTGCTGTAGACAGAGTAACAGATCTCTCATGTCTTTTTCCCTTCTTATAAGGATACTTATCCTTGGGGCACCTTGGTGGCTCATTTGGTTGAGCATCTGACTCTTGATTTTGGCTCAGGTCATGATCTCACAGTTCATGAGTTTGAGCCTGGCATGGGGCTCTGAACTGTCAGTGCAAAGCCTGCTTGGGATTCTCTCCTTTTTTCTCTCTCTCTCTGCCCCTCTCCTGCTCTCTCTCACTCTCTCTTAAAAATAAATAGTCAAAAACTAATGTGGGTACTCATCTTACAGGATTAAGATCTCACCCTTATGACCTTATTTAACCTTCATTACTCCCTGATGTTCCTACCTCTGAATGCAATCATTTTGAATGCAATCAATGCTTCAACAAGAAATGTGGGAGACACAGTTCAGGCTATGACTCAGTCTTTCACAATAAAAGTACAAGTTAGAGCAGTTCAGTCTGCTGCTACAGTCATAGCCATGCCCATGTACTGATTGACAATAGAAAGCACTTTCTATCCTCATTCTGGGTTTAGAGCCTGACATAATAGGAAAGGACTCTTGAGCTCTCCTTTTGCCTCAAATCAAGCCCAAGCAAGAAATCATATAAAATGTGTTTCAGAAACTTAGCAATATAAAGTATATTAGTGGAGAGTTCTCTCTACATGCTTCCCAAAGGGTTCAGACACGTTTAAAGTCTGATTGTTTATATTTTATGGTGCATAATTCAGGTGAGATGATCACCTGAAGCTATCTTTTGGTCCTTAAGTTAGCCAATTTGATAACCTAGAAATTAATGTTGAAAATCAGTCATGCAGGAATCTCCCAACAACTTCCACTCCTGTAAGAATTTTATAATGAAGCCAGCATGCAAAACAGAGGCAGCTCAGTGAAGCTGCTTGAAGTGAGAATCAGAGCATTTGGATTTCTGGCCAAGGGCTTTAATAACATGAACTTATTGGCTTTGCTGGAGTTCAAGAAGGTCACTCAGTTCTGTCCTCTCAGAGTCACTCATTGCTGAACCTGAAATGAAGTCTTCTTTTCTCCTTTCTGCCTATTTGAATATATCAGATTAGCATCTTCATAGGCAAGGCCTCCTATAGGAATGCTTTCTCTCTGCTGAATTCCAAATGGAACATTTGCTATGAACTTGAACTGCATGTCTGGCATTTTATCCTGAAAGAACCATACTGCCTCATTCCCTCTGGCAATCTACAAAGAATTGGGTAAAATTCAAAGGCTACATAAATACTTCTAGGAAAGAATGCTGACTAGTAAGGGTTGGAGGTCTGGCCTACAGGACTTGAAGAGTGGGGTCTCATGAGACTTTGCAAAATCATGCAATTAAACGGGTAAAAATTCTCCTTCAGGATATAGTTCAACATTTTTAGATGACACATAGCCCATCACGATCTCATTTCTGTCTTAACGTTGCAGCCCATCTCCCTCCTTCAACTTGTGCACCGAACTTGACTCTTAGCATTTTGCTAAAATTACATTGCATTCTTTCACATCTCTATGCCTTTGAAGTAACTTTCTACTGCTTGAAAAATACAAACTCCTGTTTAATTGGCAGACTCTGAGCAACCCTCCTGAATTCAGCTTACATGTCAACATCTCTAGGAGGCATTTCTTGGTTGACACTCCGTTACGACCTTGGGTTAAATGAACAATGCTTGTTCTCCCATGAAAATGTCTTTCTACCTCTATTTTAGCACATACTGTTGTTTTGTGATTATTTGTTTGCTTGTCAATACCTCATTCCCAAATAAAATGATATATAGCTCTTTGAAGACAGGAATAATTTTATTTATGTTTTCATTCATAATTTTTTTTAATTTCTTTTCTGGGACCATGGAGCTATTACTGTCACAGCTACAGTCCAAAAATTGGTAGTCAAGTTCTTAGTCAGCTCCTGAGCCAAATGAGAGCTATTCATGTCTGATTTCCTAAAGGAAGCCTGGTCATCCTTCCCTGAATGCTTGGTGCTTAGCCAGGGAGGGCCGTCTTGGGGATGGGAAGCCAATTTACCTCCCCACCCAATTCAGACACCTTCATTGGGAAGAGAAGACTGCACATGCACAATGTGCTACAGGACCTGGTCAGCACAGAAAGAACATTTTGAGGGAATACTACACCCCACCTGCTTCCAACCACTTGACCAACAGCTGGGACCACATACTTGGGACCACTGAATAACCGCTGCCCTTATCTACTGATGAGAAGGGCAGGAAACACATCCTCGTTCCTAACTTTTAACTCCTAATAGAGTCTGTGGTACCAATAGGTGTTCAACAGTGTCCTTAATGAAAACGTGCATTAAGGACAAATCTTTTTAAATTCTAATTTCCTGCAGTTACAATAAAATGACATCATATCAGTTTCATTAGCCATGATAGTAAGTTATACCATGTAATTGTATAGAAATATGTCAATCAGGACAATTTATTTGTCTCTTAAAAGAACAGGACCTTGCATGGGTTGCTAACAAAGCTTAACACATTATTCTGGCTTTTAAAGCGCTTACAATAAAGTTAAGGGTAGCCAATGCATGCTTAACTAGAATTATAACTTAAGTATAACAGTAGACATTTATTGATTTCTTAAATTGTACTAAGCCTTGTGCCATGCATGCAATAAATTAGATGTGACACTGTTATTGTCCTTAAGAATCTAACACTCCAGTCTGAGAGAAAAAGAAGACATAGGTAATTAAAATATTGTTGGAAACGTATGTTACAGAAGTATTATCCTTAAACTAAACAATCAACTGTAATAAGAAGGAAAATATGTATATTTATATAAATTTATATATATGATAAATTATAATATATATATATTATATACATATTATATATAATATATAATATTATATATATTATATATATACTATACTATATATACTATATATATATATATACTATATACTATATATATATATATACTATATATATATACTATATACTACACTATATATATTATATATAATATATAATGTATATATTATATACATATTATATATATATATATATAAAATATGTATCTTTAAACACCAATTAATCTAGCCTCAATCCAGATGGTTTGATCAATAATTAAATACTTTGTCTAGGCAACCAGCTGCAGATACAGTTCATCTTCTATGACATCTTCCATATTTAAAAGAACACCTTGAGGTTGCAGGGAAGAAAAAATAACTTTCCCTCTACTCTTCAGAGTTCATAGCAGAAACCCCTGTAATAATAGATAAATAAGAGAAAAACAAACAAGTCTATTAACACATATAGCTCCTATGTACAAGAGAGATACCCAGGGAAAAATGAGTAATTCTCAGACGTGGCTTAGAACTTCAGTTTAGATGCTATCTTAAGCTAAAGACAAAAGAAAAAGATGTGGGAAGCCAGTTACAGGAAGCCTACTAGAAAAAGAAAAGTACACAAGTTTCATTATGCCAATTTAAGTTCCCACTTCTCCTTTAATAAGAGTTTCTTGTGATTTAGCTATTTTGCTATTCCTTGAAAGAATAGGAGACACCCTTACAAATGGAGATTTCCCTTATAAATGTAAATTTCTGTTACAAAAGAGCAACTTCTACTCTGTTTTCAGAGATTCTCCTGTGTCTGCTGTTTTTCACAATAATCAGCTCAAAATAATCCTTATTGCCAAAGAGACATATTTTGCAGTGCTACCTTTCAAGATTCTCTTACAAATGGAACTTTCTAAAATTCAACAGAAAGCCACAGCAACAATGACAACAACAACGAAAACAAACGTACAGAGACTGAAAGTGGCCACCAGACAAAGATCACCAGGGGGTAACACACAGAACTTTAGACAGTTAGGTTTCTTCTTACAACCACAAAGAGCAGCACATGGTACAGGGAAGGGAATTATGATGCCTTTCAGTGAGGGGAGTAGGAGGGCTTGTCTTGGATTCGAGCTTATATTATACGAGTGAGAGAGTTCAAAGTTTATGTTACACAATTTGTGAGAGAAATCAAGGAAAAAGAGTTGCTTTAGACTGAGTGTTGCCAGGTGGTGGAAGGACAATTACATGATTGTATGTATCAATACTCGTAATTGAATAGACAAGATGAATGGAGTGGGACTAGATCTAAAACTGGTAGTCTAGCAGTCATTCATGTTGAGAAGAAAAAGGAAAGTTTCTGCATTTTGCACATTGTGCTTTTGTTTCTGTCTGTGCTCAGACATGATTACAAAGTGCTCTCTTTTGTTTTCTTCCATCAAGGCCACAGATAGATCTAATCTAGAGGTTTTCAACTATTGGCACTATTGACATTTTGGGCCAGTTAATTATTTGTCATGGGAGTACTCCTGTGCATTGTAAGGTATTTAGCAGCACTCTGGACTTGACCCATTCCAAGCCAGAACAACCTCTGCTCCCAGTCAATACAATCAAAAATATCTCCAGACCTTGCCAAATGTCCCCTGAGGACAATAGTCTCTGGCTGAGAACTTCTGAGCTAGTCTTGTGTATGTGTTGTGTGAATTTTTAAGTTAAACAGAGAACACCACAGCTATCAACTGATAAATGTCAGGGATTTTTTTTTCTCTTTCAAAAATAAACAACAACAACAACAGCAACAACAACAAAAGCATAATTACAGGTATATAGCAAGCAATCTGGCCTTGGGAAATCTTCTGGAACTCTGAGAGCACCCTTCTTATTCAAGATTATCTGGAGGGGTGCCTGGATGATTCAGTCAGTTCAGTGTCTGACTCCTGATTTTGGCTCGGGTCATCATCTCATGGTTCCTGAGTTTAAGCCCTATGTCAGGCTCTGTGCTGACAGCACAGAGCCCACTTGGGACTCTCTCTCTCCCTCTCTCTCTGAGCCTCCCCCCCACCTTATATGGGGTCTCTCTCTTTCTCTCTCTCTCTTAAAATAAAGAAACATTTTAAGGATGTTTCCTAAAAATTTAAAGTAGAAATGCCCTATGATCCAGTAATTCAACTACTGGGTATTTACACAAAGAAAATGAAAACAGTAATTTAAAAATATATGCATCCCATCTTAATTATAGTATTATTTACAATAGCCAAGATATAGAAGCAATCCAAGTGTCCATTGATAGATGAATATGGTATGTAAGTCTATGATATATACAATAGAATATAGATAGAAGATATGGTATATATATATATATATATATATATATATATATATATATGCAACGGAATATTAACCTTAAAAAAAAGAATGAAACCTTGGCATTTGACCCAACATGGATGGACCAAAATGGTGTTATGCTAAGTAAACTAAGTCAGAAAAAGACAAATACTATACCATTTCCCTTACATGTGGGATCTAAAATCCAAAATAAATGAACAAATAAGCAAACAAAAACAGAAATGGATCATAAATACAGAGAACAAACTGGTGGTTGCCTGAGGGGAAGTGGTTGGGAAAATGGGAAAATAGGTGATGGGTATAAAGAGGTACAAACTTCCAGTTATAAAATAAGTAAGTCACAGACATGAAAAGTACCACACAGGGACTATAGCCAATAGTATGATAAGATTATATAGTGACAAATAGTGACTACACTTATCCTGGTGAGCACTGAGTAATGTATGTAATTGTCAAGTTACTGTGTACACCTGAAACTAATATAATATTGTATGTCAACTATTATTTAATAATAATAATATTGGAATGATTATAGCTGTAAATCACAGAAGTATTTTAGTAAAGCACACCAAAATATGCTTAGTTTAGCAAAATAATTATAATCCATTTGAATAAATGTTAAGGTATTGCATTCTTTTTTTTCTCTTTAAATTTTTATTTAAATTCCAGTTAGTTAACATACAGTGCAATATTGGTTTCAGGAGCAGAATTCAGTGATTCATCCCTTACCTACAATGCTCAGTGCTCATCACAAGTACCCTCCTTAACACCCATCACCCATCTACTGATCCCCTGCCCACCTCCCTCCATGAACCCTCAGTTTGTTCTCTATCTTTAAGACACTCTTATAGTTTATTACCCTCTCTCTTTTTTCTTTTTCTCCCCCATTCTATTCATTGCTTTTTAAATTGCATATACGAGTGAAATCATATGATATTTGTCTTCCTTTCACTGACTTATTTTGCTTAGTATAATACACCGTAGCTCTATCCATGTTCCTGCAAATGGCAAGATTTCATTCTTTTTGATTATTGAGTAACATTCCATTGTGTGTATATATACCACATCTTCTTTATTCATTCATCAGTTGATGGATATTTGGGCTCTTTCCATAGTTTGGCTATTGTTGATAATGCTGCTATAAACATTGGAGTGCATGTATTCCTTCTAATCTGTATTCTTATATCTTTTGGGTAAATACCTAGTAGTGCAATTACTGGGTCATAGGGTAGTTCTATTTTTAACTTTTTGAGGAACCTTCATTCTGTTTTCCAGAGTGCCTGCACCAGTTTGCATTCCCACCAACAGTGCAAGAGGGTTCCTCTTTCTCCACATCCTCACCAAGACCTATTGTTTCTTGTGTTGTTAATTTTAGCTATTCTGACAGGTGTGAGGCAGTGTCTCATAGTGGTTTTTATTCGTATTTTACTGATGATGAGTGATATTGAGCGTCTTTTCATTGTCCGTTAGCCATCTGGATGTCTTCTTTGGAAATATGTCTATTCACGTCTTCTGTGCATTTCTTCACTGGATTATTTGTATTTGGGGCATTGAATTTGATAAGTTCTTTTTAGATTTTGCATACTAACACTATATTGTATATGTCATTTGCAAATATCTTGTCGCACTCCATAGGCTGCCTTTTAGTTTTGTTGATGGTTTCCTGTCTCACATTTAAGTCTTTCATCCATTTGAAATTATATGGTGTGAGAAAGTGGTGCGGTTTCATTCTTCTGCATGTTGCTGTCCAGTTTCCCAACACCATTTTCTGAAGAGACTGCCTTTTTTCCATTGGATATTCTTTCCTGCTTTGTGAAAGATTAGTTGGCCATAGCTTTGTGGGTCCATTTCTAGGTCCTGTTTTCTGTTCCATTGATCTATGTGTCTGTTTTTGTACCAGTACCACACTGTCTTGATGACTACAGCTTTAAAATATAGCTGAACTCCGGAATTGTGATGCCTCCAGTTCTGCTTTTCTTTTTCAGGATTGCTTTTACTATTCAGGGTCTTCTGTGGTTCCATACAAATTTTAAGATTGTTTGTTCTAGCTCTGTGAAAAATTCTGGTGGTATTTTGATAGGGATTGCATTAAATATGTGGATGGCTTTGGGTAGTATAGATAGCTTTATGATGTTTCTCCTTCTAATCCATTAGCATGGAATATATTCATATTTCTTTGTGTCTTCCTTAATTTCTTTTTTTTTTTTTTTAATTTTTTTTTCAACGTTTTTTATTTATTTTTGGGACAGAGAGAGACAGAGCATGAACGGGGGAGGGGCAGAGAGAGAGGGAGACACAGAATCGGAAACAGGCTCCAGGCTCCGAGCCATCAGCCCAGAGCCTGACGCGGGGCTCGAACTCACGGACCGCGAGATCGTGACCTGGCTGAAGTCGGACGCTTAACCGACTGCGCCACCCAGGCGCCCCAATTTCTTTAATCAGTGTTTTATAGTTTTTAGAGTAGTTATTTTACCCCTTTGTTTGGGTTTATTCCTTTGGTCTACTTATTAAAAGAAGCTAGATCCAAAAAAATAACAGTAAATATATATGGAGCTAATGCTTTGCAGAACTCTATGATCAGTAGACTTGGTGCATGTTAGTGGTTTGTGCCGGTGTTTTGGGAGAGGGGCATGGTGTGCTGATTCTCAGGTTCATTTGACCTTGTAGAGATGGGTCTTCAGACCACATCGGGGTGTGCTCGTGTAGCGGCTCCAATATCCATTTGATGGTGCTGTTTAGCTCATCAAGGTTGGTCTCTGCTGGTGGGCAAGGGGTGAAAATGGCTGCACCCCGATCTCATGTCTCTGGAGGAAGAAATTTGTGCCCACCACTCCTTAGGAAGCCCTCACAGGTGAGCAAACAAGCATCCCTCCTGTGTCCCTGGCTTCTGTCAGATCCCTGCCTGCACCCTGTCTGTGTCTGAGCTGTCAGCCTGCCAGCTGGCACAGCTCTCCCATGTTTTATCTCTGGTGCAGCAGTGTTTCAAAGGTCAAAACTTCAGAGACTCTTGCAGTGTGGCCCCATGCTGATCATCTAGGGGGAAGGTTTTGCTGTGCTGTGGTGGTGCTGGCTTATCCCTGAAAACACTCATGTGATCATGGAACAGTTCGAGTTTATGGTAAATCAATGCACAAAGCCAGCAACTAGGTTTGCCGCCCTCAACCTGTGTCTTTGTTCCTATGCTGGTGATGGGGGCAGCTCAATAGTGCCCACCAGGTTTCCTGCTCCTGGATAGGCCATATCACCTCTACCAAGTGCCCTCCAAGCAGTGGAATTGCTTCTTTTCCTATGACCTGGGGGATCCTCAGACCGGTTGCATGATCCCAGGGCACCACCTTCCTTCCTTGCCTGAGCACCACCACCACCAGGTGCTGACTTCTGAAACTTCAGACTCTCCATTCTGCTGTTTATAAAAAACTTACAGTATTTAAACCCTCGCCTTTCTCCCAGCTGGTTTTGAGGAAGATTTTTTTCCTGTGAATTCCCTTGTGTGAGTTTCCCTCTTTTTCACTATTTCTCTCTTTCTTTCCCCTCTCTCAGTGGTAAGGGCTCCCTCCCCTCTGCAATGCTCTTTTCTCCACTAAATCAACTCTCCTTTTTTGCTACCTTCCACAAGGTGGTCATTTTTTTCTGCTTGTAGATGTGCAACTTTGTTCTCTCAGTCCTCAGATTAATTTCTTGGGAGTTCGGAATGATTTGATATTTATCTAGCTGTGTTCAAGCTTAGGCTCATCCTATTCTCATGCCATCATAACCCCCCCCCCCCCCAGGGTATTGCATTCTTTCAAAAAGGTGAAAAGACATCTTTTTTTAAATTTATTTACTAGTGTAAAATAAAGATATTTGGTTTAGTTATGACTAAAAAAAATAAGGGGCTTTTCTTGATACATATATTGTCAATATAGATATATTTTATGGTTTACCTTTTCAATTTCCTCACAGTGTCTTTGATGAACAAAAGTTTCAATTTAGGGGTGCCTGGATGGCTCAGTTGGTTGAGTGTCCAACTTTTGATTTTGGCTCAGGTCATGATCTCCCTGTTCGTGGGATCGAGCCCCAAGTCAGGACCTGTGCTGACAATGCTGAGTCTGTTTGGGATTCTCTCCCTCTATCTCTGCCCCTCCCCTACCTTGCTCACTCTCTATCTCAAAATATATAGAGATTTTTTTAATTTAAAATAGTGCCATTCATAAATATTTTATTTATTTGTTTATTTATGTACTTATTTATTTTCGCTTAACTATGTATTGTGAACATATTCCCATGCCATGAGATATTGTTCTACACTATGATTTTTTAATGTTTCATTAGCATTCCATTGTATTTTTATCCATAAAACAAAACTCTGATGAACATTTATTTCCACATTTTCTTTTTGTTTTGTATTGTTTTGTTTTGTATTTTTAATATTATTTAAATCCAAGTTAGTTAACATATAGTTAACATATACTGTTTCAGGAGTAGAATTTAGTGATTCATCATTTACATATAACACTTGGTGCCCATCCCAACAAGTGCTCTCCTTAATGCCAATCACCCATTTATCCCACCCCCCACCCAGAACCCCTCCAGCAACCCTCAGTTTGTTCTCAGTATTTAAGAGTCTCTTATAGTTTGCCTCCCTTGGTGTTTTTATCTTATTTTTCCTTCCTTTCTCCTATGTTCATCTGTTTTGTTTCTTAAATTCCACATATGAGTGAAATCATAGGATATTTATCTTTCTGTGACTGATATTTGATGATTAGTGTTGCTTGTGTCTGGTTGAAGAAATTGCTTCACTAAGCACATGGTCATGAAGATGATTTCTTGCTTTTTTTTTAATTTATAGAAATTTTATTTTTTTAACCTGTCATATTTACTTGTATAATCAATGTGGGATTGATTATGTGTGGAGTATGAGGGAGGCTAGAATTAAGATTCTTTTTTCTTTCTTTCTCTCTCTTTGTTTTGTTTTTGTTTGTTTGTTTGTTTGTTTGTTTTGATAGCCAGTTGACCTTGCACAATTTTTTGGAAAGAATATTCTTTTCTTGTGACGTTGCGATGGTGACTTGGTTGTATAGCAAATGACTGCATGTGTACTAGTTCAATTTCTTGATTTCTAATGTCTATTTTCTTCCATTGTTTTATTTATCCAATATTTTATCAATACTATAATTTTTAGTGTAATTTTATAGTAAGTCTTGAAATCTAGTAGCCTAAGACTTACAGTTTTAATTTTCTACCAAACTTCATTGGCTAATACTTAGGGTATACATTTCCATATGAATTTTGGAATCAATTGTCAATTGTTGGGGAAAAAAATCTGGGATTTCTATAAAGAATTGTGATGAAGCTATAGATTAATTTTTTGGAGTTTGAAAACCTAATAACATTTAGAATTATAATCTAGAAACATGACTTTCTTTTCTATTAAGTTACTTGGAGACGATTCTCAGCAATGTTTTCTAGTTTCTATGTGAAATTCTTTCATACGTACTGTTTTCTTGATGCCTTTGTGTAAGATATTTTTAAATTTCACTTTTAATTGTACTGCTGATACAGAGAGATGCAATTGAGCTTTGTATATTGAACTTATTTGTATATTAGCTCTTTGTTAAACTCATTTATTATATCAAATAATTTATGTGAATATTTTCAGGGGGACAGATGTTTTATATATGTAATTATATCATCTACAATAATGACAATTTCCTTTTTTATCATACCACACTTTATAATTTTTCTTTTGCTTATTGTAATTATATTGCACTCACCAGTGTCTCATAAAGCATTGAATACAAGTATTTATAGGAATAGTCTTGCCTTGCTTCTATGAAATGGGAGTTAATATTTTTCTATACCTATAATATTTTTCTCTACATTATTTTCTTTATACCTTATCAAATTTAAGATCTCCTCATCTATTCCTAGGTTGATAAAAATTATTATAAATGCAGTAACGGATTTTATCAAAGTGTTCTATGCATCTGTTGAAATACTCATATCATTTATCTATTTTCTCTTCCACATTTTTACATTTAATTGCTTAATATTCCAATGTTAAACCACCTTGCATTCTTGATAATAGTTTCCTCTAGGTAATAGGATCTCTTTTTTAATATATTGTTACATCAAAATAGCTCACATTTGAAATTGCCTTTGCATTTATTTTCCTCTAGGTAATAGGATCTCTTTTTTAATATATCGTTGCATCAAAATAGCTCACATTTGAAATTGTCTTTGCATTTATTTTCGTAGGGGATAAAGGTTTATCTTTTTTCCTTTCTGTAATGTCTTTGTAAGGTTTTGGTATCAAGGTTATGCTAGTCTCATAAGTAAATTTAAACAGTATGTCTTTCTATAGAGTTTTTGATAGATTTAAAAATTGTTTCCTACCTGAATTTTGAAAAAAAAAATACCAGTGTAATTATTTATTTCAGAATGGGGAATATCTTAGTTCTGGGATCAACTTATTTTAAAATTTTTAAAAGATATAGATTTTTATATTTCTTTTTGTGTGTGTTTTCTTTTAATTTGTGATTAGGGAATTTCATAAAAATAATCTTCAAATATATTAACATAATGTTGGAGGATCTGTAGTGATGTTATTTCATTCTACTATAGGTAATTTCATGTTTCTCTATTTTTTTCTTTGATGAGGTTTGCTTAGGATTCATGGGTTTCAATTTCCCCCCCCCCCAAAGGACCAATTTTAGCTTTATCCATTTTCTTTATTTACCTGTTATATATTTTATTGATTTCTTGCCTTACCTTTATTATTTTCTTTCTGTGGATTTAATTTGTTGTTCTTTTTTGGCTCTTGATATAGAAATTTAGGCTGTTGGTTATTTTTAACTTTTCTTATTTTCTAATACAAGCATTTGGAGGTATATATTTTGCTTTCAATATTGCTTTAACTCCATATTAAATACCTTGTGTTAGTTATAATTTTATTATTATACAGTTGAAAATATTTTCTAATAATCCTTGTGATTTTGTCATGTTTTTAATTATCATTTTAGAGAGAGAGAGCATGCTAAAGGGGGAGTGGGGCAAAGGGAGAGAGAAAGAATCTTAAGCAGGCTGCACACTTAGCATGGAGCCCGACATGGGGCTCAATCCTACCACTCTGACCCTAGGATCATGACCTGAGCTGAAATCAAGAGTAGGATGCTTAACCAAATGAGCCACAGAGGCACCCCATGACTTTGTCTTTAACCAAGAGATTTAGATGTGTACTGATAATTTCAACCACGCTGAGGATTTACTAGTTTTAGTTGTTTTTTTTTTTACATTTTTTTCATTGTGATAAATTACATATTTAACCAATTTAACAAAACTAAGTACATTTCAATGGCATTCAGTATTTCCAAAATATTGTGCAACATTTAGCAGTATGTAGTTCCAGAAAATTGTTTTCCAAAGGAATCCATTAAACATTCATTCCATGTTCACACCACCCCCAGCCAGTGGAAAACACTAATCTCTCTAGCTCCATCAATTTTCCTATTTAGTATATTTCATATAATGGAATCATAAATTTGTGGTCTTTTGTGTCTGGCTTCTTTTACTAAGCATAATATTTTCAAGCATAATCCATGCTGGAACATGTATCAGAACTTCATTTCTATGACTGAATAATATTGTTTGGTATGAACAGACCACATTTTTTTCTGTAAACATAGCAGCTGATGGATATTTGGATTGTGTTTGGTTTTGTAAATTTTGGCTTTGTGAGTAGTGTTTATATGAACATTCATGTATGTACAAGTTTTTGAGTACAGGTTTCCAATTCGTTCCAGTACATACATAAGAGT
This sequence comes from Panthera tigris, assembly GCF_018350195.1. Taxonomy (NCBI): domain Eukaryota; kingdom Metazoa; phylum Chordata; class Mammalia; order Carnivora; family Felidae; genus Panthera; species Panthera tigris. The sequence continues at coordinate 112,322,911 of NC_056667.1, read as the reverse complement.
GCACTTCCACTTAAAAAGTATTTATTTAAATTACTGAGGAGATAGCAGACACTTTCAACAGGCTATACCATTTTATATTTGCATTAGCAATGTGCAAAATTTCTTATTTCTCCACATCCTCGCCAGCATGTGTTACCCCCCATTTTCTGTTTTGTTTTGTTTTGTTTTGTTTTTAATCTCGCCATCCTAGTGAGTCTGAAATGGTACTTGCTATAGTTTTGATTTGTATTTCCCTAGTGACTAATGACATTGACCATCTGTTCATGTGGATATTGACAAGCATTTGTAGATCTTCTTTGGAGAAATGTCTATTCAAGAACTTTGGATATTTCTGAATTGGATTGTTTGACTTGTTTTTGTTGAATTGTAGGAGTTACTCACATATTTTGGATACCTTATGCTTATCAGATACATGATTTGCAAATGTTTCCTCCCACTCTGTAGACTTTTTTCTCTTTCTATTGATAGTGTTTTGTTGAGCAAAAATTTAATTTTGATTAAGTACTTTTCTTATGTATTTTGTTTCTATTATTGTTCATGCTCTTGGTGTCACATGTAATTAACTAGATCCAAGGTCATGAAGATTTAATCTTGTGTTTTGTCATTGAGGGTTTTATATATTTTGTGTATTAAATTTAGGTCTTTGATACATTTTGAGTTAGTTTTGGGTATGGAGTAACGTATCAGTCCAAATTAATTATTTTGTATATGGCTTTATTTCTAGTCTGTCAGATGTATTCCCTTGATCTATATTTATAGCCTATGACATTACAACACTATTCTAAATACTGTAGATTTTTTACTAAGGTTGGACATCGAGAAGTGTGGGTTTTCCAATTTTATAAATATTCTCCAAGGTTTTTTGGGCAATTCTTGTCCCTTTAAAATCCATATGAGGGGTGCTTGATCTGTTAAGTGCCAGATTCTTGATTTTGGCTCAGGTCATAATCTCACAGTCATAAGATCAAGCCCCAGATTGAGCTCCACACTGGGAGTGAAGCTTTCTTAAGATTCTCTCTCTCCCTCTCCCTGTGCTCCTCCCTCCCTAAAATAAAATAATAATAATAAATAAAATAAAATCCATATAAACTTTAGAAGCAGCTTTTCCATTCCTGCCTCCTTTTCAGGAAATTCTGTTAGATTTGAATAGATATATTGAAACTGGAGATCACTTTGGGAGTATTGTCATTTGACAAGATAAATTCTCCCAATCCATGAACATGTGGTATATTCTATTTATTTGAGTCTAATTTCTTTTTTTAATTTTTTTATGTTTATTTATTTGAGAAAGAGACAGAGAGAGAGAGAGAGAGAGAGAGAGAGAACAAAGACAGAGACAGAGCATAAGCGGGAGAGGGACAGAGAAAGAGGGAGGCACAGAATCCAAAGCAGGCTCCAGGCTCTGAGTTGTCAGCACAGAGCCCAGTGCAGAGCTCAAACTCAGGAACTGTGAGATCATGACCTGAGCCAAATCGGACGCTTAACCAACTGAGCCACCCAGGTGCCGCGTGTCTAATTTCTTTCAGCAATGTTTTGTGTAATTTTTGGTGTACAACCCTTATACTTTGGTAAAATTGATTTCCAGTATTTATTTTATTTGTTTAATGTTTATTTATTTATTTTTGAGACAGAGGGACAGTGAGGGGGAGGGGCAGAGAGAAAGAGGGAGACAGAAAATCCCAAACAGGATTTTGGGAGCCTGATTTGGGGCTTGAACTCAGGAGTCATGAGATTATGACCCGAGCAGAAACCAAGAGTCAGACGCTCAACTGACTGAACCACCCAGGTGCCCAAATTTACAAGTATTTTATTATCTTGATGTTGCCATAGATAAAATTGTTTTCTTAATTGCATTTTCAGATGGTCCACTACTAGTGTTTAGAAGTACAATGATTTTGTGCAGGGATCTTGTACTGTGCAAATCTGCTGATTTATTTCTTTAGCTCTACTAGGATTAGAAGTAGGCTGGAAGGACAATGTGGAGCCAAAGAGGATTACTCACAAGCCTTAAAATGTAATTAAATTTGCCTTACTGGGTTTGAGACTTGTTTGGGACTCTATGACACCTTTCTTCCAATTTCTTCCTTTTGGAATGAGAATGTCTATCAGATGTGTCTCAGAATTGTATCTTGGAAGCAGATACCTTGTTGTCTAGTTTTACAGATTCATAGATGGAAAGGAATGTTCGTGCCAAATAAATTATACCTGAAATCTTATGCATACCTGATTTAGAAGATATTAAGAAAATCTTCGGCAATTTAGAGTTGATGGTGGATTGTGTTAACATACGTGAAAGCTGTGACCTTCAACCCAAAGTTGGAAAATACACTGTGATCTGCCTGAACATGCTTGTTTCTCAAAGCTACTAGACCTTCTTCTTCCTGTGTATACATTTCCAAAGTGTGATAAAATAGACTTGTTAGCTCATCAAAAAATAGGTTTGCAGAAATGATGAAATTGAGGGTCTGCAGTCCATTTACACTACATCTAAAACACTGAAAAAAAGAGGGGGTATCTTTAGATAATGCCTGAAATAAGAACTAAAACACAGAGAGCAAAAAGCTATTCAAAACACAAAACCAAGGCAAACTTGCATTCAGAAAAAGTGAAATCTTACGTTGCTCACAGTTTGCCACAACAAATGGGTCAATCTGATAACAACTGAGGCTCAAACACGGACTTTGACAGTAATTGGCCACTGAAAACATGGTAAGTAATTACACTCTATGTTATATATCCATTGGCCACTCACAGCATATTTTTGTTCTCTTTAAAATACATTTTCACTTCTCCGGGGTACATCATGTTTTCAGTATAATGGACATTCAAACTGAGATGGAATGGTTTTGGGGGTTTCATGATATTTGAGGGGGAGAAAATGTACCCCTAGGAAATCATGACAGGATAATGTGTGGGAGTTCAGTGGTTTTGAAAGGTGAGATTATAGAGAGGACTTCCATCGTCTGTGTTCGTGTTTGGGTAAGAACTATCTATATGAATTAGGAGTGTCAACCCTGTATATTTTCATGTGCATTTGTTTTTGACAAAACTTGAATTTACTACCATGCTTAACAATTGCTTAGCTCGCTATTTTCTTTTTGCATCCAAACCCCATAGAAGAAAATCCTTTAAACGATGTTGTCTATAATTTTCAAAGCTTAGACAAAATAAACATTTTTAGAAATGGTCATAAATGGCTTAAAATACATGTGAAATCTAAAATAAAATAAAAAGTAAAAGATATTTAAAATCTAATGAGGATAATAACCATTAGAGAAATTGACTCTATAATAAAAAAAATTCTACAGCAAAAGTTACCAGATTGAAATGATTATACATGAATTTTACAATAAGAATGTATAACTCCTTTTGGGGCACCTGGGTGGCTCAGTTGGTTAAGCGTCTGACTTTGGCTCAGGTCATGATCTCATGGTTCATGAGTTCGAGCCCTGCGTCGGGTTCTGTGCCAACAGCTCAGAGCCTAGAGCTGGTTCAGATTTGGTGTCTCCCTCTCTCTCTGTCCCTCCTCTGCTTGTGCTCTGTCTGTCTGTCTCTCTCTCTCAAAAATAAATAAAAATTAAAAAATTAAAAAGAATGTATAATCCCTTTTAAAAAACACAGAAGACAAATATAGAAAAACTATCTACCTTATCATATGAAATTAGTATAACCTTGATGTTGAAACTAGGTAAAATTCAACTGAGCTTCTAGTCATGATGAAATAAACACTACCAGATTTATTCTACTGTACAAAAAGCAATTAAAAAACGGACAAAAATTGGGGCACCCATTTTCAGACAGTAGATAATAAGCAGTGCAGGACTAATCCTTGAGAGAAGAAAACACTGAGGTTGGCAACGTATTGACTCAAGCTGTCCACCTAGGGGCAATTTCTGCACAATGGTGAAGGGAAATTGAGCCTAAGAAGAACAAGGTAGTCTTAGGGAGATTAGTGGGCAGACATAGCATTTGGAGCTATTGACATGGATGAAATTTGAGGGGCAGAGTGCTGAGTAGGAGGGAGATGGACATAGGAAGAGCCCTGGGAGTCTGTGTGTATGTCCCTCATGGTTCCTTGATCAAGGGCTCAGGCAAATGTGCTCTACAAGGTTCCACTTACCTAGGCAAAGTGTAGCTTCTAAGGAGTTGAGAGCGGAATAGAGATTGCAAACGTCTGCACACTCAGAGATATTGGGATTTAAGCCAAGCCAAGGTGGAGACAGGTTCAAATGCATTTCCAGCGTCAGTTGAACATCAAGAAAGGTAAAGGAGCATGGTCTTCAGGAAGTGTTATGCCCTAGGAATAAGGGAACACTGAAAGCGTCCAGACCTACCAAGGAAAATAACAAAGCCTACGTGGTCAAGATAATCTACAAATTACTTCTTTCCTATCAGAACAAAACACAACAAAATGTGTATGTACACAAAATACTCGATTTTTGTATCCCGCTAAGAAATTTATGTGACTTTGGTTAAAATACATCACTAAAGCAGCACAAGGTTTGGAAAAATAATAAAGGAATTTGTCCTATTGTCACATTCTCATATTTAAAGACAGAGGCAGTTGTTGGTAGCATTGCATAATGGCTCCAAATGATTCTCATCTCCTAGTGCTCATCTGCTTGTGTGATCTTACTCCCTGAGTGTGAACTGGACCCAGTGACTTGTTTCTAATGAATATGATCATTTCCAAGATTAGGTTATAAATGATGGTAACTTCATCTCTTTTTCTCTGTCTCTCTCTTTCTCTGTCTGACTGTCCCTCTCTTTTCTGTGCTGTGTCTCCTTGGCTTACCCCCTTAAGAGAACAAACTGTCACATTTGAGAGGTTGACATGGCAAATGCTGAGGGAATTCGAATGAGATCTTTGGCCAATGATGCATGAAGAAGGAGGCTTGTGGTCCAACACCTTGCAAGGATCTGAAACCAGCCTATAACCATGTGAGTAAGCTTGCAAGTGGATCCTTCCACCATCTGGCCTTGATGTTACAAGCAGGCTGGGTCCAAAGACCCAGAGGAGATTCCCACAAGACAAGCCAAGAGGGTACTTGGCTTCACACAGGAGGGAAATCAAACCCAAGCTGAAGAATGTGAAGGCAGAGTTCATTAAATAGCATTAGTGACAGGTAGAGAATAGCAGACCGAGTGTCTGGGAGACGCAGAAGGGAAGAGAATGAGTCTGGCCATTGCTTAAGACTAGGAGCTTATGTTGGAGAGGGCTCTAGAGTCCACCTTCCTTTAGGATCCAGGATAGAATCCAATCAAAAGCAGGTGACAGTATGATTCCATAAATCACTGAAGGTTGGGGGTACTGATGCCAGTGTCAGCCGAGGTTTGTTCAAAGCCAATGTCCTGGAAAGTGTTTGGGATCCATCTCTTCTCAGATGTCATCAGGTGTTTGGCTCCTGGGACCAAACTCAGAGAATGATTCACTTTCTTGCTTCCCCCTTGAAACAGGAACATCACTCTTATGGCTTATTCAGAGGCAGAAGGTGGAACATGAATAAGTAGGGCCCAGTAGAAAAAGAGCAGAGAGAGAGAGAGAGCTTTTTTAAAAATGGAGTCCCTTCAGCTTCCCTACCTCATTGAGATGACTCCAGCCCTCAGTGACAAATTCACAAAGCTTCCTGGGCAACTGTGAAGCAACGGGACTATCCAAGATATGCCCGGGTGTGTTATCCACAGGAGCTGTGAGGTAATAAAGATGTATTATTTTAAAATGCTAAGTTTTGGAGCCATTTGTTAGGGCAAAATAAATAATTAATACAGGTATACGGTATTAATTTTAAATATAGTATAATTAATTAAGGCTGTTGCTTGTAATTAGGAGTGTTTTTTGCAATTGTTTGAGCACTTTAACATAATAGCTATACAAAGAGTTATAGACAATAAAATGTAATATTAAATGGAAAGGAATAAAAATATTCAAGTAACCAAAAGATTGAAACATTAACAAGAAAACGAGAATGAATTGGTCGCAGCCTTGGCAGGAGGCAGGATGCTTTGGCTTTGTCTGGTCTGCTGCAGCCCAGCCAGGCCCTGAGACTCGGAGCATCCAGGAGGCTGGACTCTGCCTTGGGGACCCCTTCCCGGGCTGGAGACTTGGAGACTCTGGTCTGCACTGATGCCTGGCCTTGGAATCATTCCTGCCCTCACACCCAGACTGAGGACTTTCTGTCTTTTGGAGTGAATTGTAATCAATTAGGGATCCTTTATCAGTCTAGAGTTAGAAGTGAGAGGGGCACCTGGGTGACTCAGTCGGTTAAGTGTCTGACTTTGGCTCAGGTCATGATCTCACAGTTTGTGAGTTCTGAGCCCCGCGTCAGGCTCTGTGCTGACAGCTCAGAGCATGGAGCCTGGTTTGGATTCTGTGTCCCCCTCTCTCTCCGTGCCTCCCCCACTTGTACTCTCTCTCCCTCAAAAATAAATAAATAAACATTTTTAAAAAAAGTGAGAATTCAGATATGTGAGGCCACCATTACTACTTTGAGCACCCCAGAATAGGAGAAGGGATTTATTAGGAGTGAAAAAGAAGAGCTTGGTAAAAGCCAAAGAAAATAATGACCAGGATCCCTTCTACCAAATGCAAAGTCTACTCTGTTGAGAAGTCCAAGGATAGCTCTAAAAATAAACAGAACACCAAGCAGTCCCGCCAGAAGGATTGGAACAAGAATAAAAGAGGCGCAGCGTTTGCAGTGGTGGCCACGGCATCAGGTCTCATCCAGCTCTGCCTGCAGCTGGGACATCAGCTCCGGCCCTGGCTCCCTCTCCAGCTCTTCCTCTCTGGGCGCTGGGCAAGTCCATCACATCCCGCAGCGACCCCGGTTCTCCCAGGACTTCTTGGTGTAGGCGGGACAACAGGCGAGGTTCACGCTCCAAGTCGAAATCACCCAAAAGGATAGGAAAAGGTGGAGCCTTACCTCCAACCTCACCAAAGCGCACATTGGGAGGCTCACCAGGAATGCGACCGAAGATCATGTCAGGGGGATATTCTCCACCTACAGGAAAATTGGTTGTACAAAGGATGCACCCCGTATGTGTAACGGCTATGTAGACAGGGAGTTTGAGAATCCGCATGAAGCCAAGAAGGCACGGAAGCACCTGGATGCAAGACGAATCCATGGCTAGGAGATAAACTACCCCCCTCCCCCTGTGCTGCCCCCCTGGCTTAGTCCACCCCCAAGGCAATTCGGCCTTCCAGGGAGAGTGCTGCCACCACCTCCCCTGTGGCCCCAGTCTTCTTCCCCCCATGGAACAGGATCAGGTGGCGCCCCCTGGTGCAGGCCTCTGAGCACCTGCGACCTTGCCCTCACCTCGCAGGCCACTGCCACGTGAACAGCTCGACTGTTCCCGGTAAGCATGGCCGTCGAGCCCCCCCCCCCCCGCCCCCCGCCTCCTAGTTTACATACATCCCATCCATCTCAGTTTTGTTACCTTCCTAATGGAAGAAGGATCCACTCAGGGCAAAGCTCCAGCTGCAGAAGCAGTGGCGCTTGGTGTAGTGCCTGGAAAGATGGTCTCCAGTTTTCTGGCTAGAAAGGTTCCCTGCTTCCAGATCCCGCGAGTGAGTTTTGTGGCAAAGCCAGCAGGGATGAGCAGGACTCCAGGTGGCAGTGCAGCCCCAGCCTACAAGCACGTTTTTCCATTGCACAGATGACCTGGGCCAGTGGGAGGCCTGTGGAACCTTCAGGAAAGGGTGCACTTTTCACAGCTGCTGTTCCTGTTAGCTCCAGCCTGCTGCCCTACTTGAGTCCCCTTCTGACCTCCAGGGTCAAACGCCCGGTGTTAATTGCTATGAGTGGTTCTGTATTTACACTTGCCCATGCGCAGCCCCCCACCCCACCCCACCCCACCCCACCCCACTCTCTCTTTCTCTCTCTAAACGGTGAGCAAGCTGAGAGCTCTGTCTGTAGGGTCATCTCAACGTTCCTGTCACTGTTGTTACTCGTGGTCTTAAGGCTTTTATTGTGCAGTAGACATTTTCTGTCTTGAGTTTTTGGATCTTGGCAACATGTTAGATGATGTTGTGTTTGTACTTTGTTGGGTAGAGTGAAAGATTGTGTTGAATAAACCTAGGATTAGAATGGAAACAAAACAAAACAAAACAAAAACAAAAACACACAAAACTCCACAGGAATAACAACTAAAAGAAGAGCAGCAAAACAGATGGAAACAGGAGAAAATGGAAGGATGGTAGACTGAAACATCTCACAATTGCATGAAAATCTTAAAAATAAGCACTTTAATTAAAAGATAAATATTGTAAGATCAAAACCAAAGACCAAATATATCTCTGTCTTTAAATGGGTTGCAAATGAAATGCTGGAAAATGATATAAAATGCAGACACCCAGCTTAAAGCAGTGAATTCAGACAAAACACATTCTGAGACAAGGAATGTTGCCAAAGATAAATTGGAACACTGCATTATGAAAGTGGGTCAATTTCGCAACAAAGTATGACAATCCTAAATATGTCTGTACTTAATAGCAGAGCTTCAAGCTACCTGAAGCACAGAAAAAAAAAGGAAAAAAAAAACAGCAACAAAAACTTATACAGCAATCGAAGATTTAAACAAATCCATAATTATGATTGGAAATTCTAGTATTTCACACCTCCCAACACTTGATAGGCAGAGCACAAGAATAAAGAGAGATGTGAATAATACTATAGGCCAACTTAATTAATTGATATTTACAGACATTACACTCAGTAACTGACAAATTATGTTGTATTCAAGGGCACTGGGAGTCCTCCCGAATGCAGATAACATATATTTAGTACATTTGAAACTTAAGAAATAATACAGGTATGTTCTTGACCAGGGTGGAATAAAATTGGCAATTTATAGGAATAACATATCCAGAAATCTCTGAACTATCCAGAAATTGTTTACAACTGTATTTGTAAATTAAACATGCACAGATATTCGATTTCCGAAGGAAGAAATCACAAGGGAAATTAGGAAATATTTTGCACTGGATGATAACGAAACTAGAACATTACTGAATTTGTAGAAAGAAGCAATGACAGAACTCAGAATTCAACTGGCCTGATAGAAATTTTAATCTTCAGTGTGAGGTGAATTTATTCCTCTCCTCTTGCCATCTGTTCTCCTAGTTTCCTTCTCCTTCGCTTCCTGAACTTGTTGCCTCTGAAAACCATCAGATGGGGCCAAGTGAGGTAACCTCACTTGAGGGAAGAGACGGGGAGTGGAGATTATGGCCAAAGGCAAGCTTGAGAATGTAAGGAGTAGGCCAGTAGTGAGGGTGTGCAGTCTGGCTGGTAATACATGGCACAGTGATGTATGTGCTGATTTCCGAGTTGGTTAGATCTCTCTCCTCATTGGGGAAGAAGCATCTCTTATATGGGTCAGAACCCAAGTGGAATAATAAGGGTGTCTCTTATAATAAGGGTGTCCTGGAGCCCAGGAAGCCAATGGCAGTAGGTAGAGACTGGTTTCTATACAAAGAAACTTCAAACAAGTGAGTATGTTAAGGATAATGGGATCCAGTCTTCTCAATATTGAGCAATCAAGTTAAAGATATGGAAAGTAAAAGAGAGAGAGATACGGAGAGACAGAGAGAACTTGAATGATTTCTATGCTGTTGGATTAGAATTAGAGATAACCTTTATGAGTTCATGGTTGTCAACGTAGACAGATAAAGAAACAATCAGATGTAAATGTGTTCACAATGTATAAATGTGTAGATGTATGTGTACGTGTGTCTAGTAAAAAATATCTAACTCCCTAACTGCCCACTGAGGTGCCTGGGAAGCAGTAAGCCATCAGCAGTAGCATATATACTACTTAGGTCTGAGCTTCTAAATACCCTTTGCCAATAAAAGGAACAAAGAACCCAATTAAAAAATCTGCAAAAGAAAATAAAAGACAAAATATTTGAACAGATGTCTCATGAAAGAAGACATTCAGATGGTTAAAAGGCACCTGAAAAGTGAAAAATATCATTACTATCATGGAAATATGAATTAGAGCTGCAATGGACATAAAAGAGAAGGGCACTTGGGTGGTTTGCTAGGCTGAGCATGGGACTCTTGATCTTGACCCAGGTCATGATCTCATGTGGGATTAACCTCTCATTTGGATCTGAGCTGAGTGTGGGATTCTCTCTCTCCTTCTGCCTCTTTCTTTCCCATGCAAGCACTCTCCAAACAAAGAGACAAACAACCACAAATGAGTACACTACACATCTGTGAGGATGTCTGCCCCTCGTGCTGGAGAGGATTTGAAAGAGCTGGACCTCTAGCAAACTGCTCATAGGAGAGTCAAACATTATAAATACTTTTAAAAAGAACTTGGGATGCCTGGGTGGCTCAGTTGGTTAAGTGTCCAACTTGGGCTCAGGTCATGATCTCATGGTTTGTGGGTTCAAGCTCCGCATCTGGCTCTGTGCTGACAGCTCAGAGCCTGGAGCCTGGTTCAGATTCTGTGCCTCCTTCTTTCTCTGTCCCTCCCCCACTCACACTCTGTCTCTCTCTTTCTCTCAAAAATAAATAAATAAAAATAAAATAAAAAAGAACTTAACTGTTTCTTTTTTTAATTTTTTTATTATTTTTTAAATTTTTAATTTTTTTTTTTAATTCTTGAGAGGGAGAAAGAGACAGAGCATGTGCAGGGGAGGGGCAGAGAAGAGGGAGACACAGAATCTGAAGTAGGATCCAGACTCCGAGCTGTCAGCACAGAGCAGGATGTGGGGCTTGAACTCACAAACGTGAGACCATGACCTGAGCGGTAATTGGATGCTTAACAGACTGAGCCACCTAGGTACCCCATCTTTTTTTAATGCTTATTTATTTTTGAGAGACAGAGAGAGAGGGAGGGAGAGGGAGAGGGCAGAGAGAGAGGGAGACAGAATCTGAAGCAGGCAAATTATACATTTTAGATATGTGCAGTTTATTATATGCCAATTATTTCTTAATAAAGCTGTTACAGGTGTGCCTCCTTTTGCTCTGCTTCATTTTACTGTGTTGTTGTTGTTGTTGTTGTTGTTTTCCCAAACTGATAGTTTGTGCAATGCTGTATGGAGCCAGTTCATCTGTGCCTTTTTACCAACATTTGCTTACTTTACGTTTCTGTGTCACATTTTCGGGAATCCTAACATTTCCAACTTTTTAATTATTATTACATTTGTTGTGGTGACCTGTGATTGGTGATCTGTGATGTTCCTACTGCAACTGTCTTGAGGCGTCACAAACCACACCCATACAGGACGGTAATCAATGTTGTATGTGATGTGACGGCTCCACTGACAAGCGTCTTCCCTCTTTCTCCTTCTCTCCAGGCCTCCTCATTCCCTGAGACATAACAATATTGAAGTGAGGCTGATTACCAGCCCAATCATGGGCTCTAAGGGTTCAAGTGGAAGGAAGAGTCACATGTCTCTCACTTGAAATCAAAAGTTAGCAATGATTAAGTTTAGTGAGGAAGGCATGTGGAAAGCTAAGACAGGTCAAAAGCTAGGCCTCTTGGCCAAGCCATCAGCCAAGTTGTGAGTGCAAAGGAAAAGGTCTTGCAGGAAATTAAAGTGCTTCTCCAGTGAACACACAAATGGTAAGAAAGTGCAACAGCCTCATTGTTGATGCTGGAGAAATTTGAGTGGTCTCGATAGATCGAACTAGCTACGACGTTCCCATAACCAAAGCTTAATCCAAAGCAAGGCCCTGACTCTCCTTGATTCTAGTAAGGCTGAGAGAGGGGAGTAAGCTGCAGAAGGAGAGTTTGAAGCTAGGAAAGACTGATTCATGAGGTTCAAGGAAAGAAGTCCTCTCCATAGGATGAAAGTGCAAGATGAAGCAGCAGGTGCTGATGTAGAAGCTGCAGCAAGTTCTCTGGAAGATCCAGCTAAGGTCGTTAATGAAGGTGGATCCACTAAGCAGCATATTCTCAGTGTAGACAAAACAACCTTCTGTTGGAAGAAGATGCCATCTAGGACTCACATAGCTAGAGAGGAGAAGTCAATGCCTGGTTTCAAAGCTTCAAGGAACAGGTGGACTCTTTTGTTAGGGACTAACACAGCTGGTGGCTTTCACATTGAAGCCAATTCTCAGGGACTATGAAAATCTTGGGACTTTTAAGAATTCTGCTAAATCTACTCTGCCTATGCTCTATATATGGGATAAAAAAGCCTGGATGATTAAAACATGGTTTACTGAGAAAGAGAATGAGTGGGGTAGGGACAGAGAGAGAGAGAGGGAGACAGAGGATCCAAAGTGGGCTCTGCAGTGAGAGCACAGTGAAAGCACAGAGCCCGATGTGGGCTCAAACTTACTAACCATGAGATCATGACCTGAGCCAAAGTCAGATGCTTAACCGATTGAGCCACCCAGGCACCCCTAATTATTTTTTAATTAAATATAACATACAATAAGTCATCCCTCAACCCAGATATTCTCCTTCCTAAATTTACTCACGGTAATAAAAGCAATTTCCAAAAATCACACACACACACACACACACACACACACACACACACACACATACATGCACAATTTTGATAATGGCTTGTTTCTTAGTTGTCAAAAGATGTAAACAACCTAAATGTCCTTCAAGAATAGAATGGATAACCAAATTGAGGTATAGTCATGCAATGGAATGCTACTCAGAAATGAAAAAAAAAAAAAAAAAAGAGCAGCTACATAGGTAGCAACATGGATGAACTTCAAGAACATGATGATTCAAGAAGTCAGACACAACAGTATCTACTCTGATTTTACTTATATGGGGTTCAAATAAAGATGAAAATGACCTGTGTTGATAGGTATCAGAACAGTGGCTGCCCGTAGGGAATGGGCATTGATTGAAAGAGTGCACAAGGCATTTTCAGGAGTGATAAAAATGTTCTATATAAGGTTTAGGGTATTGGACAAATGAGATATTCATTTGTCAAAACTGTTTGAGGAGCCCCTGGGTGGCTCAGTCAATTAAGCCTTCAGCTTCAGCTCAGGTCATAATCTCATAGTTTGTGAGTTTCAGCCCACATTGGGCTCTCTGTGCTTCCTATCCTCTGTCTCCCTCTCTTTCTGCCCCTCGCTTGCTCTCATGCACTCTCTCTGTCTCTCTCAAAAATAAATAAACATTAAAAAAAAATCCAAAAAAACCCTGTTTGAATTATATGCTTAAGATCTATGCATGTAACTGTATAAAATTTTAATTGTAATTCACAACTAGACAAGAATACAGCATCCATATTCATGTTGTCAGTGATAACCACATACAGTTCAAATGTTTGTTATAATAAAATAAATAAATAAATTGAAATATACTCACTCAATGTGTATTTATCCAACAAATGAGAGTGAACTAGTTACACCTCCAAAATAAGGGAATGAGTGAACTATAGAGATATAAGAGTGAATCATAGAAGCCAGACATGAAATAAAACATACACCATGGCTCTATTTTTCTTAAGTTAATAAAGAAAACAAAACATACATGGTGTAAAAAATAATCAGAGTCATCGGGGCACCTGGGTGGCTCAGTTGGTTAAATGTCTGACTCTTGATTTTGGCCCAGATCATGACCTCAAGGTCCATGAAATTGAGTCTTGCATCAGGCTCTGTGCTGACAGTGTGGAACCTGCTTAGGATTTTCTTTACCTCTCTCTTCGCCTCTCCTCTCTCTCTCAAAATAAATAAACATGAAAAAAATAGTTATAGTCATGACATTTGAGGGGCAAGTGAATGGAGTGGAAAACAACAGGAGCTTGTGGGGTTCAAGTAAAGTTCTGTTTCTCGAACTGGGTGGTACCCACATGAGTGTGTTCTCTATAAAATTCCAAAAAGATGTGTACACTAATAATTTGTATAACTTTCTGTATGTATGTTATCATTTCAAAGTCAGTGTTTTAAAAAAGAGCAACAATTGTTTATTTGCTAATTTAAATCCTGGTAGCACATTAGTAAATAAATTATCATGCTAAATTAATTAATTTAAAAAATGTCGAGCAGGATCCTTTGAAGAAGCAGAAAAGTGGTTTAACATTTAAAAACCTATTAATGTAAATCCACATTAACATATTTATGAGGAATAATTATACAAGTATCTCAATAGATATATAAAAATAATCAATAAAAGTCAACATCCATTCACAGCAACAAAATTATCTTTAGCAAAGTGAAAATGGAAGTAAATAATCTAAATCTTTGTAAATTTCAAACATTTGAGTGTTGATCAAGAAAATAAGATGACAAAAAAATAAGAGAAACAAAGATGGGAATGAATAAGCTATATCACTTTATGTATAGATAATATACCTACCTTAAAAAATCTAATAGGATTTATAATCCATTGGAATTCATCAAGAAGTTCATCAGGATTACCATATAAAATCAATCTTTAAAATTCATAACATCTCTAAAAAGAGCACAAAGGAAGAAAAATCTAATCACAAAAAATATTCAAAATATCAATCAAGTGTATTTAGAAACCAACCTATAAGATATAAACAAGATGTTTTTAGACAAGATGTTACAGCTCGTGAAAGAAAATGAAAGACCTGAATAAATGAGGTGAGATGAAATGTGTATTCATAAGAAGACTTGCTGATAAAACTATCTCAATTAATCTATAAATCCAGTATCTTTCCTATTAAAAGCCTAATAGCTTGTGACCATTGAAATGGAGAAGTTCATCTACGTGTTCATATTAAAAAGAAAGGTACAGATCTTCTGCCCATTATTTAATGAGATCGGTTTTTTTGGTGTTAAATTGTATGTTTTTTTAAAATATATTTCGGATATTAACTCGTATCAGATTTATCACTTACAAATATATCCCCCCATTTAATGTGTTGTCTTTCTGATTTGTTGATTGTTTTATTCACTGTGCAGAAGCTTTTTGTTCTGATGTCTTCCCAATAGTTTATTTCTGCTTTTGTTTCCCTTCCCTGAGGACACAGATCCATAAATATGCCAATGTCTAAGAGACTACTGTCTGTGTGTTCTTTTATGAGTTTTATGGTTTCAAATCTCATCTTTAGGTCTTTAATTCATTTTGAGCTTATTTTTGCATGTACGGTGTAAGAAAGTGGTCTAATCTCATTTTTTTCAGGTAACTGTCCAGTTTTCCCAAAAGCCTTTATTGAAAACAAACAAACAAACAAACCATCTTTTCTCCATTTCATACTCTTGCCTCCATTGTTGTCAATTAATCGACCATATAGGCATTGGTTTATATATGGGATCTCTGTCTATTCTGTTGATCTATGTGTCTATTTTGTGCCAGTCCCCATACTGTTTTGATTACTGTAATTTTGCAGTTTATCTTAAAATCTGGGCTTGTGATACCTCCAGCTTTTTTCTTCTTTCTAGAGATTACTTTGACTACTCAAAGTTCTTTTTGATTCCACACAAATTTTAGGATCATTTGTTCCAGTACTATAAAAAATGCTATTGATATTTTGATAGGGATTACATTAAATCCGTGAATTGTTTTGGGTAGTATGGACATTTGAACGACATAAATTCTTCCAATGTCTCTCTGCTACTTCATTCTTAGTGTATAGATGCACAAGGTCAAGAATCTACTGTTTTCAAAGTGAAGGCTATGTACTAATGATATATGCTATCAGACATTTTAAACACACAATAATTAAAATAGCATGGCATTTTGATACAGGGGGAAACATGTAGATAAATGGATCCACATGTATATGGGAGTTTGGTGTATCATAGAGGTATTTTATCAGTGGGTCAAAAATTTATTTTTCAGTAGGGTAAATCCCCAAAACCATGTTACATTCAGGAAAAATAGTAAAATAAGATTTGTATTTGGTGCAAACACCACCACTATTCTGTCCAGATCCCCTAGGATCCCTTTTTATCACTGCTGTACTTTCTTCTTCAGTGCCTGTGTACTTTTACTTCCAATGCCAAGAGTCTGTGCTTTTCTTGGGTGGCCTGTCCTTGATCTCCTAAAGCTACCTTGCCTTTTTTGCTTCCTCCCCCTGCCACTACCAAATTCATACTTCTGCCTTTTATCTTTTGAAGAAAAAAAAAAGAACAATGAAAAAGTGTTCTACCTAAAATTTTCCCTAATGGGAGGATTTTTCTTCACAACTGTCTTTCAGGATGTCTAAGAAAATGGTACCACTTTCAGGAGTTGCCTAAATGTCACACAGAATCATCTGTAAACCAAACCCAATTGGTCTCTTTTACTGTCAACTGTAGGAATTCATATTAAAGTCATAGGGACAGTTTGTTGATGAATGACTCTTAGGAAATTATTAGTGTAAATAATTATGAATTTAATTTCCAAGACTCTTATTTTCTGTTGATTTTTCATAGGAGATTCTTTTTGTACTTTTTTTATTTTTATTTTTTTTATTTTTTAATGTTTAATCCTGAGAGAGAGGCAGAGTGTAAGTGGGGGAGGAGCAGAGAGAGAGAGGGAGACACAGAATCTGAAGCAGACTCCAGGCTCTGAGCTGTCAGCACAGAGCCCAACGTGGGGCTTGAGCTCACGAACTGTGAGATTATGACCTGAGCCTAAGTCGGATGCTTACCGACTGAGCCACCCAGGTGTCCCAATTTTTTTGTACTGTTGTTAAATTTTAGTTTACTATTCATAGTATCCTCTTGAACCTTCTGAAGATACTAATTAGATATTTTTAAGTGTTATGTTCCCTGCACTTTCTTTTTTATTCTTGATGTTTTTATATCTTCTATTGCTTTATTAATATTTTTCTATATCTACATGTTTCTATAGTTCTGTTTTTGAAATAAATATAGTCTTAAGTAGTTTGGAACGTAACAAAATTATCTTGGTTCTCAATAATATTACAAATCAGCTGGAAAAAAAAAGAATGCCTTTAAAGATGTTAGTGACCCAAATAGCATTCTTAATTTTTTTTTCTTTGCTACTCCCCCAACCATGTTTTACTAAGCCACTATTTTCTCAATGTGTGTATTGCAGGGACTTCCTCCTATCTCTCTGTCTCAGTCATTTGCTCTTTGCGTCCCTTTTACTGATCAAGTTTATTTCAGAGTTGGATTCTCAAGCCTATGGCTTCTCTGTTTCTACTTAATAGACCCCATCCTTCAGTAGGCATTCAAAATTCTAGATTGCATCAGCTAGTATTTCTAGCATTACAATAAACTTTTAAGCATGACGGGAGTTGGATGGGTTTTATTTCTCCCTAAATCTCCAAAGTGATCTTTATACATATATAGTCAGATTAAGTAATTGTTGATCCCATCCGCCTCTAAAATGTTTCCTCGGATTGTATCCCATAGCAAACCACCTACACTGGATATTAATGATCA
This sequence comes from Panthera tigris, assembly GCF_018350195.1. Lineage (NCBI taxonomy): Eukaryota > Metazoa > Chordata > Mammalia > Carnivora > Felidae > Panthera > Panthera tigris. The sequence goes on along the minus strand of NC_056667.1, from coordinate 112,305,629 downwards.
CTTGAAAGAAAAAAGAAGTAGGGACATATTCTATAATTAAATAAATATAATAATTTTTATAGCTCTAAAAATACTACGGTACACTATAAAGGAAGGGTGCATTGTGCATATAGGATTTGCAAAATTTATAAAACAAATGAACTATTTCATGTCTTTTCATCCCTTTGTGAAAGGGGATAAGTGGGGCTTTCAAACCTTTTTGTTCTACTACTCCCTAATTTTTTGATAAGTACTGTACTTCCTGACACATACAAAGTTTATGTTTAAAATGTGTCAAGTATAGTTCGAATAGTAGCAAGAACATAACATCCACACTGTTAAAACTTAACATTAAAAATCAACCTGTTGTATTACTTTTCAAAATACATTTAATAGATTCTAAATACCACCATGATTTTCTATTCATGACCTTTCATTTAAAATGTACATGAAGAGGCATCTGGGTGGCTCAGTCCGTTAAGTGTCCGACTTTGGCTCAGGTCATGATCCTCTGGCTAGTGAGTTCTAACTCCCATAGAACTCTGTGCAGACAGCTCAGAGCCTGGAGCCTGCTTCAGATTCTGTGTCTCCCTCTCTCTCTTTGCCCCTTCCCTGCTCATGTTCTGTCTCTCTTTCTCTCTCAAGAATAAATAAACATGAAAAAAATAAAAAATAAAACAAAATACACATGAATATGCTTTTCTTCGACAGTTAGAAATTTTGTATCTTTATCTCTTTGAACTTGTATTTCTCTTCTCCTTTCCAGCCAGAATTTTAGTCTCATGTAATATATCATGCCTAACACTCTTTTATCCTGAAACGTAAAGAATGAGTTCACTTACCATCTCAGAAATCTAAAATGGCTCCTGATTGCCTAATGAAAGAAATCAAAATTTCTTGATGTGAAATTAACAGTTCTGGGATTGTCAATCAATATTTCTATCTTTATTCCACTACCTTCTATCTATTCTATACACTAAGAAGAAATCTCACTAACTACCTTGAGGATTTTTTTTAAAGGTATCTGTCTGTAGAAAACCTTGCATTTTCCCAGAGTGCCTGTTACCACTTTCTTACTAAATTCACTTTTTTACCTGATTGCTGAAATATTGTGTGATGTTAAAGTCCCACTGAGACACTTTCATATCGTTGTAAAAAATTCCTTAATTCCACTGTTAAACACTCCTGAGTCCATCTCATGATAGACACATCACATCCTTCTTCATAGTTTAGCTACACACGTGTATGTCTTAACTGCCCTACCCTACTATAAAGATTATCAAAGGCATAACACATATGCCAGCCACCTTTATAATCTACGCCAAGGCAAGCATATTTATTTTCCTTCATATAATCAACATTTATCAAGATATAGGTAATTTAGGTATCGACCTTGAGTTGTCAATGGAGAAAGGGCATTTTATCACTGAGGTGTGACCATAATAATACTGCTTGAAATATCCAAGAATTACCCCAACATGTATTTATTTTTCTTCCTGCTCAGTGTGTGGGTTAGTTGGAGTTTTGTGGATCTACGTGGGGTTCACCAGAGCCAAGATCCAGATGACATATCAGGTTTTGGTCTGCCTTCCATGTCCCAGTCTGTGACCTGGGCGGAAGGGCCAGTAATCATTCAAGGATGTCACCTCACGGCGATGACAGACCACGAGGGGACGAACCAACCACACCAGCACATTTCAGGCCTCGGCTTTGCAAGTCTTACTAATATTCTATGGGACCAAGCAAGTCAGGTGGCCTTGTAAAGGGGCGGGGAATGATACTGCCACACTGGGCAAGGCCTCGAATGCATGGCATCACAATAAAGTAAGGAATTCAGACTATGATGGCCATATAATTCATCGCATGAGAAGGCATAGAACGAAGGTGTGTAAACAGGGGCTCCTGGGGGGCTCAGTCAGTTAAGTCCAACGTGGGCTCAGCTGATGATCTCACTGTTGTGACTTCGAGTCCCGAATCAGTCTCTCCGTTGTCAGGGTGGAGCCCACTTCCGATCCTCTGTCTCCCTCTCTGCCCCTCCCCTACTCATGCTTTTTCTCTCTCTCTCTCAAAATAAATAAATAAACTTTAAAAAAGGAAGATATGTAAACAAAAATAACTTTTACTGGTAAAAACATTTCGCAGAAAAGATAACTTGAGACCTGACTTTTTAGCTTGAGCTATTTGCCGGGTGTTGTGGGCAGAGGACGACGTTATATAACAGGGTTACTATTCGTAGGCACAAGGAAGAGGTTTGGATGGTCTCCACAGAGACACGTCTAGTGCTGCAGGCTGGCCGGTGCAGCACTGGGGGGAAAGGCTGTTGGTCAGAGGTACATGTACCCTGAATCTGATGAACATCTCATTCTTTGACAAGACAGTTGACCTTTATTTTGTAGACAGCAGACTACCAACAGGATTTATTTAACTTTAATCAATGTTTTGTGCAAATTGCCCTGTTGAGCTGTATAAGGTACTTAATAAACGTTTTGAATAAAGGCATGAATAAACGGCTGTTCCATTCTTCCCTCCCTGCCCGCCTCCTTCCCTCCCTTCCTTCTTCCTTTCCTTTTGGATCAGGAAGTTTCCCTAAAAAAAAGGCTATGAGGTTTCCTGAAGTCAATGTGGTAGGGTCATAAATTATTCATATAGAAATTGAGGCAAATAATATAGAAAAATGCAAACAACTAACTTGCTGAAGCAACAGAAGCAGAATTGGCTCAGCCTGCCACAGTGCCCCTGACCTCGCCCCTGACAACCCACCTGATTTTAGGACAGTTCCAGGCTGGGTTGGCCTGAGCCAGAGCCCCATGACAGCCAGCTTGAGTTAGCAAGGCTTTCGGACACCCACTCAGTGCAGTGGGCATCTTGGGGCTCTGAGACCTGCAGCGGGCTTGTGGAACTGGAACAGCAAAGGCGGCTGGCTTCAGCTTAGTCCTCTACTGCCACCTGTGTGCTGGCCGCGGCCAACACACCGTGTAGGAAAGAGCAACCGGGACCCTGGGGCAGCACTGGAATGAACAGGGATAGGGAGAGCCTAGGTGACCAGAGCCCTAGAGAGTAAGGTTCATTACCTCCTAGCCCTGCGGACTTCCTTCTGGGAGCTAATTCAGAAACCTTTGATAGGGTGTAAGGCAAGGGGAAACATTACAGAGCGTCTCTAAAGAAGGAGAGCATCCCCAGGTCTTGGGAGTAATTCACACTGTGAAGAGGCTTTGAGATGATTCAACTAGTTTCCTCGGAAGGAAAAGGACATTTTTAGAAGTGAAAGTGCCAGCTTTTCTTGGCTTTTCTCTGCCCTAGTGATTCTAAATGCATTCCTGTGGCATATGCAGAATGGACAAGGAATTTTGTTTAACAGAAAAAGAAGCTGAGTCACGGAGAGGGTAAGTAATCTGGAAATACTAAATAGTCTGGGTCTGATAACTATAGGATGAAATCAAAGTCCTTTAAGAACGTTTTAGTTTCTAAATTGTGTCTATAACTGTTTTGAAAATATTGCCTTAATTCAACTTTGTAAAATAAACATTTCAAATTATAGCAGCTGCTGATGGAATTGCTTTTACAGGAAAGTTCTAATTTCAAATTCTCTGTCTTGTCCTCATCCATGTCAGACAATATACCTTGATTTTGAGGTGCAAGGAACACGTCGATTTTGTTAAATTAATAAGTCCACGATCGGGCTAGAATATGCAATGTTTACCGAATGTAGATCCCAGAGATATAGGTGGGTCAGAGCTTCCTAATCTGGGGACAGAATAAGTGGTCATGCACTTCCAGAGTTTCAAGGAACTCAGAAAGGACATGTGAATTTCAAACACCTCACCAACACAGGACTGCTGGTAATAAAAAGTTTAATGTAGAGGTATATACCCAGTCAGTTTAAAAGGATTCACATCTTACCCTAAACCATATTTTTATTTGTTTGTGTTTAGCTTTTATTTAAATTCTAGTTAGTCAACATACAGTGCAATGTTGGTTTCAGGAGTAGAACTTAGTGATTCATATAACACCCAGTGCTCATTACAACAGGTGCCCTCCTTAATGCCCATCCTCCATTTAGCCCATCCCCCCTCCAGGAACCCTCAGTGTGTTCTCTACAGTTAAGAATCTCATAAGGTTTGCCTCCTCTCTTTCTCAATACATGTTTTTTTTTTTTTATGTTTGTTTTTATTTTTGAGAGAGAAAAAGAGAGACAGAGTGTGAGCGGGTAGGGACAGAAAGAGGGGGAGACAGAGTCCAAAGCAGGCTCCAGGCTCCGAGGTGTCAGCAGAGAGCCCGACGCGGGGCTCAAACTCATGAACTATGAGACCATGAGCTGAATCAAAGTCGGAGGCTCAACAGACTGAGCCACCCAGGCGCCCCCCAATACATGTTTTTAAGAAAGCATTTTTTGTTTGTTTGCTTGTTTCATTTTTCTAGGAGTTGAGTAGCAGTACGTTACTGAATTAAAGGAGGGGGGGAAACTGCTATAAAGGAACCACAGATTGATATCGCTGGGGGCTCAAAAGCTCCCGTTGGAACATGCCAGGTTGACATGAGATGAGTCTGCCCCACCCTGGAGGGCTGCACTAATTTGTACACAGGCCACTGGGTGTACTTTGGCCGTATGCAATCATGTCCAAATTAATACGATGGAATTAAATTAAAGCAACACGCGCATTTTTGTTTGTTTTCTTAATGGTAGTAGTTCAGAACATGTGCTATAGATTCAGTCAGACTTGGCTACAGTCCAAATGTTGTCAAATATCTGCCACATATCTTTAGGCAATTCACTTAACTTCTGAGACTCAGTTTCCTCATTTCTAAAGTAAGGCTAATACTGGTTTTAAAGTCATAGGGTTTTGCTGTGAGAATTAATTTGACTATTATAAGTGTCTTCCTGACTGACTTGAAATAATCAATTAATGAAAACTATTTAATATTACATGAAAACGTTCGAACACACACACACACACGATACTAAGGGAATTCAACCACCATCCCATCTCTAATGGAAGTAGGATAAGCATCTATAAAAAAAAATGAATGAAAATAAGACTAAGGTAAAGTATATACCAGAAGACATCCCAGGGAGTTAGCAAGGCATCTTAATATTGTGGAGAATGCTTTGGTGCCAGGTTACAAAGAATGGTTTGTCACTTACAGTTTGTGCAATACTGGTAAAGTCTCTTAACTTCTCTGGAAATTGGTTTCTTAATTTTTAAAAGGAGGTTTGTATCCCTTAACTTCAAATCTCACTGAAATATTGTGTCCTTAGTGGAACAAGTTATGTCACCTTGTGAACTAGAAAAAAAAAATACAAATTGAATTTTTTTTTCATAAGAAAGTAAGGAAACAGGAGATATGTTAATACCTATCTGGTGAAGGTGGAATTTCAGATACATTTTGAAAGGCAAGACAGCTTTCAAATGGCAATGGACAGAAAGGAGATGAACTGTTGGATTCATAACCTACACACCAGTGCTTCTCAGTGTGTGTATGTGGAGGGATTTCCAACTCATGGCTTTTGGCAACTTTGGACATACATTTGGTTGTCACAGCTGGTGGAAATGTTAATTGGCACCTCCTGGGTCAAGGCCAGGCATGATAATAAATATCCTACGATGCAGAGAAGAGCACCCTCTCCCCCAAAAAAGAATTATCTGGCTCCAAATATTAACAGTGCTGAGGTTGAGAAACGGTGATACAGACACTTAAGTCACTAGCCTACTTACTAGACATGGAGATTGAGTCAGAAAATGTTGCTGGATTATGAATGCTGGGAGGGGGAATTAGGACTTTTGTATGCAGTGTGAAACAAAAGAAGTTTACTTGTCGAGGCGTGATGAATTTACTTGGTAATGAAAGACAATCATTATGGATCTATTATTTAGCAAATCACTATTATGCAACTGTTTATTGCAGACTAAATATAGATTGGAAACAAAGTAAATTTGAATTGATTCACTCTGTCTCTATCATGTTTTGTTAATCGTAATGGGTTTCAGTGTTTTCCAGTGAGATTTCCCAATCCATTGAGAGTGGGACCTGTGGGGAGTTCAAGTTATCTATCCCCTTTGGGTTAGGCAAAGTGGCACTGTGACATGCTTTATCTAATGAAAGGGGAGCAGAGTGAGGCATGCCTGTTGTGATGGGAAGCTTTTAGGGACTGTTATACAGTTCTCCATGTTCATTCTTCTCTTGACACGTGATGGAGATAGGTTAAGTTTTCTGGATGTCACAGATATAACATAGCAGAGCTCCCTGGCTGATACAGAGTGTGCCTCCTTCTACCTTACCTGAACATTAAATATGTGTGGATACCGGGATCAGAGAGCCGCAATTTTCTTTGGATTCTAGTCTCCAGACTAGAATGAAGAGTCTAAACAAATGATTTTTGAAATCCCCTAAAGTTCCACCATCCTAAAATGAATATTTACAATGAAAAGACATTACTTTTTTCAACTTTTTCCCTAAACTCTTGGTGTTATGTAGACATTATGTAGACTGGAGACTAAACATCCAAATACTTAAATGATTTAAGGTGCTAGTCTCAGATTAGCACAAGGTTCCCAAGGAACCTTGGGATATTATTACTCCATTATGTGAAGACACATCTTTAATCATTACAAAGGTGAGAAGACGCGAAAGATTTAATTGGTAAGGAAAACGCAGGCATTTAGGACTCATTTATACTATAGCTGGTGTTACCCAGATATTTAAAGAGCAGGTGTATACTAATTTCTCATGTAAAGAAACTAAATTCCAAAGAGGTTGGAGGACTCAACAGGGTCACTCAGTCTATAAAGAATGAGTCATAAAGTGTACTCGGCTCCTATGCACTGACCATGATGCTGAGAAGTCCTTATACATTCACAGAATGCTCTGTTACTCTAGTAAATCTCTCGCTTCAGAGTTACTTTTGTTCAGTATCTTCCCTGTGTGTTTATCCTTCTGCCATTTCACTGCAGACTCAAAGAATGGGGAAAAAAAGGGCCTGAATGCCCTCTCCATCTTGTGTGTATTATTCTTAATATTAATATTATTATTAAAATTTTTTGAGATTGTTGTAGACTCCCATGCAATTATCAGAAATAAGATGGAAAGACTATAGGCTCCTCTTAAGTTTTCCCACTGGCAGTATTTTATAAAACTCTAGTATAATATGATAATTTGATTATTTACATTGGTATAGTCATAACACAGAACTATTCCACAACCAAAGGCATTCCTTGTGCGACCCTTTTATAGCCACACTCACTTTCTTGTGCCCACTTTTTTCTTAACTCCTGACAACCTCTAATCTGGTCTCCATTTCTACTATTTTATAACTTCAAAAATATTATGTAAATGGAATCATACTGGATGTACATTTGAGGATTGTTTTTTTGTTTTTGTTTTTGGTTTTTGTTTTGTTTTGTTTTGTTTTCACTCAGCATAATTCCTTAGAGATTTACCCAAAGTGTTGAGTCTCTCGATAGCTCTTTCAGGGACACCTAAGTGGCTCAATTGGTTAAGTTTCAGACTTCAGCTCAGGTCATGATCTCATGGTTTGTGAGTTCGAGCCCCACGTTGGGCTCTGTGCTGACAGCTCAGAGTCTGGAGCCTGCTTCAGATTCTATGTCTCCCTCTCTCTCTCTGCCCCTCCTCCACTCACAGTCTGTCTCTCCCAAGGAAAAAAAAACACATTAAAAAATGTTAAAAAATTATTTTCCTTATTTCTGATTATTATTTATATTATGGGTGTGTTACAGGTTTTTGAACTGTTTACCCACTGAAGAACAAACATCTGGGTTGTTTCAAGTTTGGGGCTATTATCAATAAAGCTGCTATGAGCCATTACATACAGGTTTTTACATGAACATAAAGTTCAAGTGTTTCCTTCTTGAGGATAGGTGCTGATGAGTATTATGGCTATTTCACATGTTAATTATGTATTAGTTTACAAGAAACTGCCAAACTGTTTTCCCAAGAGTCTGTACCTTTTTACATTCCCATCAACAGTATATGAATGATTCAGTATATGAATGATTCAGCCATCAGCAATTGGCTTTGTCACGATTTTTTGTTTTAGTCAATGTGACAAGTACATAGTAATATTTCTTGGTTATTAAATTTGCATTTCCCTAATAACTAATGATATTGGATGTCTTTTCACACATTTATTTGCCATTGTTCTGACCCCTTCACTGAAATTTCTGTTCATGTCTTTCAACCATCTTTCAAATAAAATCCTTTTTTAATGCCAAATTTTGCATTTTTTACTAATTATTCTAGAAATTAGTCCTTTGCTAGAAATGGGGTTCACAAATATTTTCCTCTTATCTGTAACTTTTCTTTTTACCCTAATAAAGTCTTTCTCAGAGTATGTTTTTTAGTTTTGATGAAGTCCAATTTAATGGCTCACGCTTTTCCTGTCATATTAAGAAATATTTTTCTAGCCTTAGATTATTAAGATGTTCCCCCATGTATTTTTCTTTTCCTGAGACCTTTATAGTTTCCCATTTTTTATACTTAAGTCAATGATCCAGTTTGAGTTAATTTTTTCCCAAGCTCAGATGTTTAGGTTGGGGTTCATTTGTTGGAAAGGTTATACTTCCCTCACGGAATTGCTTTTGTATTTTTGTCAAAACTGAGCTCTTGTAAAATTAGTGGTGATGATGGCAGAACTGAGGAATATCCTGAAAATGACTGAATTATCCTCTTTAGGGGGTCAATTTTATTTTATAGGAATTAAATTTCAATAAACCTTTTATGAAAAGTTCATATAAAAACTGCAGTGGGAAAATTTGTGTGAGTCTATTTCTGGGTTCTCCACTCCATTCCTTGGATCTATTGTGTCCTCACTTCTGCCGGGACCACACTGCCTTGATTACTTCGGTGTGTGGAGTGATTCTTCCCATTTTATTCCTCCATTTCAAGATTGCTTAGTCTTATGCATATTATATATGAATTTTAGAATAAGCTGTCAATGTCCTCAAAGCACTCTGATAGAATTTTATTTAATTTTGTTTTATTGACAAGAACACTTCACAGGACATCTACCCTTTTAACAAAATTTTAAGTGTACGATCCATTACTCGAGAATATAGGTACAATGCTAGACAGCAGACCTTTACAGCTTAATCATTTTGATTAACTGAAACTTTATTCCTGTTGCTTAGTAATTCACCATTTTTACCTCCTTCCAGACCCTCACAACTACCATTCCATTCTTTGCTACTATGAATTTGACTATGTTAGGTACTTCACATAAGTGGAATCGCACAATATTTGTCTTTTTGTGACTGGCTTATTTCACGTAGCATAATGTGCTCAAGGTTCATCCATGGTGTAGCATATTACCAAAGTAGCTTCTTTTTACAGGTTGAATGGTATCCCATTGTATATATCTGCCACATTGTCTTTATCATTCATCAGTTCATGGCATTTAAGTAAATTCCAAATTTTAACTACTGTGAATAGAGCTGCAATGAACAAAGTACCAATATCCCTTCAAGATAAACCCACTGGCATATGTTCAATTAATCTACAACAAAGGAGACAAGAATATACAATGGAGAAAAGACAGCCTCTTCAATAAATGATGTTGGGAAAACAGTTTCAGTTATTTGAGACTGAATTTTTGAGGGGGCACCTCTATGAACTCCCTGTACGTATGTCTTGCTAGAAATTGTTTTTCCATCTAACAGATATCTTATGAACATCACGTAGTCTAAAATTAGAGTCTGTACAGAAATCAAGTGGAGGGAGGCAAACCACAAGAGACTCTTAAATACTGAGAACAAACTGAGGGTTGATGGGGGTTGGGAGAGAGGGGAAAGTGAGTGATGGGCATTGAAGAAGGCACCTGTTGGGATGAGCACTGGGTGTTGTATGGAAAGCAATTTGACAATAAATTATATTTAACATAAAAAAATAAAAAAATAAATTAAAAAAATAAATCAAGTGCTAGCCAAATTTAGAACAAAAATAATAATAATTATTTGCATACTTATGACCCATAATTCATCTGCTAATATATGAAGTATATAAGGGGCTACAGAATAGCCTCTGAAATAAGAGTCCTTTACAGATACTGTTGAGACATCAGTCACATCACTTATGGACAGCAAATATTATGTAATATGGGAATTTAACGTCACCAAGGTTAGGGAAAAACACATTTCACTTACTGAACTTCTTCAGTAAACTCGAATTTCTTTTCCTCCATAACTATTGTTGATCCTTACTTCAGTGATTTTATTGTATTCACTTCATATGTGTGTGTGTGTGTGTGTGTGTGTGTGTGTGTGTATACACACACACACACACACACACATACATATAGGTGAATATATTGGTTGGTCGAAGATATAGAAGTTTGGGGAATAGTGTAGTGTTTCTACATTTTTAAATTATATTCTATTTTATAAAATTATATTCGTAAGAATTAACCATGTTTCAGGGCACCTGGGTGGCTCAGTCAGTTAAGCATCCAACTTTGGCTCAGGTCATGATCTCACAGTTCATGAGTTTGAGACCCGTGTCAGGCTCTGTGCTGACAGCTCAGAGCCTGGATCCTGCTTCGGATTCTGTGTCTCCCTCTCTCTCTGCCCCTCTCCCACTCATGCTCTGTCTCTGTCTCTCAAAAATGAATAAATGTTAAAAAATTTAAAAAAGAAATAACTATGCTTCTTACATAATTTTACAAAAAAATAAAAAGCGCTTTTTTAAAAAATACAAATTGTAGTTGGCTACAAAATGTCAACTTAAAGTGAAATTCTAATTTGTCATTTTTCTTTAAGGTTAGTGCATGGTGTGTGGTGTATTCTTAAAGCCAACACCTCAGTGAAACTTAACAAATATGTGTTAGCAGAAAGAAGAAAGAAAGAAAAGATTCTCAACCCCAGACACTATAAATATCTCAATAATATATTTAGAATATAATTAGTAAAAGTGAAACATTTATTTAAAAAATTTAAAAATGTTTCCAAGGTTAATTGGAGGGAACCTGGGTCAGGTTAATCACAGGGAAGGAAGGATATAATTAATGATATGGCTATTTTACATATTGAGCCCCTCATTTTCTGTGTATGTGAAAATGTAGTAGGCTGTGTAGAGTTTGGAATGTATGCTTTTCCTTTCCAAGAAAATTCTTCTGGCAAAACCATTTCTTGCATTGCTAACATTATGGCTTTCACAAAATCTTTTTTTTTTTAATTAATTTATTTTTAGAGAGACAGAGACAGTGCAAGTGGGAGAGGGGCGTAGAGAGAAGGAGAGACAGAGAGAATCCCAAGCGGGCTTGCACTAACAGTGCAGAGCCCGATGTGGGGTTCAAACCCACAAACTGTGAAATCATGGCCTGAGCTGAAACCAAGAGTCAGACCCTTAAATGACTCAGCCACTCAGGCATCCCTACAGAATCTTTTTTGGCCATGTGACAATATGGGAGATGTGCCAGGTTGACTTGGAGTGAAAGAGAAGAGAATGTTACCATGCCTTCACAGGGTGACAGAATCTTTTCTCCCCCAGTCTGATTTTTGAGTTATTTCTATGATTGATTTTTATACAACTGATTTCATTGGCAGTTTGGTAAAAATAAATGTTTTGTTTAACACAACCTAAGTTTATATGTGAAGGTATCTACATGGCATATTTACCCTCTCACCGACCCATTCGTTCAGCCATTTACTTGCTCACTCACTCACTCACCCACTCAGAGAAAATGTTTTGAAATCAAATATTGGGGTAAAGCAGTAAAGATGAGTCCTAATGGTCTCTGAGCTCAATTGATTCACAGTTCAGAAATGAGATATGCACATTTACTAATGAGTACAATGAAGTGTCAAGGATTCCATGATAGAAAGTCATACAACGTAACCTGGTGCCTCACAGAAGGGAAAGAGGTTGTTCTGGAGGTCATGATACTAAAAGAGATTACTTGTGAGAAATGTTATAGCCAATGTGAGTCTCACAATATGAGTTGGTCTTTACAAGTGGAGCAAGAGAGTGGAAGGTGTTCCATGCAGGAGCAGAATAAATGATGGGATCCTGGAATACCACTCCTTGGGATGCCAAAAGTTTTAAACTGTTCTAATGCTTGGTTTGCTATGTCAAAACAGCACTTCTAAAATGTACGGACGGTGACTTGGTCACTGGGGGACATGTGCAATCTCTTGAGACATTTTTGGTTGTCGCAACTAGGGTTGAGTGCAGGACTGCTACTGGCATCTATTGAGTAGAAGTCAACAATGCTGCTAAGCATGGTACAACGTACAGGATAGGAAAAGGAACACAATGGGTACAAAATATGATGATGCCAAGGATGTTCCACAGACGGAAGATCATGGATAGCTTTGTATACTATGTAAAGAGTTTGAACTTTACAAGGAAAGATGGTCACCAAGAGGTTTTTACACTTTTCATTTATTATATCTATATCTATATCTATATCTATATCTATATCTATATCTATATCTGTATCTGTATATCTATATCTATATCTATATCTATATCTATATCTATATCTATATATCTGTATGTATAGATATGTAGATATATAGATATGAGTTATCATTAGGATCTATAACAACAGCTTTAAGGATAAAAGACCAAATGCCAGTCAGGGGAACCAATCAACATTAAGTGAATTCTTAAGGTAATTCAGGGGTGAAGAGACTGTGTGACTTTAGTAATATCATTCCTTCAATCTGGGTCTCAGTTTTCTCATTTATAAAATAGAGGTTTGAATTAGATGATCTAATGGCCATGCAAGTGTTAAAATTCTAGAATAACTTGCTTGTAGAAAAATACAGCATTGTGAAGAATTGCTCTATATTTGCGTGCTTTTATGAATCTAAGCCACATGTGCGCACACAAACATATTCCACATGTACCTGCATCTCAACCTCCCGTTTTCAAAGCCATGAATGACACAATCAATTTGCTGTGGGTTCACTGATGAAGCCTGATATTCGTTCCTCATGAGTACTTCTCCAAAGCAAGGATTAATAACATCTCAAGTGTCCTGTATGAAGTCAAGATAATAAACCAAATAACCAACTACCTTTCTGTAATATTAGAACAATCGTCTGGTGCCTAGAGGATCTGGGAGAATTTTAGGGACCCTTCTAAGCCCTCATTACCTATGACATGGGACAATCATTCCATAAATTTAAAGCAAGTTTCATCACAATGTCGATGAAGGTCAAATGTTGCTTGTCACTAAAAGAAGTCATCCCATTATCTATTGGAAAGAACTTTAGTTTTAAGACATCCTAAAATACTTTTATAGAATTAACAAAAGCACATTACCAAAAGGAACACATAATAAAGAAAATGAGTTTGTGTGGAGAAGATAAATATGGGGTCAAAACCCAGAAAGAGCACCAGTGACTTCAACATCCTGTACTCATTATCTAACAAAAGCAGCATGAGAATAATTTCCTAGGGTCTCTCTGTGTGAGGGTCATCAGATTTGCTAGGGGAGGTAAACTGAGTATAAGAAGAGACATAAAATTCTACAGACACCATCAGGTACAAGGAGCAAAATGTATCTGAATAAACATTTATATCACAAAGGAGGAAACAGGAGAACCCAACTATATTGTGCTTTCTCAAGAAGCCAGTATTACTGAATATGACTTTAGCAAAATACAAAATGAAGAATGTTAGAGGAAATAATTTTGCCTTAAAAGTGTTTTAGAGAGAATTAGATGGAAACTATACGAGTTCCCAAAATGTAGCCAGACATCTCGCATTTTCCAACTGCAGGTGCCTATGATTGTATCATGAAATTTATGTAGCTTTTTTTGTCATCTTCTGTAACTGGGGGAGTGTTGATATTTATGTATGGCTCTGAAGGTGGAAATGAAATACTAAGTTTTGAGGAAATAACAGAGGAGTTTCAGTGACGTTCAGAATGAGAAAACATGACTTTGAGGCAGTTTTTGAAAACTCCATGTAATACAGCCTTTGGTTAAACCCTAACCACATCCACTCAGAGGCAGGTTAGGGCCACGAGGTAGCAAAGGAGGGAGTCTATGAAGGATAATGGAGCCTCATGACAAGAAAAACTAGTGGATATGAGTGAAAGACTCATTACCACCTGATGAAGATCAAGAAGGCAGAGGCAAGGAAGAGAGACAGATGAGATGCAGGGCCCAGCAGCAAGAAAAGATTCTTGATACTGAGCACATCTAGTCTTCTCATCTCACGTGGCTTTATGTCCCAACTTCCTAGGGAAAAATAACTGCTGAGTTAGGCTTGAAGGTACAGTGAATGGAAGTGGACCTAGCTGGCTACACAATAGGGATGAGGGGTCACGATCATTCTGCTAGCGTTATTTTTTCTTAAAATCACATTAGAGCATCAAAGAAAAACAGACTTGTATTGATAGTAATTCACTGCTCAGTGAAGCAGCGTTTCTTTCCATCCATAGATTAACTTCTGTATAAGCATAGAAAACTAAATTAATCTAGGACAGAAACACAAGGCCCTATATAATATGTAGAGGGGAATATAAAAACGTACCTTAAATATGTCAACATTTGATATGAAAGAAATAGGAAGGCAAAATCTGATATGAATTAAGGAAGAATTTGAGTTCCATTATTCTTACATATAAACAAGTTCCTTACTTGTTTCTTGTTTCTTGAAAAAGAATTTAGAGTTTATTAAAATATTTTCCTGGTTAACTATCCAATTACATATTCTTATTCTTCTCCCATCACATGACCATTTAGCAAATTATAATTAATATAACAACCGATAGTTACATTGAAATTTCCATCCTCTTCCTGAACTTTTTAAATTTTTATTGAAGTATAGTTGACATACAATATTATATTAGTTTCAGGTGTATAACATGGTGGTCTAACATTTATATACATTACAAAATGATAACAGCCATGAGTCTAGTTACCATCTGTCACCATACAAAGTAACTACAATATTATTGACCATATTCCCTATGCTTTATTTTATATCTGCATGGCTTATTTGTTTTACAACTGGAAATCTGTACTTCTTAATTCTTTTCCCTACTTCTCCCATTCCCCTAACTCCCTCCCTTCTAGAAAATGCATTCTTTATCTGTATTTATGAATCTGTTTCTGTTTTGTTTTTTTTTTTTGCTTATTTGTTTGTTTTGTTTTGTTAGATTCCACGTATAAATACAATCATGGTATTCAGAGGCCATTCTGCAGCCTTTTGTCTGTATCCTTCATATAGTAACAGATGCATTATGGGTTTTAACTATGCAAATCATTATTATTATTTTTGTTCTGAATTTAATCAGCACTTTATGTCTGTACATACTCTACTTATAGACTCTGTGATGCTCTGTGACCCGAAAAATGAGATGGGAACATTTTTCTATCAAGGTATACACACAGGGAGTTCACAGAAGTACCCTCTAAAAATTCTGTCTTAGATAACTGAGAACAGTAATACATTTTATTCTTATAATGCTCAGGATTGTGTGATCCACAGAGTGTAGTACAAGCCTGTGAGCTTAATTGTCTTATAGTAGTTCATGAAAATTCATCACATAGGTGTTAATCACTGTTTTAATAAATTTGTAGGAGGATATAAGCATAGAAGGCAGGCTATGTCCGTAATTAACTAACAACATTTGTAAAATAAAGGAGAATACTAACAATCAGAACCTAATATATTCTAATTTTGTCAAATTTGTTTTTTAAGTAGCTCTACAATCAACATGGGGTTTGAACTCATAACCTCAACATCAAGAGTCCCATGCTCTACCAACTGAGTCAATCAGGTGCCCCAGAACTTAATATATTCCAAAATTATGATGTCTGTGGGGTGGTAGTGAGCTTTGAGCAAGTCAATCTTGGCAGTAGATTTCAGAGTTCCCAACTTTGCTGAAGCAGATGCTGTATTTTTTTTTAAAGTTTATTTATTCACTTTGAGAGGGAGGTGAGGGACAGAGAGAGGGAGAGAGAGAGACTCCCAACCAGGCTCCACTCCCAGCATGGAACCTGATGTAGGGCCTCAAACTCATGAAGCTTGAGATCTTGACCGGAGCTGAAATCAAGAGTCAGACCCTTAACCTACTAAGGCACCCAGATACCCCTAAGAAGATGCTTTAATAAAAACCTCCTAGTTGCTCTTTCAGAAACACAGAGACATATAGCTTACCAGGACAACTTTTAGTGCTGAGAAAAGCTGAAAATCAATCAATACTCCAATTGGGACAAAACTGTCAACCGTATTTTAGGCAGCCGGTCCAAGTCATGAGTTTAGAATTAGCACTGTCTACCTGGAATGGTGAGAAAAAACCAAAATCATACATTTTCTTTTCTAGGTCTGAAACCCAAAGAAAAAACTGTAGTTGCCAATTAAATAATTTTAATACAATCTATGGGATTGCAGAGGTGTCAAGATCTTACGGATCCATTCAGGGTGGACATTCCCTTTGCTGATGGAGAAACTCCTGCCAAGAGAGTTGAAGGGTTGTCCCAGGTGGCACCATTAGATGTAGGAATCTCAGGGGTGCAGTCAGTGCTGGAATCTCAGCTTAACAGCCACATGGTGTAAGTTTGTTGAGAAAAGTAAAACAAAATCATGAGTTTTAAATACACTTAGTATAAAAAATAAAAAAAAAAATCAGATAGTATAATTCCATTAAGAGCCAGGGAAGGGGGAAAGTGAGTGGACACTTGACGTAGAGTGAAAAATCAGTTGGAGAATGGGTATCTGAGATCAAAACAGAAAGAATGGGGAGGAGATCAGGGAAGCAATGAGATAAAATGAAAAAAAGAGAAATATACAGAGAGTTGTAGTTCATGAGAAACAGACACTTGATTATGGAAGGAGAGGAAATGGGGGTAAAAGTTGAGGGAATAAACTATTTTTCTACTTTTATCCCACCCTGCCACCAAACCATGTTCTGAGTGTTACTGGTCACTCTCATTGTTGCTCTTACAGGCATTGTTTGATACCAAGAGATTTCTAAATACTCTGTCCTTCATTCTTCAGGTATTGCTCTGCACTGGCCAGCAACAGCAGGTCCCCAGATAGGGGAAGATGTCTCTCCAGGCTTTAAAGACAGGTACTGAGTCCATCATTCTGAGCGCCAAGTAGATGGAAGTGTTTCCTTCTTCCTAGAGATTTTCCTCTTCTAATATATGTGACCCAGTGAATCTTGTAATTGATTGAGATTGATTTACTGCCCTGGATTTATCCTTATCCTTACACTTTTTTTTAAGTTTACTTATTTTGAGAGAGAGAAAGCAAGCTTGAGTGGGTAAGGGGGAGGAAGAGGGAGAGAGAAAGAATTTCTCTCAACAGGGTCCATGTTGTCAGTGCAGAGCTCAATGTGGGGCTTGAACTCATGAACAGTGAGATCATGACCTGAGACAAAACCAAGAGTTGGATGCTTAACCGACTGAGCCACCCAGGCAGTCTTATCCTTACACTATTTTGTCAGGGATGTAAAAATGACTAACAAACTGTATGTGCATACAGACTGCTACATTACTCATCACTAAAGGGTTATAGGAGAAATTGAACAAAAGGACAGGTGAATTATTGTTACTTTATGTTTTTTAAAGATAAATATTCAGTCTTTTTTTCCAAAGTTCTGAGCATATAATAGGTACTCATCAAATGTTTGTTGAAGTTAATGAAAAAAGAAAGTTGATTTTTCAAAGCAATATTTTGGGTATTTTCAAGTATGCACATATGGATATTAAGGTTTTTTTTTTCTTTTCTGAGACCAAAATCATCGTCATAGATAGAGATTATCACAACATGATAAAATATCTGAATTACCAGAAAGATAAAAATTGTAAAACTGTATAAACCAATCAAAAATGGCTTCAAAATATGAAACAAATTGAAATGTGAAACAAAATATGAAATATCTAATTGACAAATCCACAATTATTGTGGGAGTAATATAACCATCTCGATTAATAGGCCAATCACAAAAAAAGTTAATTAAAATATTTATTAGAACATACAGATACTCAACTTAGACTTACAAAATCTTATTCTACTAGTGTTTTTGCTACCTACAGGGAACAGAGTTGAATAAAGAGGTTTCAGGGCACCGGGGTGGCTTAGTCGGTTAAGCATCCAACTTCAGCTCAGGTCATGATCTCACAATCTGTGGGTTCAAGCCCCATGTTGGGCTCTGTGCTGACAGCTCAGACCCTGGAGCCTGCTTCAGATTTTGTGTCTCCCTCTTTCTGCCCTTCCCTTGCTTGTGCTCTGTCTCTGTCTCTGTCTTTTTCTTTCTCTCTCTCAAAAATAAGTAAGCATTAAATTTTTTTTTAAATAAAAATAAAATAAAAAGAGGTTTATAATTAGTTTATCTTAGACAAAATGTTGATGTTTCACGTAATATTCACTCAATCTATTTTGGCATCCTTAGGGAAACAGTGAAGAGATTTCTATTTAGTCGATGTTACTGAAAATTTTGGTGTCTGAGGTGTTTATCAGTGTATTCAATATATATAATGAGAGCTCCAGGAACTTAAAAGTCTCTGGGTAACATGAATCATGGGGGAAAAATGTGCAATGTTCCAGTAACAGTTTCATTTTCAATGAAACAATCCTTTTGTTAAACTCGCCTTTTGGGGGTTATTAATGTGTTACCCTTTGTTTCCCTCTAATTGCCCAAGTCATGTGGAAGAAGCAGTGAGTGGAGTTTGGGATTATACTTTTCCCCATTTGGCCTTTGCTTGAATGGGGTTTGAGCCCGGGTCCAACAGCCCTATTCAAAAAGCAGTTTTAGGAAGCCATCCCCTGAGTCTGTCGTAAGGACATTTTCATTGAACTGGAAGATTCTTAAGCTAGTAACTTCAGACAACATAGCCTGCTTCACCACCAAGAACAGTCACATCCACTGAACAGGGGGTTTCTGTTTAATTGTGTCACCCCAGCGAGATGTGTAACTGACCTGATTCTTAATTTGGGTTCTGGAAAGATTAAAATCAAAATTGTGACCTATATATAGAAACAGTGTGAAAATACATTTTGAAAATAATTCTTAATATCATTCATATTCTTCTTCTTGCCTTTGCGTTTTCTTTAGCTGTTACTTTTGGTATCTTATATTTTACATGGCCTTGTACTAATTATAAAAACACCTGTAAACACTTACATGACACTATATGCCGGATGCTTTTGTAAGGATTTCCCTTCCATTATCTCATCTAATCCTCACAATCCTTTTAGGGACGCGGAATATTAGGTTTGTTTCCATGGTTGTAAGGACCAGAGAACTAAGTAGTTTGCAAAAATTACACAGCTACAAAAAAGCAAACATGGTATAATTTCATTCACTCTATCTCCAACGTGAGTGTTCTGAGAGACTCTTCGGTGCTGGGATGGCACCTTGATGAATGCCATTTACTACAATCAAATCTGCTTCTTTCTTTCTTTTTTCTTTCTTTCTTTCTTTCTTTCTTTCTTTCTTTCTTTCTTTCTCTTTCTTTCTTCTTTTTAAATATATATATTTTTATATTTATATTTATTTTTGAAACAGTGAGAGACAGAGCATGAGCAGGGGAGGGTCAGAAAGAGAGAGAGAGGGACACCCAGAATCCAAAGCGGGCTCAGCTCTCCAAGCTATCAGCACAGAGCTGGACCCTGGGCTCAAACTGGTCAACCACGAGATCGTGAACTGAGCTCAAGTCCGACGCTCAACCGACTGAGCCATCCAGGCACCCCAAGTCTGCTTCTTTAAACTATTCTTAGATAGAAATCTGGTGAATACATGAGTAAAGCAAGGATGATAAAGTCTGAACAACTTGGTTGGTGCATATGAGGACCTGGCGCTGTGCATCCCACTGTTTCTCTAGATGCTTCTAATGTTCATCAGTCAAGTCATGATTTTGGCATTCCTCCTCATATTTCAGGTGAGAAGTGGCTGCATGGAAAATGCAAATTTAATTTTATTTTTATGTATTTATTTTTTTAATATTTATTTATTTTGAGAGACAGAGAAAAAGAGAGAACACACGTGTGAGCAGGGGAGGGGCAGAGAGAGAGAGGGAGAGAGAGAATCCTAAACAGGCTCAGGAGCCAGAAGTGGGGCTCAATCCCATGAACTATGAGATCGTGACCTGAGCTGAAATCAAGTCATACAGTTAACCAACTGAGCCACCTGGGTGCCCCTGAAAACACAGATTTTAATTACAGCTCCAAAACTTACTTTTTAATAGCTTTAATCCTTAATTTGTGTTGGCTCTTATTTAGAGGAAGGTCTTGAGCTTAATTTCTGAGTCTTGGTATGGCTGTCTTTCCTTAATATTTTTTTATCTGCGTGCATGACTTTCAATGTAGTGCACACATATTTTCTTTGCGTGTCCACATATATATTGAATGATTGACTTGTCACACTGACCTCAATGCTTTACACCTCAAATTAACTAGGTTAGTCTACACCAGTATTTGCAAAATAATTTAAATATTTACATCCCAATATCCTCACTGAACATGAGCATCTGGCAATTTAATGGATTTCTCTATTTCCTAAAAAATGCAAACCATCAGGGGGGAATATACCAGCTTTTCTAAGTTTCTTCTTAACCAACATCTTTACCAACCAAATTTGACTATAATTTAGATAGATTTTTAAATAAACTTCCATTTCCATGCATCACAAAGACTGAACTGCCGTCACCAAGTTCCAGGCATTTTGCTAGTCACAGGTGATACAAAGGTAAAAAGAATTTATCTCTACCCACAGAAAGATATAATTTGTGAGGAACAAAGCAAGTGTTTCTGGTAAAATACGTAATGTTTGTAGGCACCTAGAAATTATTTAGTGTTTATATAATAGGCATTTGAAAGTGTTGGGGTTTTTTACATAAATAAATGAATAATCAGATGTGTATAGATGGGATAAAATGCATTTTATCTGGATTTAAATGTTACTGGTCCAGCAGGCTCAATTCCATTTCTCAAATCTGTTCAGAAATCAGTACTTTTGGGATTTCTTTTCTATGGATAGATCATCTATGTTTTCCTTTTTTTTTTTTTTTTTTCAGAAAAAAAATATTGCATAACCCACAGGTTGGGTAGTTGATTCTCTTTCTTTGTGGTCTATACCACATTGTTTTAGTGAATGGGCTTCCTTCCTAAACTCCAGACGAGTAAATGATTCTCATTGAGATATTGATTTTTGGCTTTGACTCAAGTACAGTGCATTTACTTACAAGATGTGTGATTACAATGTTAAAACAAAGCATTGAATAGTAGAAAAAAATCAGTCAATCGACTCTTTGCATCAACGTTATGGTGAGCAACAATTGGATTAATTTTCTGTTTGATATTTTTCCTCATTTACATAACTGTTTTCTATTCATTCAACTATTTGAATGAGCGAGATGTTTCGGTGTATTGCAGACATAGTCTTGATTACTTGTATAAATAAAGAAAAAGTAAACTTCAAGTGGATAAAAAAATGGCCAGTGGAAGTGGCCAGACTTAAGAGGATGAACATTATTCAATATGAAATATTCAAAACACAATCTAAGAAATAATATATGAACAATATGTTCAACTGAAATTGATTTATTGGTTTCTTCAATAAAGATTTATTTTTCATCATGTTTTAAGATCTGTACTGGTCACTGAGTATACAAAAACAAATGTAATGGGATCGTGTCCTTAATTACATTGAATCTAAAGGAGAAACTGTTTCCAAGCATGTGAACACATGTGTTCTTTATACAATAAATGTTTATTGTGCCATGCATTGTACTTAATACATAGGATAAAAATAAAATAAGAAAGCAATAGATTCTGGTATCATGGAGTTTATAGACTAGATATAAAAGAGAAACAAGATAAGTAATTATAATAAGTTCTAATGATTGTCATAAAAGATCTGTAATACTATGAGAACTTTATCTGACATAAGAATAAGGGAGTCAGGAAATAAGGAAAGATGTTCCTGGGAAAGAGTTGGTCATTGAAGCTCAGTCCTAAAAAAGATTGTGATTCATTAAGAAGCAGAAGGAAGAGACAATAGAGGGATGTTACTGGCAGAAAGGTTAGTAATTAAATACAGAAACATCCAGCATTTTTAATTTATTGACATAAGACCTTCAAGTATCAATCTTCTTAATATCTCCAAATTAATATTAATATAAAATTAATGAGATCTTAATTGCTGAGCTAAATTTAAGTTATCCTGATAAATCTTCAGGAAAAACAATGGGGGGTGGTTCAAAAGAAGAGATCAAATAACTCTTTTAAATAATACTTTAGGAAGCAAGGTATGCACGCATTTAATTAATTAAAGCTGTTGAGTCCATGAATATTACATCTCTTAAATCCTGCAAAGTATGTCTCCCATTTGATTTTTAGAAGAAACTAATACCACACCAAGACATTAGGGAAAACAATTTTTAAACGCTATGTGATACTCAAAACAAAGCTAATATGAAGGGGATGAGCTGCCAAATTGGACAAGGCCAGTCAGTTATCAATTTTATTTTTGTCACATTAACTTTCAATTCCCCTTTTAAAGTCTGGCTAGGATAAGAACTAACTATAAATACTTGGTGAATGTGCAAGCACATATGTGCTCAGTATATATCAGCTGCAATTTTATAATATTACCAATGCTATTACCATTATTATAAATGTTCTCATTGGATTTTTATTAATAAAAGAAAATTTATTTTCAGGACAAAATCTCATTGCTAACAAATATTTGATTCTCATAGCATCTACGCTGGGAAGTAGAAAATTAAAGGAGTGTTACTTCTACCATTATAGAGAAAAAAGCCAAGAAACATCAAAGTCTTTTCTGATTTTCAATTCACTAGAGAGCTAAGGTCACAGAGCAATAAACTTGACCAAAATTTAAGGATAGGTGGGCCCTACAGGAAAAAAAAAGAGGTGAAAGAAAGCATGCACTTGATGTCCAGAGACATCAGTGAGGAGAGATCCACAAAACAGCGGACAATTGATGAAGACCACACACAAACTTTAAGGATAACATAAACCTCCATATGCATCTACTGGAAAGCTCTTTCTTAGTGAACTCTACTAGTACTTCACAACAAAAACAAGAAAAAACTTGGGCCATATGTGTGCCTCAATCAGTTGTGCTTCTGACTTCAGCTCAGGTTATGATATCACTGTTCATGAGTTTGAGCCCCACGTGGGGCTTGCTACTGTCAGTACAGAGCCCTCTTTGGAACTTCTGTCTCCCTCTTTCTCTGCCCCTCCCCCATTCATGCACACACTACCTCTTTTTCCCTCTCTCTCAAAAGAAAATATAAATAATAGAAGAAGATGGCGGCTTAAGAGGACGCTGGGCTCACCGCGCGTCCTGCTGATCACTTAGATTCCACCTACACCTGCCTAACTAACCCAGAAAACCACCAGAAGACTAGCAGAACGGAGTCTCCAGAGCAAAGCGCAGACGAGAGGCCCAAGGAAGAGGGTAGGAACGGCAGAGAGGCAGTGAGCGCTCCACAGACTGGCGGGAGGCAGCCGGGGTGCAGGGGCAGCCCGCTGGCCAAGCAGAGCCCCCGAGTCTGGCTTGCAAAAGCAGAGGGGCCAGACGGAGTGTGTTCTGACAGCCAGTGGGACTTAGCATCTGGGAGGTTATAAGCTAACAGCTCTGCTCAGAGAATGGGAGGGCTGCAGGACAATGGGAGGGCTGCAGGACAACGGGAGGGAGAGTTGCTGAGCCCCAGGACGACAGAGCTCAGTTTGGCAGGGAACAAAGGTGCTCGCCACCGCCATCTCCCTCGCCCATCCCCAGCCAAAATCCCAGAAGGAACCAGTTCCTGCCAGGGAACTTGCTTGCTCCATGCAAATACCCAACACTGTGCTTCTGCGGAGCCACCCCTCCGGCAGCGGGTCTGACTCCCTCCCGCTGCCACAGGGCCCCTCCTGAAGTGGATCACCTAAGGAGAAGTGAGCTAAGCCTGCCCCTCCTGCCCACCCACCCCAGCTAATACGCCAGATCCCCAGCACCACAAGCCTGGCAGTGTGCAAGTAGCCCAGATGGGCCAAGCCACCCCACAGTGAATCCTGCCCCTAGGAGAGGGGAAGAGAAGGCACACACCAGTCTGACTGTGGCCCCAGCCATAGGCTGGAGGCAGATATCAGGGCTGACTGTGGCTCCACCCACCAACTCCAACTATACACCACAGCACAGGGGAACTTCCCTGCAGGCCCGCACCACTCCAGGGACTATCCAAAATGACCAAACGGAAGAAATCCCCTCAGAAGAATCTCCAGGAAATAACAACAGCTAATGAACTGATCAAAAAGGATTTAAATAATATAACAGAAAGTGAATTTAGAATAATAGTCATAAAATTAATCGCTGGGCTTGAAAACAGTATACAGGACAGCAGAGAATCTCTTGCTACAGAGACCAAGGGACTAAGGAGCAGTCAGGAGGAGCTGAAAAACGCTTTAAACGAAATGCAAAACAAAATGGAAATGACGGCTCGGCTTGAAGAGGCAGAGGAGAGAATAGGTGAACTAGAAGATAAAGTTATGGAAAAAGAGGAAGCTGAGAAAAAGAGAGATAAAAAAATCCAGCAGTATGAGGGGAAAATTAGAGAACTAAGTGATACACTAAAAAGAAATAATATACACATAATTGGTATCCCAGAGGAGGAAGAGAGAGGGAAAGGTGCTGAAGGGGTACTTGAAGAAATAATAGCTGAGAACTTCCCTGAACTGGGGAAGGAAAAAGGCATTGAAATCCAAGAGGCACAGAGAACTCCCTTCAGACGTAACTTGAATCGATCTTCTGCAGGATATATCATAGTGAAACTGGCAAAATACAAGGATAAAGAGAAAATTCTGAAAGCAGCAAGGGGTAAACGTGCCCTAACATATAAAGGGAGACCTATAAGCCTCGCGACTGATCTCTCTTTTGAAACTTGGCAGGCCAGAAAGGATTGGCATGAGATCTTTAATGTGCTGAACAGGAAAAATATGCAGCCGAGAATCCTTTATCCAGCAAGTCTGTCATTTAGAATAGAAGGAGAGATAAAGGTCTTCCCAAACAAACAAAAACTGAAGGAATTTGTCACCACTAAACCAGCCCTACAAGAGATGCTAAGGGGGATCCTGTGAGACAAAGTACCAGAGACATCGCTACAAGCATAAATCATACAGACATCACAATGACTCTAAACCTGTATCTTTCTATAATAACACTGAATGTAAGTGGATTAAATGCGCCAACCAAAAGACATAGGGTATCAGAATGGATAAAAAAACAAGACCCATCTATTTGCTGTCTACAAGAGACTCATTATAGATCTGAGGACACCTTTAGATTGAGAGTGGTGGGATAGAGAACTATTTATCATGCTACTGGAAGCCAAAAGAAAGCTGGAGTAGCCATACTTATATCAGACAAACTAGACTTTAAATTAAAGGCTGTAACAAGAGATGAATAAGGGCATTATATAATAATTACAGGGTCTATCCACCAGGAAGAGCTAACAATTATAAATGTCTATGCGCCGAATACTGGAGCCCCCATATATATAAAACAATTACTCATAAACATAAGCAACCTTATTGCTAACAATGTGATAATTTCAGGGGACTTTAACACTCCACTTACAGAAATGGATAGATCATCTAGACACATGGTCAATAAAGAAACAAGGGCCCTGAATGACACATTGGATCAGATGGACTTGACAGATATATTTAGAACTCTGCCTCCCAAAGCAACAGAATATACTTTCTTCTCGAGTGCACATGGAACAGTCTCCAAGATAGATCACATACTGGGTCACAAAACAGCCCTTCATAAGTTTACAAGAATTGAAATTATACCATGCATACTTTCAGATCACAATGCTATGAAGCTTAAAATCAACCACAGGAAAAAGTCTGGAAAACCTCCAAAAGCATGGAGGTTAAAGAACACCCGACTAAAGAATGAGTAGGTCAACCAGGCAATTAGAGAAGAAATTAAAAATATATATGGAAACAAACGAAAATGAAAATACAACAATCCAAATGCTTTGGGATGCAGCGAAGGCAGTCCTGAGAGGAAAATACATCTCAATCCAGGCCTATCTCAAGAAACAAGAAAAATCCCAAATACAAAATCTAACAGCACACCTAAAGGAAATAGAAGCAGAACAGAAAAGGCAGCCTAAACCCAGCAGAAGAAGAGAAATAATAAAGATCAGAGCAGAAATAAACAGTATAGAATCTAAAAAAACTATAGAGCAGATCAATGAAACCAAGAGTTGTTTTTTTGAAAAAATTAACAAAATTGACAAACCTCTAGCCAGGCTTCTCAAAAAGAAAAGGGAGATGACCCAAATAGATAACATCATGAATGAAAATGGAATTATTACAACCAATCCCTCAGAGATACAAGCAATTATCAAGGAATACTATGAAAAATTATATGCCAACAAATTGGACAACCTGGAAGAAATGGACAAATTCCTAAACACCCACACGCTTCCAAAACTCAATCAGGAGGAAATAGAAAGCTTGAACAGACCCATAACCAGCGAAGAAATTGAATCGGTTATCAAAAATCTCCCAAAAAATAAGAGTCCAGGACCAGATGGCTTCCCAGGGGAGTTCTACCAGACGTTTAAAGCAGAGATAATACCTATCCTTCTCAAGCTATTCCAAGAAATAGAAAGGGAAAGAAAACTTCCAGACTCATTCTATGAAGCCAGGATTACTTTGATTCCTAAACCAGACAGAGACCCAGTAAAAAAAGAGAACTATAGGCCAATATCCCTGATGAATATGAATGCAAAAATTCTCAATAAGATACTAGCAAATCGAATTCAACGGCATATAAAAAAGAATTATACACCATGATCAAGTGGGATTCATTGCTGGGATGCAGGGCTGGTTCAACATTCGCAAATCAATCAACGTGATACATCACATTAACAAAAAAAAAAAAAAAAAAAAAGAGAGAAGAACCATATGATCCTGTCAATCGATGCAGAAAAGGCCTTTGACAAAATCCAGCACCCTTCCTTAATAAAAACCCTTGAGAAAGTCGGGATAGAAGGAACATACTTAAAGATCATAAAAGCCATTTATGAAAAGCCCACAGCTAACATCATCCTCAACGGGGAAAAACTGAGGGCTTTTTCCCTGAGATCAGGAACACGACAGGGATGCCCACTCTCACCGCTGTTGTTTAACATAGTGTTGGAAGTTCTAGCATCAGCAGTCAGACAACAAAAGGAAATCAAAAGCATCCAAATTGGCAAAGATGAAGTCAAGCTTTCGCTTTTTGCAGATGACATGATATTATACATGGAAAATCCGATAGACTCCACCAAAAGTCTGCTAGAACTGATACATGAATTCAGCAAAGTTGCAGGATACAAAATCAATGTACAGAAATCAGTTGCATTCTTATACACTAACAATGAAGCAACAGAAAGACAAATAAAGAAACTGATCCCATTCACAATTGCCCCAAGAAGCAAAAAAAACCTAGGAATAAATCTAACCAAAGATGTACAAGATCTGTATGCTGAAAACTATTGAAAGGTTATGAAGGTAATTGAAGAAGATATAAAGAAATGGAAAGACATTCCCTGCTCATGGATTGGAAGAATAAATATTGTCAAAATGTCAATACTACCCAAAGCTATCTACACATTCAATGCAATCCCAATCAAAATTGCACCAGCATTCTTCTCGAAACTAGAACAAGCAATTCTAAAATTCATATGGAACCACAAAAGGCCCCGAATAGCCAAAGTAATTTTGAAGAAGAAGACCAAAGCAGGAAGCATCACAATCCCAGACTTTAGCCTCTACTACAAAGCTGTCATCATCAAGACAGCATGGTATTGGCACAAAAACAGACACATAGACCAATGGAATAGAATAGAAACCCCAGAACTAGACCCACAAACGTATGGCCAACTCATCTTTGACAAAGCAAGAAAGAACATCCAATGGAAAAAGGACAGTCTCTTTAACAAATGGTGATGGGAGAACTGGACAGCAACATGCAGAAGGTTGAAACTAGACCACTTTCTCACACCATTCACAAAAATAAACTCAAAATGGATAAAGGACCTGAATGTGAGATAGGAAACTATCAAAACCCTAGAGGAGAAAGTAGGAAAAGACCTCTCTGACCTCAGCCGTAGCAATCTCTTACTCGACACATCCCCAAAGGCAAGGGAATTAAAAGCAAAAATGAATTACTGGGACCTTATGAAGATAAAAAGCTTCGGCACAGCAAAGGAAACAACCAACAAAACTAAAAGGCAACCAACAGAATGGGAACAGATATTTGCAAATGACATATCAGACAAAGGGCTAGTATCCAAAATCTATAAAGAGCTCACCAACTCCACACCCGAAAAACAAATAACCCAGTGAAGAAATGGGCAGAAAACATGAATAGACACTTCTCTAAAGAAGACATCCGGAGGGTCAACAGGCACATGAAAAGATGCTCAACGTTGCTCCTCATCAGGGAAATACAAATCAAAACCACACTCAGATATCACCTCACACCAGTCAGAGTGGCCAAAATGAACAAATCAGGAGACTATAGATGCTGGAGAGGATGTGGAGAAACAGGAACCCTCTTGCACTGTTGGTGGGAATGCAAATTGGTGCAGCCACTCTGGAAAACAGTGTGGAGGTTCCTCAGAAAATTAAAAATAGACCTACCCTATGACCCAGCGATAGCACTTCTAGGAATTTACCCAAGGGATAGGAGTACTGATGCATAGGGGCACTTGTACCCCAATGTTTATAGCAGCACTCTCAACAATAGCCAAATTATGGAAAGAGCCTAAATGTCCATCAACTGATGAATGGATAAAGAAATTGTGGTTTATATACACAATGGAGTACTACATGGCAATGAGAAAGAATGAAATATGGCCTTTTGTAGCAACGTGGATGGAACTGGAGAGTGTGATGCTAAGTGAAATAAGCCATACAGAGAAAGACAGATACCATATGTTTTCACTCTTATGTGAATCCTGATAAACTTAACAGAAACCCATGGAGGAGGTGAAGGAAAAAAAAAAGAGGTTAGAGTGGGAGAGAGCCAAAGCATAAGAGACTCTTAAAAACTGAGAACAAACTCTGGGTTGATGGGGTGTGGGAGGGAGGGGAAGGTGGGTGATGGGTATTGAAGAGGGCACCTTTTGGGATGAGCACTGGGTGTTGTATGGAAACCAATTTGACAATAAATTTCATATATTGAAAAAAAAATAAAAATAAAAAAATATAAATAATAAATAAATAGATAGATAGATAAATAAATAAATAAATAAAAGAAAATGCTTGAAGATCTCTGGTGAAGATCTGGGTAGGGGATCAGAACTATGGAAGGAATTAGAAATTCTGCCTTTATTCTACTTTCTAATCTCTACTATAGTATAAAAGCCTTAATGTATAAGATGGGGAAAGGAAATGCTGTTGCCTTTAAGCCTTTGGTAATAATACCATTGGTAAGTGAATAAAACATGGAAGAGAAAGGAACAAAACTACAAAACTACAAAGCAAAACTAATTCTGGCCAAAGAGTTTAATAGCATGCTGATACCGCACTTAAAACTAAAGAAAGAACATGAGATAAGTTCAGGACTCCAAGATCAAGGGACACAGTGTCTGCCTAACATTAAGGTTTATTCAGAACAATAGAGACTGTACTCACCCAACCATAATTAACCTAACAAACCTAAAATTACATGTAGCAGCAAAATAAAGTTGGGGAAAAGATAAGAATTACTCTTTCTGGTACTCAATATAAAGAGAAGACCTAAAACTAAGAAACACTCAGACATTGCTCTGCAAAGTCAACCTTTATACTAAATATAAAAATTCCTCTAAAGGAAATTGAAGTCTCTGGGGATAGTTCACTGAGGATAACCATAGCAACAACAACAAAAAATCCCAAAATTGGCCAAACTTCTAGCACTCAAATTAAACTCAAATACCCTCCCTGGAAGAAAAAGAAGCATGCCCATTTTCAGGCAAAAAAATATTTTAACCTAGTCACTAGCATGTTTAAAGATGTTTAACACATAATAAAACATTACAAGACATATAAAAACCAAGCAAAATATCCAAAACAAACAAACAAACAAAACAAAAACAAACCCCCAAAGATATCAGAATTATATTTCATTATGACACAGATGTTAGACCTATCTGACAAAATTTTAAAATAGCTATGATTAATATATGCAAGTGTTTGAATCACTAAATTCTACACCTAAAACTAATATTACACTATATGTTAAGTAACTGGAATTCAAATAAAAAGTTGAAAGTAAAAATAAAACAAAACAAAACTTGAAATTGCAAAAAAAGATTCTAGGGACAAAGGCATGTCAGATAAAATGGATGATTGTAGCAGGGAGATGGAAAAATATTAAAGAATCAAGTGAAAATCCTATAAAAAAAAAAAAGAATCGATTACTCTAACATGCAAAACAGAAGTCACTAAAGAGGAAAAAAAACAAATATACATTTTTCAAAATTGATGAGAGATACTAATATGAAATACAAAAAGTTCAGAAAATACCAAGCAGGACAAATATTAAATAAACAATAAAATAATGGCAAATAATGAAATAACTTTTTTTAATTTTTTTTTTAATGTTTATTTATTTTTGAGACAGAGAGAGACAGAGCATGAACGGGGGAGGGGCAGAGAGAGAGGAAGACACAGAATCTGAAGCAGGCTCCAGGCTCTGAGCTGTCAGCACAGAGCCTGACACGGGGCTCAAACTCACAGACCGTGAGATCATGACCTGAGCCGAAGTCGGACACTTAACCGACTGAGCCACCCAGGCGCCCCGTAACTTTTTAACACACACACACACACACACACACAACTAAGGAGAACATATTCAAACCACTAAAAACAAAACACAAAGGGAAAATCTTAGTCATCCAGAAGAAGAGGAAGTATTTCATACAGAGAAACAAAGATAAACATTCAAAGTGAATTCTTGTCAGAAACCATAAAAGACAGATTTAAAAAAATGACATCTTTAAACTACTGAAATAAACCATTTCTCAAAAAGTTGTCAATTAAGATCTCAAAACTTGGGAAGGAGGGAATCCTTCAAAAATGAAAGAGAAATAAAACATTTCTCAGAAAACAAAAAAATTTAGTGATATCTTTGCTGGCACACTAAAAAAGTGAAAGAAAATTTTTCAGGAAGAGTGTGACATCAGGTTGAAACTTAGTTCTAGATTGGGAAATGAACAGTGCTCTAAATGAAACACTGGAAGATCAAGTTAAATTTACTTTTTTGTCCTACAGTGAATTGTTCTAAATGCACTATCTAAAGCAAAAAACAAAAACAAACAAACAAAAAAACAAAAAAAACACTTAAATATTCTATGTTTTTGGCACGTGTAATGTTAAAAGGTGTGGCAGAAACAGCACAAATGTGTTTATACTGTTCTAAAGTCCTTCCACTACAGTGAAGTGGCATACTATTTGAAAGTAGACATATTATCTTACAGTGAATATCCTAAAACAATACATAAATTTTTAAAAGAGACATAGACAGCAAAGAGAAAAATGTAGAAAATATGACAATAGAAAAGGAAAAACGGTATTCTGAAAAAATGCCCAATTAAGAGAACATAGAAAAGGGAAAAGGACATAGAACAGGTGTAAAAAATAAAAAACAGCTACCAACATGGTAGAATGTAATTCAATGATATCAATAATCACATAAAATATGAATAGTGTAAATTCACCAGTGTACAGACAGGGATTGATAGATTGAGGAAACAAACAAACAAAACAAAACAAAACAAAACAAGAAAACAAACAAGAATCAATTATGATCATGCAAACACTAACCAGGAGAAAGCTTAAATAGCTATATTACCATCTGACAAAGTAACATTCAGAATAAGAGATTTGGGGTTAAAAAAGAAAGGCAGTATATGATGATATAGTGCTCACTTTTAAAAAACTGTGATTGCACATGCACCCATATAGAGATTAAAAATACACAAGGAAAGAACTAATGGTAGAGAATGTACTAATAGATAATAGATAATAGATAAACTCAATTATATTTGCAGATTATATTTGTCCTCTCTCAGTAACTGATAGAATAAGCTGACAATCATTAGATATGGAAGAGTTGTACAAACTAACAACCAACTAAACCTAGTTAGAATTGAAAGAGCACCGAACCATAGTAGAATACACATTTTTCTTAAGGGCACATAGAGCCATCACCAAGACAGACCAAACTTTTGTTTATAAAATAAATCTCAAACAAGTACAAAGACTAAAATCATGCAAAGCATGTTCTTGAACAAAAATGAAAATAAACTAAAAATTCATAACAGAAAGAGATATGAAAAATATCCTATTTAGAAATTACATAATATACTTCTAAATAACTCATGAGATAAAGAAGTATTATCAAAGGTAATTAAAAAGCACTTTAAACTGAATGAAAATGAAAACACAATGTGTCACATTTCCCAAGATGCTATTAAAGCAGTGATTGCAGAGAAAAATATAGTGCTAAATATTTACCTTAGAAAAGAAGAAAGATCTTAACTCAATATTCAGTTTCCATTTTAATGAACTAGAAAAGGAAGAGAAAAATGAACCTAAATTAAGCAGAAGTTGAAAATGATGAAAATAACAGCAGAAATCTGTTACCATACAATAAAAAGCAGGAAGAATAAATTGAGAAATCTCTAGCTAAATTTCCCAAGAAAAGAGAAAGAATAATAATATCTGGAATAAAGAAATGATACATTTGCATATTTTAAAAATATTAAAATGATAAAAAGGATATAGTGCATGCAAGTCTAAGCCCTCTGAGTTGACACAATTTATAAAATTGACAGTTTTGAAATAATCCAACTTATATAATTTACTAATGAAATAATAGATAAGGAGAATAACTATAAATATTTTTAAATTACATTCAGAGTTTAAAACATTCTAAAATGAAAAGTCCAGGACCTGATCATTTCATTGGTGACCTTTAATCAACATTTATAAAAGAAATATTTCAACACTTTGTTCCAGAAAATGGAAGATAATGAACCACTTCCTGATTCATTTTATGAGACCAGAATTACCCAAAGCTAGATAAAAATGTTATGAAAAAGAATTCTACAGACTAATATCCAACATGAATCTGAACACAAAAATCCTCAACAAAAAGTTTACAAGCCAAATTTAACTATACATAAAGTAAATAATACACCATGATAAAAGGAGTTTATACCAGAATATAAACCCATTTTAACATTCAAAAACCAATCAGTATAGTGCACCAGAGTAATAGACTAAAGAAAAATAAGATGGTCATCTGAATGGAAACAAGAAACAAACAGACAGAATGAAACATCAACTTCTGATTAAAAACTCACATCAAATTAGACACAATAAAAACAACTTTATAAACTTGATAAGGGCTCCTACTAAAAATTATATAGTGTTTATGAATTCCAAGACTCAGTGCTGTTAATATCAATTCTCTCTAACTTGATACATAGATTGAATACAAATCCTGATAAAAATTCAAAGGCCTTTTTGTATATATCAACAATTTCACTATAAAATTGATATGTGAAGTCTCAGGAAATAGAATATACAAAACAATTTTGAGATAGATTATCAAATATGGAGAGCTCAACAGATCCCAAGACCTATTATAAGGTTAAGTAAATAAAAGTGTCATGTTGGCAAATGGATCCACAAACAGCAGAGCACAATAAAGAATCTATTACACACACACACACACAAATGTAATCAACTTATTTTGAGCAAAAATCAAAAGACAATTCAATGCAAGAACAGCATTTATATAAAAAGTGATATAATATTCAACATTCCTACACAAAATTTTAAAGTATACATAATATATGTATGCAAAAATCCTCAACAAGGCAGGACTGAATGGAATTTATCTCAGAGATACAAGGTTGGTTTAACACCCGGCAGTCACTTAATGTAGAACAACTATCAACAGGAAAAAAAGCCCCATATGATCCTCATAATAGATGGAAAAAAAAAAAAAGAAGCATTAGACAAAATTCAACAACCTCATCAAGATAAAAACAATCAACAAACCAGGGGAAAAAATTACCCCTGATAAAGAGTCTCTATAAAGAAACAAACAGCTAACCAGATAATGGTGAGATATCAACACTTCCCCCTAAAGGTCAGGGACAAGACAAGGATTTCTGGTCTTCTTAATTCCAGTTATCATTATATTGGATATTCTAGTCAGGACAATTGGATAAGAAAATGAAATAAAGTCAACCAGATTGGAAAGGGAAAAGTAAATCCACCTCTTTTTGCACACGTATGTAGAAACTTTTAGGAAAGTGATTACAATGTTTTAGATCTAATAAATAAGCTCAGCAAGCTTTCAAAATACAAAACAGGTACAAAAATGTCATGGTACTCCTGTATGTAACAATGAACAAACCCAAAATGCACGTAATTAAATAATTCCATTTACAATTTTACTAATATAAAATACTTAATATTAGACTTTGAAGAAAAGACCATGACTATACTTTGAAAACTACAACAAATTATTTAAAAAAATTTGAAGATGTGAAATCATCTCAAGTTCATGTGTTAGAATACTTCACATTGTCAAGAAGTATAATCAGTATACCACAGATTCATCTACAAATGCAGTGCAATTACTATAAAAAATGAAGTAACCAAAAAAAAAAAAAATGAAGTAACTCCTCTGTAAAAATTGTTAAGGTGATTTTAAAGTTCATACAGAAATTCAAAGGACTCATAATAAAATAATACTGAAGAAGAATAACTAAATTGATGGATTCATGTTTCCCAATCTGAAAAATTGCTACAAAGCTACAACAATCAAGATAGTGTAGTACAGGCATAAGAACAGACATGTAGGGGCGCCCGGGTGGCTCAGGCCATTAAGCGTTTGGCTTTGGCTCAGGTCATGATCTCATGGTTTGTGGGTTCAAGCTCCACATCGGGCTATGTGCTGACAGCTCAGGGTCTGTTTCCACTTCTCTGCCCCCCTCTTTCTCTTCCCCTTCCCCACTGGAACTCTCTCTCAAAGATAAATAAACATTAAAAAAATTTAAAAAAAGAATAGACATGTAAACCAATGGAATAAAATTGAAAATCCAGAAAAATGTGCTCATATTTATGGTTAATTGATTTTATTTTCTTTTTTTAATTTATTTTATTTTATTTTTATTAAATGCAATTTACTGTCAAGTTGGCTAACATACAGTGCATACAGTGTGCTCTTGGTTTTGGGGGTAGATTCCCATGATTCATTGCTTACATGCAACACACAGTGCTCATCCCAACAAGTGCCCTCCTCAATGCCCATCACCCACTTTCCCCTCTCCCCTGCCCCCCACCATGAACCCTCGGTTTGTTCTCTGTATTTAAGAGTCTCTTTTGGTTGGCCTCCCTCCCTCTCTGTTTGTAACTATTTTATGGTTAAGATTTTCAGTGAGGCTGCCAGACAATCTAATAGTGGATAGAAGATTAGCTTTTAATGGATGGTACTGAGAAAATTGGATATCCACAGGAAAAGAAAGAAATTGGACTTCTCCCTCATATCATATGTCAAAATTAACTCAAACTACATCAAAGACCTACATGTAAAAGCTAAAACTCTATAATGCTAAGACACCAATGTAAGCATAATTTTCATGGTCCTGGATTGATTCTTAAAGATAACTCAAAAAACACAAGTAACAACAACAACAGAAATAGGTAACTTGGACATCATTAATGTTAAAATCTATTGTGCTTCAAGAGACACCATCAAAGTCAACATACAACTCATATAATGGTAGAAATATTTACAGTAGTATACCTGAAAAGGGACTTGGATCTGAAATATTTACAGAGCTATTACCACTCAATAATAAAAAGACAAACTGATTTATAATTAGCAAAAGATTGGAATAGACATTTTTCAGAAGATTACAAATGGCCAATGAGCCCAAGAAAAAACGTTCAATATCACTAGCTATTGGAAATTTTGTAGGCCTCAGGGATTTTATGGCTCTCTCGTGGTGCCTGGATGGGCCCTCACAGAAAGTTTGGTTCAGATGTCAACACTAATGATACCATACAGAACAGGAAAGGTAAGAAAAGGTTTGTTATGTACATAATGATGCCATCTAGAAATCAGGGCCATCCTCTCAGACTGGTTCCAAAATAAGTTGAGAGATCAAGGAAAACAATTTGATTTGTGGTTTTCATGGTGGTTAAGAAATGGTGCTGTGTAAGAGGTCCCACACATATGTAAAGCCGGCAGGCTATAGAACTCTCCTTGGACCAAAGGAAGGAGCACGCAGACTTTCTCATCAGCTTGGTCAGATGTAAGAGAGAGGGGCAGAGGAAGGGGCTTAACCAAATTCAAAAAAAAAAAAAAAAAAAAAAAAGGACTTATATTGTTAATTACAGGCAAATGCAAATCCAAACACTTTTCACATCCACTAAGGTTTCTTTTTATTTATTTTTAAAAAAAAATTTTTTTAACGTTTATTTATTTTTGAGACAGAGAGAGACAGAGCATGAACAGGGGAGGGGCAGAGAGAGAGAGGGAGATACAGAATCAGAAGCAGGCTCCAGGCTCTGAGCCATCAGCCCAGAGCCTGACGCGGGGCTCGAACTCACGGACCGTGAGATCGTGACCTGAGCTGAAGTCGGATGCTTAAACGACTGAGCCACCCAGGCGCCCCTCCACTAAGGTTTCTAAAACCTTAGTTTTAGTGGTTTCACATCCACTAAGGTTTCTAGTCAAAAATAAAAGTAATAACAAGTGTTGGCAAAGAAATGGAGAAATTGAAGTGCTCTGAAAATGCTGCCGGGCTGTAAAATGGCCCTATGACTTGGAAAAGTCCTTCAGTTCCTCGATTAGACATAAAGTTACTTTCTGGTCCACTGATTTCACTTGTAGATATAGAGCTAAGTAAAATGAAAACACACGTGTACATGAAAACTCAGACACAAATGTACTTTGCAGCATTCTTCCTGATAACTGAAAAATAAAAACAACTCAGACGCCCACCACCTGATGAACAGATAAATAAAATATAGTACATCCACACAGTGGAATACTAGTAGGCGATAAACAAGGGGGGAAATCTATTGATCCATGCTACGATGTGGATGAACTTCAAAGCCATTGTGCCAAGTGAAAGAAGCCAGTAACAATGAACCACCTATTGTGGGATCCCATATATAGATAATGTCCCAAATAGGCAAATTTATAGAGACAGAAGGTAGAGCCATGTTTCTAGGACTATGGGGGTGGGCGGTTGAGGAGTGACGGTTACAGAATGCAAGATTTCTTTCTGTGGTTACAAAAACACTCAAAAATTGATGCAGGTGATGGTGCACGATGCTATCAAAAAGCCATTTAATTATACACTTAAAGTGGATAAATTGTATGGTTTTTGAGTTATATCTCCATTGAGCTGTTAAATTTTTAGAATAGCAATCCTCAGCTTTTAACTTATATCCAATACAAAAATTAATTCAAAGTGGTTCATGACCTAAATGTAAAATCTAAAATGATAAAACTTCTCTAGAAAAGTAGCAGGAGAAAAATCTGTGACCTTGGATTAACTAAACTGTTGTTAGATACAATGCCAAAAGTGTGATCTGTAAGAGAATAAATTGATAAACTTTCTTTCAGTTAAAACCTTTGCTTAGGGAATATTCATTCATTGCTAGTGAAAAATGCAAGATAGTATAGCCATATATGAAAAAGTTGGTCTGTCTTTTTTATAAACATGTTCTTACCATATGACCCAGAAATCTCTCTTCTAGATTTCTACCCAACAGTAATGAAATACTGTTTACATGAAAATCTGTATGTGAATGTTTATGGCAGCTTTATCTATAATACCAAATGCTGCAAACAACCCAGATGTCTTTCAGCCCATGAATGCATAAACAATCTGTGGTACATCCATACATTAACATATCACTCTTATTAAAAGGAACAAACCATTGATTCGCACAATAAATTGGATGGCGCTTAAATGTTTTTTGTAAAGTGAAAGAAGCCAGACCCCAAAAGTTATATAGCGTATAATTCTATTCTTGTTACATTATGGAAAAAGTAAGACGAGAAGGAAGAAAACAAGTCAATGATTACAGGGTTTGGTAAACCCATAAACCAGGAGATCATGACCTGAGCCAAAGTCAGATGCTTAACCAACTGAGCCACCCAGGCAGCCAGTAGACACATGGTTCTATTCATTTGCCTAAACCCCATAAATGTGTACAACGCAAATATTTAGCTTTCTGCAATTTTTTCA
The DNA here is from genome assembly GCF_018350195.1 of Panthera tigris. NCBI lineage: Eukaryota > Metazoa > Chordata > Mammalia > Carnivora > Felidae > Panthera > Panthera tigris. The sequence goes on along the minus strand of NC_056667.1, from coordinate 112,267,392 downwards.
ATCAGCTAAGATGTGGACGTCATTGACTCCTCAAAACAGTCAAGATCATGAAAGACCAAAAAAAAAAAAAAAAAAAAAAAGACTCAACTGTCAACTGCCAGATTGGAGGCTATTAAGGAGATATGACAAATTATTTGATGTGGAATCCTGGATTGGATTCTAGAATGGAAAAGGAAAATTAGTAGAAAAATTGGTGAAATCCAAATATAGTCTATAGTTTAGTTCATAACATTGCACCACAGTAAATTTCTTAGTTTGGATAAAGTTCCCTAGATTATGTAAGATATTAACATAAGGGGAAACTACATAATGGCCTTATAGAAATTGCAAATCTTCTCTGAATCTAACATTATCTCAAAAATAAAAAAAAATAGAAACAATTTTAAAAATTACACCAGGTTTAAAGAATTCTACCTTCTCCAAATATACCCCTATATATTATATATGATATTAGTAATATATATTAATAACATGTATATTAAAGTTACTTATTTTGAGAGAGAGCACATGTGAGCAGAGGAGGGGAAAAGAGAGAGGGAGAGAGAGAGGATCCCAAGCAGTCTCCAGTGCCAGTGAGGCTTGAACCCACGAACCATGAGATAATGACCTGAGCCAAAACCAAGAGTCAGGCACTTAACCTACTGAGCCAGCCAGGCACCCCACCCATTTATATTAACTCACTATATTTTTAATCATATTGTGTGCTGTGGTAGGCTAATAATACCTCCTTCAGTCACATTTGCATGCACATTCGCATGCACTCACAAAGCTGTCCATATTCTAATCCCTGGAAATTGTGAATCTGTTACTTTATGCAGGAAAAATGGTTTTACAGATGCGGGATCTTGAGCTGAGGAATTATCCTGGGTTATTCCAGTACACCCAAATTTGTAATCACGAGGGCTCTTATACTTTGGAGGCAGGTGGATTAAAGTCAGGGACAGAGAAAGGAGATCATGTGATAATAAAAGCAAAGATTTGAACATGCTACAATGCCGACTTTGAAGATGAAGAAGGGACCACAAGCCAGGAAATAGAAGGAGGGCAGTTCTAGAAGCTACAAATTTTCCCCTAGAGCTTCTAGAAGGGGTGTGGCCATGCAGACACGTTGATTTTTTCCAGTGAAAGTGATTTTGAACTTCTGACTTCCAAAACTTTAAGAAATAAATGTATGTTTTTTTAAGCCACTAAATTGGTAGCACTTTGTTACAGCACCAAGAGAAGAGTAAAATGTATGAATACTTTTTAGTCACCGTGTATCTGTTTAGGGATAAAGTGGGATAAAAATCAATACATTTCATTCTATTTTAAACCAATAACAGAAATATATTTGTTCCAATTATAATCTGCATAGATATAACAAGACTTTTTTAGCCCGTGAATGAAAACTGTTAAATGAAGTAGTATTAGATCTATTGGTCCCAGTGGACCTAGATTTCAAATTCAGTTTGGTATTCACAAATAATCCCTGCTGACTTCTATATTCTAAGTACAGTCATGATGATGTCACATTCTATAGTAACAGCACCATGGCCTTTTCTTAGGTTATAGTCCCAACATGAAATGTTTATAAGCTCACTCCTTCAGAGGAGGGGGAAAACCACCTGCTGAGAGCAAGGCCCTACCAAACCTTGGCATGGATTTTGTTTGGGGGCATTGCCCTAGGAACACCATACTGGGGCCTTGGATGGCTATGAGGTGGGAGAAGAACGATGATGCTAGATGGGCAGTGCTCAGGTCATTTTTCTTAGACCTAATAAAGTACATATGTTCAGACAGGGGCTTGAAGTTGTCAGATTACAGCAAGTTTCAACGTCTGTCATTTTGTTTTGGACAGTTTCTTCCCCAAGTCACACGCTTGCCTGGGAGCTATTCTCACCAACCCCAGTGCACTGTGCTAGCACAGAAACTCCTGCCTGGCCAACAAGGGCTCTCATCTTAGGGTACTAAAATATTACCAGCCTATAATTCTTAAACGGACCCAGATGCCATATCCTCATTTGGGGTATCTCATTTACTCTATAGAGAAAAAGTAAAACCATTTAAACTTGAAAGTGTATAATCTATGGAACAAGGAAAACTAAGGGCAATAGGTAAAATTTAAATCCAGAACAGTTTTATTCGATTAATTTGAGACAAAATTAGCCTATAGATGAGGGGGGATAAATGGAATCAGAAGAGGGGGGAAATTGTGAAATATATCAATGCTACACGTTGGGATGTGTACATATTTTGGCCTCATATCCTAGTTCTTCTGGTTAACAGTTTGATATTTTGGGCAATGTATTTAACTTAACATCTCTCTCTGTTTCTCCATCCGGAAGCTAGGTAAAATCTGCATCATTGAGTTGTAAGAAGACATTTAAAGGAGGCAAAATGTAACAACTTAAAAATAATGACACTAATAATGAAAACTAATGACTAGTATCTAAGAGATAAAAATAATACTTTTGCTATTGCCATTATTGAGAACTTTATTTAAAAGACTTGATCTTTTCCTGCTATGAAATTAGCAGGAGGACATATGACAGAAGTTTCCTAGTGATGGTAAAAACGAACACAGCATTTTTCTGAGTCAAGTAATGAATCATTATTTCGTTGCTGAGTTAAACAGTTCTTGAATATCAGACACTCCTGAGACTAACCTAACCCACTTTCAGTAGTTAGAAAGTTCAACAAGAATCCAAATTGAATAACAAGAATTTACTACTTTCGTGAGTGCAATTTTCTGATTTAAAAGTGATAACAGTGATTTTCACCACGCTAACGAGGAGCTACAAAGTTGGGTCTCACAGGGATGTTCCTTCCGTCCTGAGACATGACTGATGTGTATTTAGCAGAAAACCATTCATACAAACTGGAGCTTTTAGTAGTTGAAAAGGCTAAACTAAATAATTTATGTTATTTTTTATAGTCTTTTAAGATAATGACTTTTCTTTGTCAACACTTAGTTTTTAAAGCCCTTTGGAAATAAAAACTCTATGTCCCAACTTCCCTATTTCTCACTTAGTGGAGTCTGAATAAAATAAGTTTTGTTGTGCACATCATATTTTTTCCAACGCAACCTTAATAAGCATTTACAGTAAGCCACAGTGTGGTGATATAACTTATAGCAACTATTTCTGCGACAGATACTAGTATGTCTAGAAGTTTCAAGTTCATGTCAATCTGGAAGCGTCTCCCTTCCATTCTGAGTATGTATACTTCAATTTTGCAGATGAAGAAGGTACAGTTTGTTTTTTTCTAAAATTATATAGTCAATAATTGGTAGAGCCATCTTGTATACAAGCCTGATGCCTTTCCCACTATATTTTATATTTTTGGTTAAAGTCATTTAAATGATATAATTCGCTCATCCCTAGGGTTTTAGTTTTCAAGTCTCTACAAAGTCCCGTGCTGGAATTCAGTCCCTCTGCCTCCATGCCTACCTCATAGGTCTCGCATCTTTTCATTGATGCTGCTGGTGACTTTTCATTTTGTACCGAATATCTTTAACATAGTTGTCCAGGGATAAGAAACAAAATGACCGCTAACTCAGACCTATGTCTTTAGGGAAGAGATATTTCCAGATATATCATGAGCAGGAAAGAGTGCAACTTTCAGTTGGTAATTTCTCATTAATAAAACAAAAGTCAGTACATCTGATTTATTGGGGAATCTTTTCTTGGCGGAACAGAAATGTGTTCGTGTCTGGGGTTTTATATTCCACCGAATTACCTGATGGATATATTTTTCTGGATCACCTGAACTGAAGAGTTCTTTTTAAAGTAAATGATTAAAAGAAAAGAGTAACAGTGCTAATGCCACAATAAAACTGACAAGTTGAAACTAAACTATCAGAAATATAAAAAACAAAAATTCTCACAGCAATATTAACCTACCATGTAGCACACAATGTCTAAATTATAGAGGATTTACTGACCTAAGTAGCAAGCTAAACACTTCCTCTGTAAGGCTGAGAACACAAAATCCCAATCCAGTTTTTATGCCGTCGCAAGCATGTCTGATAAAGTGTTTGTATTATTGATGTGTTATTATTGGTGCTTCCGTTAGCCGTATGATAAAAAGGAAATCTGTTTTAGTGTTGAAAAAACATGAATGTGAATCTAGGTTTTTCTCCCTTTGTAACTCGTGGCTTTGATTGTGTTCATCCACATGGTTGTCCCTCAGTTTTCTTATCTCTAAAGTGATGTTTATTTATCCTAAAGTGATCAATATTTCTGTGTTGTCAAGTAAGGAAAAGACTTAGGATCTAGTGTGAGCTCTGGGTTAATGTCAATTCCATTCTCATAGGAAAGAATTCTCAAATTCAGACACAATTATATGACATAACACAAAGCAAGACAATCAGACGTAGATGGCCACTACTCTCATTCAGCAGACTTCTAATTGTTCATTATATAATTGAACGGATGTTCCAATTTCTCAATGTGTTTTAAGTAATTTCTGAAAATGTTCGTCTAGCAGAATTTGACATACACAATAATTTGGGAAAGATGGTAAAGGGATGTAATACAAATTCTAAAATGACATAATCAAAAGTCGTATAATGACTGATAATAATTAAAATAGACCTGCCAGCTGAACCTGTATTTGGCAGCAAAGAGGGAGAGAGGCAGGAGGGCAGTGAGATTAGGTTGTTGAGCAAGATAGCTTGAGGAAATTAGTTAGGAAGAGCAGCAATTCAAGTTTTCCTCCCTGGGCCTTGCCATCTGCACAGTGAGAAGTGTTCCGTTGCAATCCACACAAAAGGTATTCAATGTTGGCATCCGCCTCTTATTTTATTGTGAAAAAAGATACGTTGATTTTGGTGTATGAGTAACTCAGCTCTAGGTGTTTTTATTCTCATTCATGTTTCTCCTCCCCTTTAGCTATTCTGTCCCCTCCTCCCCCCTTCCTTTTTTCCCTGTTTTCTCTTCCTCCTCTTCCTCTTCTTCAGGATTGATAGAAAATCTTCCATCATTTTCTATTAATCATCTGACACAAGATTGATAAGCCAGTACTATGAATGCTGTTTTATTTCATCTTTTACACTATTTTAATTTTTTTTCTCTAGTTAATATCATTCCACTCCTACTGAAACAAAGATATTCCTATCTAGGAATGTGTGCCTCAGTCAACTCTGAACTACCTCCTGTCTACAGCTATAATGATTTTGCTACAGGTGCATGCTGACAGGCTGTTTTCTCACTGCCATATTTAGATTGCCCCCTGAATCTCACCTTTCCAACTACGAAATCCTTTTAGGATCTGTGAACTTTTCCTTGTCACATTTATATTTGTAGCACGCCTTATTACGTTATTTATTCATGTGTCACCTCTTTGCTAAGAGGGTTTGAAGCAGAATGAAATACAAGTCATAAATAATAAAGCTATAAAATAGGAATAGAATTTTCTAAAAATCAGAAATTGGAGAGAAGAAAGAAAATACGTTTGCTACAACATGTTTAGTTAACTGTGTGCTCCCTGGCAGTCAAGTCATTAAGGGCTATGTGTTGTTAAATTTAATTCCTCATCAAGAGGAAGAAGTCCACTGATTTAAAAAGGACTCCATTTTATTTTAGGAATATACTGAATAGAAATCTCTCATATGGTGGCTGGTACAGGGAATATTGTAGATCATAGTAATGTAATTGTCTTGGAGCAGGTACAGATTTTTTCTTTTTTTTAATAAAAATTTTAAATGTTTTTATTTATTTTTGAGAGGTAGACAGAACACGAGCTGGGGAAGGGCAGAGAGAGAGGGAGACACAGAATCTGAAGCAGGCTCCAGGCTCTGAGTTGTCAGCACAGAGTCCGATCCGGGCTCTAACTTGGGAACCGCAAGATCATGACCTGGGCCAAAGTTGGACACTCAACCGACTGAGCCACCCAGGTGCCCCTGAATTTTTTCTTTAATAATTTATTTTTTTAAGAAAGCATGCTGTCATATCATAATAGACTCATTGAAGCCAGCCAGCCCTACAAGTAGCAAAATGTTTTATCCATATTTTACAGCCTTTGGTGTCTAAAAATGTTCACCAAAAAGGTACATCCACATTTTTAAATGAAATAATGAAGAAGATCTATCTGCCCGAACCCACCCTTTGGTTTCATTCCCCAGACGCAGTTGTTTAAGTGAACTGCTTTGTCTGTTACTCCCAAATCTCCAAATAACGTGTTTCTACTACAATTTCATAATTTATTCCTAATACAATCATCGCTGGCCACACGCTACAAGGGAGGAGGAGTCAGCTTTATAATGTACAAACACACACACGTGCCCTTCCACACTTTCCCTCCTCCTCCCCTAGAATAATAGTTTATCTCTAATCTGAATGAAACGATTGAGTTTTATAGCAATATAACTGAAAACGAATTGTTGCTGCAGATCAAAAAGTGTATTAAAATGGCATTTCCTAGTGGATAACCTCCATGGCAGCAGTGCTTTTTGTTATTCTTTTTGTAGTTGTTCATCATACATGTCCAGAGTCTAAATAGTGTCTGATCCATAGACAGTGTTCAAGAAAGAACTGCTGAATATATAAATTTAGAGTGCCTCTGTTACTTTCTTTTTTTAATTTTTTTTCAAATTTTTATTTAAATTTTTTTTTCAACGTTTTTTATTTATTTTGGGACAGAGAGAGACAGAGCATGAACGGGGGAGGGTCAGAGAGAGAGGGAGACACAGAATCGGAAACAGGCTCCAGGCTCCGAGCCATCAGCCCAGAGCCTGACGCAGGGCTCGAACTCACGGACCGCGAGATCGTGACCTGGCTGAAGTCGGACGCTTAACCGACTGCGCCACCCAGGCGCCCCTCAAATTTTTATTTAAATTGCAGTCAGTTAACATACTGTGTTCTCGGTTTCAGTAGTAGAATTTAGTGATTCATCACTTACGTATAACACCCAGTGCTCAAAGTTTCTTTCTTAAATTAATAATGGCATCCTGGTTTTTTTGAGATTTGTCATTCATATATCTTTATGTATTTCTATTTCCAAAAGCACCTTTAGATTATTTTTCTGTTGAAGTCCTGTTTGCCTAGAAATATCACACTCGTAGATCTTTATCTCGTCTTGATCTGCCCACTGAACTACCCATTTCCAAGCTTATTATAGTAACAAGTTATACAATAAGTAAAGGCAATAAGCATCTATTTGTTTTAAATTTTTTATAACAAAACATTTAAAAACTTATGAAAATGACAGCCACTCATAGGAAGCAAGTAGAAGTGCTATTTTTTTTTTAATTTTCATTCAATTTAGCACAAATTATATTAATTTAGTCATACAATCCCTCATTCATTAAACAGACATTTGGAAGAGTAACCACGTGCTTACATTGAGTGTCAAAGACACACTCCTCAACATGTTTGCAGCTAGGTAAGTGAGATGTGTAAAAAATCAAGCAATCGCACTCCGAATGTGACCAGATGGTAGGGTATGTACACAGAGGAGAGAAAACTGAAGGACTACATGATAGAAGATAATCTTGGGGAGTGTTCACAGGACTTGTGGCATTTGATCAAGTTCATAAAAGATAAGCGAGCAACTAGGAAAACGGAGGAACAGAATCAAAGCATGTACTCATGCAATTTGAAAGTTATGGCACAGAACAAAAATGCAGAGTATAAAATGCTTGTAGCATAGGCTTATCAGGCAGAGAGACTGGATAATAAAGGACCTCTCAGGCCAGTTAACAGTGTGTCACTTTTGATGATAGTTAAGGAGAAGATTTGAATTTAGGGACGATCATTTTGACAGCTGGCATGTAGCATGCATTAGAGGTGGAAATTGAATATAGAGAGACCACCGAGGAAGCAGTTCCATTAGGATAAAAGAGGATGTTGAAGCCCTGAACTTAGAAATTGCCGGTAGGGTCTAGACAAGTGGTAGAACTGAGATTTAAACCGGAGGCTGCAAGCAAAGGATTTATATCTGAGAAGAGATCAGTTCAAAAATCACACATTTATTGATGCTTGTCTTGATACTGGAACTGACAAGTTCTTAGCCAAGGCCATAGTGCTTTGGGGGAACTTAGACATGGTTTATCACAAGAAATTGTCATATCTAATTTTTAATGTTGGTGAACATATTCAGTATTCACGACCTAGTTCATGTACGGCAATCCCTGCCTTCACAACGATTATTAATTCTGGTCAAAAAGGAAAAGCATGCTACAATTGAAACAGCTCAGAACATTGTAATTAGAGGCAGATAAAAAATATAATACTAATTCAGAGGAGAGAGGTCAGTGAAGGTCAGGCATAATAGTGTTTCAGACATATCACTTACTTTGACTTTTCAAACATGTCAAACTAAATAGGTTTCCAAAACCAAGGTTAAAATGGAAAGTGATCATTAACGTTTTTTTTTAACAATAATAATTGGTACCTAGTAAGCTCATACTCTAGTAGAAAACAGTAAATTCATCTTTCTGATATATTATTTAAAAGAAAGCAAATGGACTATGACTAAAGAAGTTAAAAGAATCAAAAGTGAAAAAGAAAAGTTAGTTTACACGTGTAATTTATATTTATTTTTTAAAGGGTTTGTTGCTTTTCACAGTTTTTTTAAGTTTATTTTGAGAGAGAGAGAGAGAGAGAGAGAGAGAGTGAGCGAGCAGGGGAGGAGCAGAGAGAGAGGGAGACACAGAATCCGAAGCAGCTTCAGGCTCTGAGCTGTCAGCACAGAGCCCTATGCGGGGCTTGAACTCACAAACCTTGAGATTATGACCTGAGCCCAAGTAGGCTGCTTAACCGACTGAGCCACACAGGCACCCATAACTTACATTTCTATTTTGCAATTTCTTTCTTTGTTTTGAACGTGAGACCACATGAAAACTTACATCATTTCCATGAATATTTACTGTGTACTCATGGAGAAGAGCTGACACAGAGGTCACTGTGGCTAACCAAGTCTCTCTCCTGGAGAACATGACTTCAGTTCTAGAAAATCTCTTTACTTCCATGCCATCCATGTGCTCCTTTGAGCTTTTTCTCTAAACAAAATAAAAATGAGAAAAAAAGAAGGTAATAGAGTACACTATATATGTGTGTGTGCCTGTGTGTGCTTACTCTGATCAGGATGAAACTTAAAGTTCTTTATAGCCACAAAATTAACACCACAGTAAGTCTCAATTAGCTTCATCATGGAAAATAGTTATTAACCGATAAACTCCCTGCATATATATTTCAACTAAAAGTGGTTAAATGATGGAAGGGAAACTATCAGAAAGGAGCTGTAGGCAGTAGTCACTAAACCAAACAGGAGCCTGCAAAAGTAGGTTACATGCTCCACTCAGGGCAGCTTTTCATTCCTATTATTCAGACTATTAATATTAATGGATTCTGGGAGAGAAAGTTAGGGACCTATTTTTCCATCTTGCTGTGCAGAAGCTGAATATTGCATGATACAGAATAAATGGAGTGTTACTGGTGCCATTTTGTCTCAAATGAAGCTATGCCAGAGAGCAATCCCTTATCCTCACTCTCCCTTTTTGGTTGGAGTTCAGGCAAAAAGTAGCTTAAAACAATAAATAAACACAGTCTTAGTTTGCAAAAGCTGATAGGCCTGAATTAAACTCGGGTGATTGGGGAATGAGCCTGCCCTGGTCCCTATCCAAAGCAAGGCTGCACTCCTCCAGCTCGACAAAGTGCAGACTTGTCCACTGGCAGCGAAATTTGAACATGATTTAAGAGTAAGAAGACTTATTACAGATTTTTTTTTTCCCCACCACAGAGGTGTTTGCACTCCATGTCCAAGGAAAATTAATCACGGAATTAAAATGGACTGGCTGCCTTCATTAGCTGTAAAGTTCCCATTTTTCATTAAGTGCTGGGAGGCTGAGTGATTTCATAAAAAGGTTTTTAGAGCATGAGGCACAGGATATTAAAGATAATAAAGATAGCCCACTCCACCACCCAGGAGGGGACATTACGCTAAGAGATGCAAATTCATTGCCATTTATGGCTGTGTAGTTTAGAATTCAGGGAGGCTCACACATTCCCTAGCTCTGGGTATTTTCTATTGATGACACTTCTCATTTAGAATTTTGAAGGGGGGTTGAAATTGGTATATTTTGGTTAAGAGGATGATATCTGCTGCATTTCCATGTGTGTGTTCATGAAGAAAAAAACTTTTAATGTGGTGGCTTAAACCTACTTGGAAAAACAGAAAGAAAACAAACAAACAAAAAGCTATTTTCCTTTCCAGTACTGCCAAAATGAAGCTGATCAGAAGGGTTTGAATCAAAAAAGGTATACAGATTACTACTGATATTTATATAGACCCAGATGACTCAGGTGTAGCTTGGAATGAGTGAAAAACTTACAAACATTATATTTCCTTGGTAGATAGTTTCTCTGAGATTGAGATGTGTTAAACCTATTGAGAACACTTGTTGCCTGTCTTTTGCGTTAAAAACGCCACTTTAAGATCATTTGCACAGTCTGAAGTGATTTCAGAATTACTTCCAGGAAATGTCAGTGTCATATGTTTGGTCTTCTAAAAACTACAGTGGATATCATTTCAAATATAAATGCATTAATTGGGATGGCAGGTGGAGGGATTTAACAAAGAAGACTTATATGTCATATTTATTCTGAATTTCTTAGCAGAATTTTCAAGTGACATTTAATAATCTTACTCTGCTTTAGTGGTCAAGAGAAAAATAAAATAATGGAAGAAAAATACGTTGCTCTATAAAGCGTTTCTAAGTGACATGAATTAGAACAGCCCCTTCAGAGCCAAGCACATAGTATGGTTTCAGTAGATCTATGATTTGCTTCTATAAAGTTTCTAGATGGAATAATTCTCCAGATGTGTTGGTCTTCTCTTTAGTTATTTTTAAACTAATCATAGAAAATGATGAAAAATGAAATATTAAAACTTAACACGTTAGTGCATTACAGGTCAATACCATAGCCTTAGTAAATAATTGAAAAGCTCTTAAGAAGCCGATCCAGAGTCTAGAAGGAGGATATAGCTAGTTATCTTATATACTGGACACCAGTGCAGGTTGAAAATATTGCAAGGCAATGTCAAGTCACTGCAGGTAGTATGTTTAGTTCCCATAGAATCTCCCTGGTATCCTAAAGTGAGTTTAATTCTCAGTTTTCAAATGACAAAGCTAAGCTCCCCAGTAAAGAGTTACAGGTTTAAAGAGCCCAAGCTAGCAATCAGCAGAGGCAGGATTGAAACCCTAGTCTGCCTAACCTGGACCTGAGGTCTCCTCACACCACCAGAGCACCACCGTGGTATCTCAATCTTAGGCTACCGGTCTGTTCCCACAAAAGAAGACGCTTTTAATGAGGGGCTATGGGAGTACAGGGCATCTGTATGCTGTCAACTGTTATCCTTCTTGAAATAGGTCAAAATCATCTTCTTTTCTGAAGAAAGAAAGGTACTGACAAGAAAATAAGAAGTCTTATTCTCAGCCAAACATTGATTTCTTATTTTTTCTTTTTCTTTTTCTTTTTCTTTTTGTTTCTTTTCCTTTTTCTTTTTCTTTTTCTTTTTCTTTTTCTTTGTCTTTTTCTTTTCCTTTTTCTTTTCTGAAAATAAAATGCCTACTTCTGGAAATGTTTAAGCATGAAAGAGACTTGAATGACTGATAGCAATCAAAAGCTGAATTTGATGAGTAAATCAGTGGTTAAGGTTATTATGATCGTGAATATCAAACAGAAAAAGCATATTGCGTCCTCAAATAAATAGAGTTGCCCCAGGGACAAACGCATAGAACATTGGACATTGGTAACATCCCAGACAATTTGGGACCGCCATATTGCTTGTAATTCAGAACAATGCTTCCCATTAACTTTTGGAAGTTGTACCCCTTTTATCTCTTCCTGTTTGCAAAATTGACAATATAAGAAGTAACTATACTTATTTCTGACACCTTTATGAAGATAGAATTCATATACAATAAAATTTACCCATTTAAAACACACATAGTAGTTTGTAGTCTTTCGTACATGCACAGAGTTCCTCAAATACTATCATGATCCGAGTTTAGAACATCTCAAAAGAAGCTTGTAGTCATTATCCGTTTCCCCCCTCACCCCCATGGCCACATTCACAGTCCTCTGTATATTCCTACTCTGGGTTTTTCGTTTAAATGGAATCACAAAATATGTGGCCTTTTGTAACTGATTCTTTTTTCACTTAGCATAATGTTTCTAAGGTATATCCACATTGTAGCATGCATCAATACTTCATTTATTTTTATTGGCGAATAATAGTCCATCATATGGCCATAACCATATTTTGTTTATTCATTCTGTGGTTGATGAACAGTTGGGTTGTTTCTACCTTTTGGCTATTCATGTTTAAGTTTTTGTGTAGACATATGTTTTCACTTTTCTTGTATATATATCTAGGAGTAGAATTGTAAGATCATATGGCAACTTTATGTCTTATCATTTTAGGGAAGTAGAAAAGTATTTTTCAAGTGACTGCCCCATTTTACACTGCCACTAGCAGTGTGTAAGAACTCCAATTTATCCACATCCTTTTCAACAGTTTTTTTATTTTTTTTTATTTTAGCCATCCTTGTGCATGTGAAGTGGTATGTATCTCTCTGAAGTTTTGATTAGCATTTCCCTAATGACATGTTGAGCATCATTTTTTGCTATTCATGTATCTTCTTTGTAGACATACCTATTCAAATAATTAGCACATTCTTTTTTTTTTTTTGAGTTCATTTATTTATTTTGAGAGAGAGAGAGAGAGAGAGAGAGAGAGAGAGAGAGATGAAGGTGGTGGGGGCAGAGAAAGAAGGAAAGAGAGAGAATCCCAAGCAGACTCTGCATTGTTAGCAGCACAGAGCCCAATGCAGGGCTTAAACCCATGAACTGCAAAGTCATGACCTGAGCTGAAATCAGGAGTCGGACACTTAACGGACTGAGCCACCCTGGTGCCCCTACTTAGCACATTCTTAATGGAGTTGTCTTTTTTCATATTCAGTTGTAAGAATATTTATGTACTTTAAATATAAGTTCCTATCAAATATAATGTTTGTATTTCATTCATTCTGTGTGTTGTACTTTCACTTTATTTCTGGGCTCATTTGCAGCATCAACCTTTTTAATCTAATTTATCCATTTTTTAATTTTGTCCCTTGTGTTTTTGGATCACATCTAAGAAACCATTGCCCAGCCCAAGATCATGAATACTTCATCTACATTTTATTCTATGAGTTTTATATTTTTAGCTTTTACATTTAGGTGTATGATCCATCTTGAGTTAATTTTTGTTTATGATGTGACATAAGGGTCCAAATTTATTGTTTTGCATCTGGATTTCCAATTGTCCCAGGACCATATGTGAAAACAAATGTTCATTCCTTGTTGAACTGACTTGGCATCTCTACTGAAAATTTATTGAACATAAATTGATTAAAACATATGATTTGTCAAACAGTTGGGGGAAGTGAAAGCTGTCTGAGCTAAACATAAGTCCACACAGTTAACATGGGAAGGCTCTCTTTCCTGAAATGAGGATGAAGAAGTATCATGTGACCTTGTCAACTGAACATTCTAGTTTAACATGACAAGCCGTTCATGTCAAAGTTTTGAAATACATATTCTATTACATTTTTGTTTTGTTTTAATTAAATGGATATTTATATGAATTGTTTATTCTAAACAATGCTTTGTCTATTACTTCAAAACACATTTACTTAGTACAAAAAATTGAGGAGGTATAACATTTAAGGGAAATATCAGTTAGAATTATTGAACTGAAAATTTTCACCATGAGTATCCCATTGATTGGGTCAGGAACAAAACTAAATTACCTTAGTGTCTAACATTCTCTTACATTTCATTATATAAGGGAGCCTCATATTGAGTGGTTATAACTTGTTATAATAATTTATTATATGAAATTTGCTAATCTTCATGCTTATAAAAGACCATATAAACACATGTTTATGTTAGGCCAAACTTTTCTCTCACAAATTAGTCTATAGAAATGAACTCAACTTTTGTGTGTTTATTTTGTATCCTGTAACCTTGTTTAACTCACTTCTTAATTTTAGGAATTTTTTTCGTATTTCTTTGGGTTTTCCCCATTGATACTTATGCCTTCTGCAAATAAGGACAGTTTTATTTTTTGTATCACCAATCTATATGACTTCTTTTCCTCTTCTTGCTTTACTGCGCAAACTACACTGTATAACAATTCCAACATACTATTAAACAAGAATAGTGAGAACAGAGTCTTGTCTTGTTTAGGTTTTGATGTGAAACACATTGTCTTTTACCCCTAAGTGTAAGTGTCAACTATCAGTGTATGTACCAGCGATGGTTTTTGTTGCTTTTTACCAAGTTGAGATCATTCCCTTCTATTCCTTTTTCCTGGAAGCTTTTAATTATGGATGGATTTGAGTTTTGTCAAATGCTTTGGCTACATCAAGTGACATAATCATGTCATTTTCTGTTTTAGCCTGCAAACTTGGTGGAGTATATTGATTAACTTTCAAATATTGAATCATCCTTGTGTCCCTGGAATAAAGCTCACGTTTCAGGATATATAATTATGTTTTGAGGAGTTGTATTTGCTAATATTTTAAAGATTTTTGTGTCTCTATCCATGAGTGATATTAGTGTCTTAATTTTATTTTCTTTTTTTTTCCCTTCCTTTCCTCCCCCTCCCTTTCCTTTCTCGCCCTTCCCTTCCCTTTTCTCATACTGTCTGTCTGGTTTTGGCTTCATAAAAAAAATTGGGAAATATTCTTTCTTCTGCTGGGAGGAGTTTATAGACACTTTGTTTTAATTTTTGTTAAAGTTTAGATAGAATTCTATAATAAAGTTATCTTGGCCTGAAGATTTTGAGGGGGGGTTATTAATTACAAATTCAATTTACTTAATAGTTATAGGACTATTCACATTATTTCATATATGGTAAATTGTGGTAATTTGTGCTTTTAGAAAAATTCTTACATTTCAGCTAAATATCAAATTTATATGCGTAGAGGTATTCATAGTATTCTGTGTTGTCCTTTTCATCTTTGCACTCTGTGTTCCATTTTATTTTTGGTCTTGGTATTTAATGTTCTCTCTCTTTTTACTTTGTCAGTATCGCTAGAGACATGTCAATTTTATTGATCTTTTCAAAGAAATTTTTTGTTTTATTTATTTGTTCCATTACTTTTGTTTTCAATTTTACTAATTTATCCTATATTATTTCTTTCATTCTGCAAACTTTAGATTTGTGGTGCTTGACTTTTTCCTAGGTTCTTAAGGTGGGTGTTAAAATTTTGATCTGAGACTTTTTTTCTCCTCCAATGTAAGCATGTAGCACTATAAAGTCTCCCCTTAACACTGCTTTAGCTGTCTCACAGGCTTTGGTATTTGTATTTTCATTGTCATGCAGTTCAGTGTATTATTTTCAATTTCCTTCTGACTCATAAATTATCCAGAAGTGTGTTTTTTAATTCCAACATATTTCATAAATTTTCTCTTAACTTTCTGCTTTAATTTCTAGCTTGATTCCACTGTTATCAGAGCACACACACTGTATGGTATCAATTCTTATGACCCTAGAAAAATTATCTATTTTCTATACATTCCATGGATACATGAAAATTATGGCCATTACACTGTTGTTGGGTAAAGTCTTCTACAAAGGCTTGATTCTATCCTGTTGGTTGATGGGATTTTGAGTTCTGTTTCCTTGTTGATTTACTCTCCAATTGTTTTACAGTTGTTGAGAGAGGGATATTGTTCTCCAACTATAATTGTGATTTGTCTATTTCTCTTTCAGTTCTATCAGTTTTTCTTTTGCATATTTTGCAGCTCTTTTTGTTGGTGCACACCCATTTAAAATTGCTCTGGGGCACCTGGGTGGCTCAGTCAGTTAAGCGTCCTACTTTAGCTCAGGTCAGGATCTCGCCCTCCCGCGTCGGGCTCTGGGCTGGTGGCTCAGAGCCTGGAGCCTGCTTCCGATTCTGTGTCTCCCTCTCTCTCTGCCGCTCCCCCATTCATGCTCTGTCTCTCTCTGTCTCAAAAATAAATAAACTTAAAAAAAAAAGCTGCTGAGCTTTTTTAAACTCAGTTTTGGGGCGCCTGGGTGGCTCAGTCGGTTAAGCGTCCCACTTCAGTTCAGGTCACGATCTCACGGTCTGTGAGTTCGAGCCTTGCGTTGGGCTCTGGGCTGACAGCTCAGAGCCTGGAGCCTGCTTCCGATTCTGTGTCTCCCTCTCTCTCTGCCCCTCCCCCATTCATGCTCTATCTCTCTCTGTCTCAAAAATAAATAAACGTTAAAAAAATTAAAAATTAAAAAAAATAATAAAATTGCTCTATCTTTTTGGAGGTTTTAACATTTTATCATTGTGTCATGTGTTTCTCTGTCTCTGGCATTTATCTTAGCTGACATCTTTTGGATCTGGTATTAATATTGCTGCCTCTTCTTTTTTTTATTAATATTTTCACTATATACTGTTTTCCACATCTTTTCTTTCAACCTTCCTAATTGTCATAGTGGAATTGAATATTTAATAGAGTGCATATAGTAGGGTCAGGTTTTTAATCAACTCTGTCTATATCTTTCAGATGTTCTTTCAGTCCATTTAAATTTAATATCTATTGATATGTTAAGGCTTTACTTTGTCATTATATATATATATATATATATATATATATATATATTCATTTTATTCTTGCTCTCTCTGTTTACTGTTCCTCTTTTCCTTTTTATTTCTACCTGTGGATTACTTGAACAGGTTTTGAATTCTGTTTGGATTTAACTATACTGTTTTGAGTGGATCTCATTGCACACTTTTTTAGTGGTTTCTCTAGATATTACTATCACAGTGCACTATTTTACAGGTTCATGTGAAGCTAGAAAACTTAACTTTCTTTCTGTCCTTTAACCCTTCTCCATTTAGGATATAATTGTCTCACATACCTCTTGTATATGTTGAGTTTTTGCACTAGCTATCAAACATAATTTAGAAACTGAGGAGAAGAAAAATATATTTCATTCATGGTTTTACACTTTCCATTGCCTTTCTTCCTTTCTGATATTCCAAATTCTTTCTGTCATTATTTTTCTTCTTTTTGATAAATTCCTATGGCTATTTTTTTTTTTTTTTAAGATGGATCTTCTGGCCACGTATTCTCTTAGTTGCCCTTTATTTGAGAAGGAATTGATTTCTTACTGCCTTTTTTTTCTGGATTCAAAATTCTGTACTGGGAGTTCTTTTCTTTCAGCAACTGAAAGCATTTATGTCATTTCTTAGTGCGTGGCCTCTATAGTTTGGGGTAAGAAATCCACTGTTACTCATTTTTTTTTCTCTGTAGGGAAAGTTCTGCTTCTCTTCACTGCTCTCAAGATTTTTTTCTTTGTCTTTAGTTTTCAAGAGTTTAACTAGGATAGGCTTCAGTGTGGGTTGATTTACATTTAACCTTTTTTGGAATTTTCTCAGCTTACTGAATGTTTAGCTCTATGTTTTCTTCTCATATTTGTAAAGTTTTCAGTGACTACTTACCTGAGCATTTTTTCTTTAGCCCTGCCATCTTCCTCTTTTAATGAGCTTTAGTAACAGAAATTTTAAGCTTTTTTTATAGTCCCATAGGTCCCTGATATTCTGCTTTATTTTTTTAAAGTCTATATTCTCTCTCTTGTTCAGATCAGATAATTTCCATTTTTCTATCTTCCAGTTCACTAAATCTTTCTCTCTTCCTTCCATTTTGCTGTTGAAACTATTGAATGAGTTTTATATTGTAGTTATTGTATTTTATAATTCCAAAGTCGCCGTTCTATTTTTTCTATCTTCCATTTATTCATTGAGATTTCAGTTATTGTTTATAGAATATTAATAATTGCTTGATGAAGCATTTTTTATTATGACCAATTCAAAGTTTTTATTGTATATTTCTAACATGTTTGTTATTTCATTGTTGGCATCAATTGATTGTTCATTCAAGATGAAGGTGATACTTTCCAGGTTTTTATATGATGAATGAAACCTGGACATCTTGGGCATTATGCTCTGAGACTCTGGATCTTCTTTAACCTTCTGTTTCAAACAGCTCCCTCTGACACTGGTCTAGCAGGGGAAGAAAGGGTGCCACCTCATTACTGCCAGGTGTAGATGTAAATCTAGCTTCCTTCCCCTACATTAATACCTGAAAGAGGTTCCTGTTACTGCTGGTCACAATTAAGATTCCAGCCCCCACCCCCCCCACTTTGTGCATCTGCTGAGACTTCTCAATGCAAGAAGAGTAGGAGTGTGGTTATTGCCCTCCACATAATCCCCACTGAGGGGTCTGGTGCCTCATTCCCATCGGCACTGATAGAAGTCCTCACTCTCCAGTAGGACTTCTCTGACACCATCCCAGTGGGATAGCTTCCCAGGCTTCCCAAGTAGGCTCCACTGACAGAGAGTAGGGACAGGTTCTCATTACTACCCAGTGGAGATGAATGCCTCAGCTTCCCACGTGGCTTCTCTGGCATCACCCCAACAGTTATATTGGGGTTCCTCATTATAGCCCTGTGAGGGTGGAAGTCAAGAATTCCCAGCAGACAAGCTTTTGCTGGTGGGTGTAGAGAGCGAGCATCCAATTTTTCTATGGTGTTTGGCTGGAGTAGAGCCACTATTTTCAAAACATTTTCTGTCTTGCTAGGCTGCCCTTTGCAGAGAGAGCTGGCTTTTGTTGTGACTTTTCTTGTCTGTACTCATTGGCATCCTTGGTTGCTGACTTTTTCAGTTCCAAGTCTGGGATACTTAGTTAAAAAGAAATGAACTCACCATTATGTTTCATCTTTTGGTCGCAAAGGTCCCTAGGTAGTCTTACTACTTTTTTCCACCATTCAGAATCTTTTTATGTTGTTTTCAGTAGAATGTTCAAGATTTTTAGTTGTTCTTGGGAGGAGGAATAGAGAAAAGCATGTCTACTCCATCTTTCCAGAAACAGACAGGATCCCTTAATCCATTTTTCCTGGGATAAACCTTTAGCTTCCAAGGACTTAAAAGCTTATTATTGCATTAATCCATTTTTATTCATTTTCTTTTTTTTTTTTTTGGTTGATTATTTGCTTGAAGCTTTGAAAGGAGAGGACAACAATTTGATTAAAGTTTAATTATACCTTTACATGATTGAGTGTGGAAAAATTTTAGAACACTAGACTGAATTTTAGAGATAGAGCATAACCCTAAAGTTAATTGCTTGGGAAGGGTTAAAAAAAAAGAGTTGGGTATTTTTAGTATTCTCTATGAATGTGTAAGGGTATATAGAGAGAGATCCCTAGTTCCCCTGTGTATGTGTGCCATCAGAATAAAATCACTAAAAATGCTTTATTTTATTTGATTACTTGTTCATTGCCTGACAATTCTGAGACATTAAAAAAAATGTTGGCCCAGATTGCCCAACTCAAACCATGAGGGGAGGGAATTCTTTCCTGTTCACCATTGCAATCCTAGGATCTGGCAGCATGCCTGATATTTAGTAAACATCAGTAAAAACATGGTGAATGAATACATAAAATGGTTGTCACCATTATTCTGGGAACACAGCAATATAATTTTCTGACTCTACACTACAAAATGTTGCTTTTCTGTCACCTTTAAAGTTGAATTGAAGCTACCAAAGTTTATGTTGGCTGTGGTTAGTATTCAATGGCATACTGTACCTTTTTTTTTTTTTTTTTTTTTTTTGGTCAATCATTCAAGCAAAGAACAAAAACTAAGACTTGTAGGATCAGCAAAAGACCTCATTTGTAGGATGCCTGGATAAAGAAGAGAGCAGAGTTAAGCAGGTAAGGCTGTTGAAGGATGATGGAACAAGTGTCATATGGCAATTATTGAATAATGGGTCCTACGTACTCACATTCGTTCTGTCCCAGTTTGCTAATATCAGGTTAATTATCCATTCTCTTTAATGGATTGTGAATTTTTCGAGGGCATGTTGACATGCTCTAAATCAGAGGGTCACAAATGGAAGTGAAGAGTTACCTAAAGCTTTCAAGCAATTTTCCATTTTACAGAGTGAGCTTCTGGAGCATGCCTTGCTTATTCATGCTAAAATCCTCAGTTTCTGATTACATAGTAGGGGCTGAATAAATAGTTATTGACTCAATAATAAGATATGCTATTTAGATATCATGTTTAAGTCTCCCTTTCAATAATTGAAGAATTTGAGACCCTTGTTTTAACCCACCCCAGATTGCACAGCAAAAATCTAGTCTTGTAATTTTTAGGCAGGATTGCTTATCCCTCTCCAGACTGTGGAATGGTATGTGTTTCAGTAAAGTTTATTGCAAGATGCTTTGATGCAATAAAAATACCAGGCTCAGTCCTGAAGTTCATCATGTAGAAAAGGAGCAAGTAACACTCAGTCAAATAAAACAATATAACCTAAAAATGAAAAAATAATAAACAGGATAAAAAGGACTCTGATTCTAAGGAATACACATTTCATTTCTCCTTTCAGATTTCCTCAACATTAATTTGCAGCATTAAACCAAGGAAGTAAGTAAATAGAATATCCTCCTAGGCTTTCATGTAGAATGCTCAGAAGAAATAAAAATGTCTATCTTAGATTGGTCAATATAGTGATTACATTTCAGTATTTAATGCCTCTTTGGAAAGCATCAGGCTTTTCAAAACTAGCATGAGAAGTAGCAGTTAAATTCTGAGGCAAGATTTAATAACAAATAAAGTAGCAAAGAATTTGACCCCTAATCAATCATCATGCAATTCTGAAGATTTATAATGGCTTAACAGAGAATTACAGCTTCCAATTTTAATTAAACAAACAAACAAAATTATAATAGATCAATATAAACACCAACTAAAAAATAATGATTATCCCACTACACTTAAATTTTCTAGTCATTTAATTCCAAAACATAAAAAACCTCAGAATAATCCAAAAACCTGAAACCAAAGAAACAATTTAACTTTCACCGTTAAAATTCATATTTTTATATAAAAAATAAGATTAATATGACAATGAAAAAAGGATGATGTTATAGAAAAAGCACTACACAGATTTATGCTGTATGTTCTTGGACACATTTTTCAAGTTCTACACTCCTCTGTATCCTTATTTCTAAAAGGAATGACATAGAATTTTTGTGAGGATTAAATTAGAGTCAGAGGAACTGTAAGTTACCTATTTTAGAGCTCTCTCCCACTTTTTTTCTTTCCATCCTTTTCACATTGTGTTCCCTGGCATGCCAAGGAAATATGAATGAATGAATGAATGAATGAATGAATGAATATTTCCATGAAATAGAAATTACCATGAATGACATTTATTTAAGAATGCTGAGTCATCACTTGGAGGTGCAGGATGGGCAGAAGAAGCTGGGCTACAGTATAGTCTCAACAAATGTTTCAGTTGATCATACTATAACTTCTGAAGCTTAAATGACTATTCAGAATTGGCCCTTATTGGGACTGGGCTGGGCATGTATACCCCACATAAGCCAATTTTTGTTATGCGCTGCCTGGAAATGGGGCACGTCTTTGAGTGAGCTGCAGGTGTAAGTATTTTAGTCATGAAGGTCACCTCGCTACATTACATAATTGACATTCTTCCTGAAGGCAAAAGATGTGAACATTCTTAGAATCCTTTACAGTTAAGACAACTGTCATTTGACACACCATTGAACAGTGAGGTCTATGGGGTTCCAAAAAGATTTTCCTACACATTAAAGAAGAGAAAGAAAAGGAAAAGAGAATAATGTGCAGTGAGTGAGACCTATCACACCCCTCTTTCCTACTTTAGAGGTTGTTTTATACTGGTACAACCCCTGATGCTGTATCAGCTATCTTCTGGAAATTGAAGAAAATAGAGGGGGAAAGTCAAGCCAGAACCCACCCTACATAATTAGTAACTTAATTAAACAACTTTTGAAAGTCTTATCTGGTCATCTTCATTTTAGAGGATTCAGTACTCTGATGTTTTATACGTGTTTTTCTTGGTGCTCTAGTTGGGGGTAAAAGCCTTCTGATTGATCTAGAGATTAAAAAGATGAAAGGTCTGGGATATAATGCTTAATATTGTTGTTTTCTCTCCTCTATAAAACACAAATCATTTTACAAGAGTCAGCTGCGCAGGACTCTTTAAAAATGAATCATTTTATACAGCTGGATTTCCCAATAAACAAAACTTGTAATGGGCATAATTCTCACATATGATGTATAGTGTTTTACAACCTGGAAAAAAAGTTTTCTAACAGAATTTACACATGAATCGATATCTGTTCAATCAATATTACCAATGCTACTGAATAATATTTTAACACAAAAATATACCTGACTCCATCTGAATGACCTCAGACTTTTGTGCTTTCAGAATCCTTGTCATGTTGTATGGCTCTGCTCATACCATCAGCCTGCCCATTGTCAAAGCCCGCTGTTATCCAGGTGTTCCCTAGCCTAACCCCACATGCCTTTATGTTTATGGTAATCTCTAAAGTCTCAGTAACCAGTTACCTAGTCCTGCTGGAACTGTGCATGGATTATTAACACAGATACTTTCAGTGAATCTTTTGTTCATGCATTTCACAAGTGGTCCAGTGGTATTGTTGGGTCATTTTCTGGATTTTAGCTTTTCAGGTACACGAGTCCAAAATGACTAGATTGTAAGTGGACGATGTCTTTAATCTTTCCTTTCTTCATGTAATTCCTGTTTTCTTGAGTAATAGTATTTATTGTAATTGTTGTCATACATTAAGTTATTTGTGTATTGGAAACAGTGCTAAACACTTTATAGTATTTGATTTAGCAAAGCCCAGTACAATGGGCAAGATTATTTCTATTTTAAAAATGGAGATAAATGAAAAAAATCAAGATCACATAGATAAATGCTATCAGCCCTAAGCTTTCAATTCATATTTTATTAAAATAATTCAATACATAACACAAATTTAATACTGTCTATACATACACATTTGTATATATAGCTTTTCCTGCTTTGGCTATTTCATATGCTTGCCAATATCTGTCTGGAAATCACAATATTTGTCAACATTTTGATAATAGCATAACCAAGGAACTGAAAACCACATAGAAGAAGACAGGCCTCTGATGCCTTTTTTTTCCCCCTAGAATATGTATCCCTATCATTGCAAAGCAGTTCTCAATACATAGTATGGTATTCCATTGATTTGGGAATGCCATACAGTCTTTGGTAATTTTGGAAAACTAAGTGTATATTTACATATATATATGTACATATATACACATATATATGTACATATGTACATATGTACATATATACGTATATATGTACATATGTACATATGTACATATATACATATATATGTACATATATACATATGTACATATATACGTATATATGTACATATATACATATGTACATATATACATATATATACACATATATATATACATATATATATGTGTATATATATATATATAATTTATTATCAAGTTAGCTAATATACAGTGTATACAATGTGTCCTTGGTTTGGGGTAGATTCCCGTGATTCATCACTTACATACAACACCCAGTGCTCATCCCAACAAGTGCCCTCCTCAATGCCCATCAGTATATCTTTAGAAGAAAGAATACTACTTTATTTATTTTACTTAAAATATAGGTTCAGTGGCATGGCTTCATAAATACCCATCTTCACATCTCGTTTTCATGAAGATCTCACAAGTATAACAGTCACCAAGCATTACTGAAACACTTCTGTACCTGAAAAAAACAATATAACTCAGAAGACTCGGGATAAAATTATTATTTTAAGTGTTATTACTTTTATAGCTACATGAACGCCTATGGTGCTTTGCAGTGAATAAAATATATGATATCAAATAAGTATACACAAAATATGAAAAGTAAAAGACGAGACTGGCAATGGGCTACAGGTGCTTAAAAATGAAGATGATACTGATTCTAGAGGATTGGGAGGAAAGAGAGGAAACAGGTAATCTGGTTCTGAAGTCTGGATGATGCCAAGACAGCAGATTTACTTAATCATTTTACGGCCATTTAGAACATAGGAAATAGTCAAGCCACACAAATCAAAATTCAGTCTATTAAAGGGAAAAATGAAATATATATTTAAACAAATCACCAACACAAGATCAGTGCTAGGATATAGTGGAGAATGAATATAAATGTATTCTGGTCCCATGTTACTCCACTCTATTCTGCCTCCTCTTTCCCTTCCAAGTCACTCTTCAGAGACTCTTTCCCTTTTCCTCCTTGTCCTTGTCCACACTACCTGTTACAGGACCCTTCTTGATTTAGAATTTTGTCAAATTTTCAGTGTCATCACTTGATGTCTCCTCCACTAATATCTTACTGTCAACTTATAGCAAATCCTTTATAGCTGCCTAAAGAATTATTGAATGGTGATGGGCATTAAGGAGGGCCCTTGTTGGGATGAGCACTGGGTGTTATATGTAAGTGATGAATCACTGGGATCTACTCCTGAAACCAATACTACACTGTATGTTAACTAACTGAATTTAAATAAATATTAAAAAATGAATCTTTGAAATTGTAATTATTTTAGATAAAAAACAGAAAACACTTTCTACACCGTTGCTATTCCCAGCTCTCTCCAAATGGATTCACCTGCTTAATTTTTGCTACTTATCTCAGCCATATGTCGTTTCTGATTTTAGCCCTCCCAGGTTGGTTTGGCATGCCACGTCCATGCTAATAGCAAAACTGTTCTCACTCACCCTCCTCTGTCCTCTGTTGGGTCATGGTTGTTCTAATTATCCCAACCCCACTAAAGCCTGAGTCTGGCTCATTCAAGGCAGGACTTGTGTTCTATCTCTCAGTGCACCCCAAGGACTTCCACAAGCTCCTCTTTCTCTACTTGAGTAAACACTCTCCCAAACACAAACCCAGCTCCTTGCTCCTCAACAAACCTCACTTAATGATACTGTTACTTTTCCTGGTCTTCTTCACCATAATGACATTAGACTAAACCATTTCCCATCATATAGGCAGATATTCTCTAGGTCTGTTTTTAGCCAAGCATTCCTGTCTTGCTAAATTCCTTACCTGGCCCCGTATTTCTCTTTGCTACACCCAGAAATAAGGACTCAGTGCCCATAGTTTATTCAGAAGGCATAGAGAAGCCAGCAGAGGATAGAAAGTGATGCCAGGAAGAAGAAAGAAGCAATAGTGGGTGACCTCAGGGCATGACTGCACATTATCCCCCCGAGAAACTCCAAATTATGTTAGTACCTGTCTTGCTAGGGGCAAAGGGACAGAAGTATTTATATCCCCACATCTGTCAGTCATTGTTCAAAGCTTCCCTCAGAAGGACATTTATGTAGGTAGGACAGGTTGCAGCAACCAGAGGGTAATCCTCCAACAAAGGAGGGTTATGATGCAGATGCTGATCATAAGAATCAGGCTAGGATTCTTGGGCATAAAGAGGTGGGCTGAGCATACGTGGGTGGAACATGAAGTATCTGCCACAGTCCATCCATAACTGCATTCTTGGCTCATTTCACATTATGGCTGTAAGAATATGGCCTCTTCCTAGCCTCTCCCTTGTCTTCACATAATCTCCCTGACCATATGTTCTATTACCAACTTGCTTCATTAGGTTTCCATTAGTGCAAAATATAAAACATTGCTAAGCATGATAAATACAAGAACCAACATTTTAAAGTCTCCACTATATGTGTTTATAGAGATATTACTTAATCCAACATTATGCTACTCTATTGGATTAAGGTCTTTTGTTATCAGTGTCACTACCTATTACATACACACTGAACTATAAACGGGTGAAAAACAACTAAGTGTGACATCACTTCTAACTTCCGGTTTCCTTTCTTCCCTCTTATCTTTGCTTCCTAAAGCAAACCTCATTTTAATAGTAATAATAAAAATATGTCAAAGTTATTTGAAAAAAAAAAGGATGCAAATCCAGAGTACTGGGGAAATCAGGTATAAAACATAATAAAGTCAACCAATGTAAGTAGCTAGAATATAACTAGAATGTAAGGTGCATGTTGGGGATGAAGGGAGAGAGTGAGATGGGAATGTGGCATGTATTAGACAATATTAGGGAACCTATAATCACATTTAATGGCCACTATGGAAAGAATTAAAAGTATACAATGGAGAATAAATGTCATCCTCTTCCGACTTTGTAGAGACTGATTTGAGCATGAAGCTGTTAGATGTTGGCCATTTCTGGACAAATAAATGCATGGGCTGGATTTTTCTTCCTCCCATGTTAGCAGAAGGTACATTTCAGAGTCCACCTGAAAAACTCCCCTGCATAATTTCTGAGATGATGCCCTTCAGAGATATCAGAGGTCTTCTCTGCAGAACTGTGCAAGGATCTGAGGGGCTTCCACACCTGAGAATGTTAGGAGATAAGGAGTCTTGCTACTGCCCCCATAACCGTTTAATCTTTCCATTTGTTTAACAAAACTTGTGCTATCTATACTGTTAATGGCAGGATGAGGTTTGTTCTGAGTCAGAATAAAGGTTTTGGTGGCAAAAGGCCCTTGTTTGACCCATCTGGTAATTGAAAATCCTTACAAGTGGAGAATAATGTGTGAGTCCCGTCTATACATGCAGGTGTTGCGCCAGCTGCTGACATCTACCCAATTCTCTTCAAAGCAAAGTCTGAACTGATTCACTGACAGGTGGACTTTGAAGAGCAAAATGACAATGAAATTTTTAAAAAGTTTTCCTTTCTGGAAAACTAGGGAGAGAGAGCGTGTGTGTGTTGGAAGAAAAAAATCACAACCCCACACAAAAAAGATTTTGCAATTAATGAAGCTTCTCTGTGAACCCTTGCCTCAAATTCTGTAGTCTAAACAAACACTCAATGATTATAATTAAAAACTCTTCCATGGAAAGATGGAGACTGCCGAGTCTTTTAGAAAGAGTCTTCCCTCAGATTAAAATATCCATTTTCCTTTTGTTAATATTTGTCTATGTGGAAAAACTAATTAGAACTAATTAAAGTGAGTACAAGGATACCGAACACTAATGAGAGGCCTATTTTGGATAATTTTAAAATGATGTGCGAAATGAGATGCTTTCAAGCTTCTCCTTTTCAGGAAAAGATCAGTGAACAGGAGAGGACTCAGTTTCCAAGGTCAAAGCCAAAATGGGTCAAATGAAAGTTTGGAAGAGAAAGACTCTGCATGATAATATATCATGAGTGAGTATAGACCACCCGTGATGTCTTTCAATGAGCAGACATGAGATCAAATTACTATCCTAGGGGGGAAAAATGCACACACACAATTTAAATAAACTGGTGGAATTAGACTGAATTGCTAAATCAAATGAATAAGTGGTGTCAGCGTGACAGGAGAGCTGGAGAGACAGTCTTAAAGTAATTCATAAAAGATCTCGGCAGTAGCTAAACTAAACTATGTTTAGTTTCATAATTTTTCCTCAAGGGTCAGAAAAAAAGAACTCAGCTCTTGTGTTTCCTATTTAAGAGAAAATGTAGGGAGGCAGTCTTCTCTGTGGTTAAGGACCCAGGCTCTAGAGGCAGCTAGAGCTTCTGGAAAAAAGATCTCAAAGACAGTATTTGATGAAGATTAAAGAAGAAAAATTCTGTAAAAGATCTGCAAATGTCTAGCACACAGCAGGTGATCTCTATATCTTAGCTTCCTCTCCTTCCCCTTCTCTCAGGGTTAGTCTATTCAAATTCTGCAGATTATCAACAGGATGTTGAAAGAATACCGATAAAATGTAAATCTTGTTGTTTTAATTTTATTTGAAACTTAGATGCAAATTTTGTCAACCAGGGATTTATCAGGTGAAAAGTAAAACTAGGACTGGCTTATGGAATATATGAAGTAGACACACTACCAGCACTGTGTTTTTATCTCACGCAGTCATTTTAGGTGAGTGAATTGAAGTCCATCTATACCCTTACACTTGAAGATAAATCTCTAATTGGGAACATGACCAATGTCTCTGGCAAGTATTATTTGTGAAGGGAGAAGCCATTAATCTCAGTAATGTGCTAACAATAACTGGCTTTTCTCTTCTTGCTCAATTTAATTTAATTTATGAAGAATTACATGTTTACATTTAAAAACCAAATAGAACTAAAGTTTCAAAATAAAAAATGGCAATCCTTTGCCCAACTCTCACCCCACCCATTTCATGGTCCCACTCACCAAAGGTAACCTCATCCAAAATTTAATCCTATTTTCAGGCATACATCCTCGTCCAGTTACATGTTTAACCTATTAGGATATTTCTTGGCTTATCAGTATTAGACATCACTTAATACAGTCGGTGATGGTTTACTTCTCTTATAGAACTATCTCCTCATGGCATTTTCCTAATATTGTTACATGTCAACATTTTTGTTAAATTCTCATGGTTTATGTTGTATGATTTATATATAATTTATATATAATATATGGTTTAGTCAAGAATTCTGTTATTGAATGCTTTTATTATACACATTTATAAATGTTTTCATGGCATTAATAAGCACCAATTTTAAAATTTTTGAGTCAGTTTATTAGTATGTCCATTTTTTCTCTCAAATCTATACTCGAACTTTCAAATTCTATACATTTGTTTCCAGATTCTCAAATATGAATCTATTCGTTTCAATACCAATCTTCTGAATTCTCTTATATTCTAGCTCACCATGCTCCTTCTTCCACTGCACCAATAATTTTATTTTATTTTTTTAACATAATTTATTGTCAAGTTGGCTAATATGCAGTGTATACAATGTGCTCTTGGTTTTGGGGGTAGATTCCCATGATTCATTGCTTACATACAGCACCTAGTGCTCATCCCAACAAGTGCCCTCCTCTATGCCCATCACCTATTTTTCCCTGTCCCCCACAACCCCTGTCCATGAACCACACCAATAATTCTTTAAAAATACAAGTGAGGGGCACCTGGGTGACTCAGTCAGTTAAGCATCCATTCTTGGTTTCGGTTCAGGTCATGATCTCAAGGTTCATGGGTTGAGCCCTGTGCTGGTTTCTGCAGTGACAGTGTGGAGTCTGCCTGGAATTCTCTCTTGCTCCCTCTCTCCCTACCCCCCCCCCCACTTGCACTGTCTCTGTCTCCCTCAAAATAAGTAAGTAAACGTTATACACACACACACACACACACACACACACACACACGGTGATTATCTTCAGACTTTCCTTTGCCACTCTGCTGTGCAGGATCCTACATTGTCCAGATCCTGTATCAACTACTTTTAGAAACGTCCTTTCTTATTTTGTTAAAGCATAACTTCTAGTAACCTATAAAATGGAGAATGATGGTTGTCATATTTTTTTTAAACTCGTGATTATGAAATTATTTTTAATCTTCAAGATTAATACTTTGGCAAAGGGCAGAATCCTACACTCATTTTTTTTTTTTTTTTTTTTTGGTAAAATGTTGTAGCTATGGCCCTATTTGAACCCTGTGTCACTGTTAAGGAACCTGATGATATCTGATTTAGAAAAGCCTATTGATATAAGATACTTATTTGTGTAATTCTACGGATGTACATGAGTTTGCACCTTTGTGATACTCAGGTTTATGATTAGCAAAACTTGACATCTTTCATACGTAGAAAATTGACCCTAAAAATAAAATCACATGTGAGATTCAAAGATGCTTTCAATGAATAAGGTGTCAGAAGCGAGGTCTTCAGAAACAATTATGGCAGGAGTAATGAGCTTTACATACCTGATTTGTATTCTTGGTTCCACAACTGGCTAGCTGTGTGACTTTGAACAAAGTAGCTCACCTTTTTGAGCTTGAAAGTCATCAGCTGAGAAATAAAGATAAGAAAATCTGCATTGAAGGATTTTTTTTTAACTTTAGTCAACTCAAAAATCAATTATATATTCTATTTCAGATAGGGCATATATCACTTTTTTCAAATAGGTAATTTTGAATGTTTTTTGCAAGATGGCTTCATAAACAGCTACATTTTTTGTGATTTGGAGTAATGTGTTTTATGCCAGCCATCAGTTATATGAAAAATGAATAATTAATCAAGGATAATAAAATGCATTTATTAAAAACACAGTGTTTCAGCCTAGTTAATAAACAGAAGTTAGTTGCTCAAAGCTGTCCTTTGGTAAACTGGATAGTTAAATATACACAGTTTGAAGTGGAAAATAAAAATATTACTAAAGAGAAATAGAGAAAATCAAAATAGAAGGAGCAAACTCATGTCTCTCATTAAAAAAAAAAAAGCAAAGAATGATTAACTTCCTTGATTTTCATAACTGAATATGTGTGGAAGAACAAAAACAGCAATACACATTTCAATCAAAAGGGTAGATATAAAAGAACACAAATTATGTCCCTCATTATACATGTCAATTATTGGCATTAGACAACCAATTTTAAAGTTATACCTTGCAGCCATGGCTAGAAATTCTCTTCAACTATGCACATGTGCTTACAGTTAATTCTGTTTCTCTAATAGGCAAACTAACACAACAGGCTTTCTCTCTCTCTCTCTCTCTCTCTCTCTCTCTCCCTTCCTCTCTCTTTTGGCAATTTAAGCCCACGTAGCACATTTCTCACTTTATCAACAAAGATTAAAGACTTACACTACCTGGTAATCCCATTATCTTGCATGATAAAAGTAAAAGTATCTTTGGTCACTGCCTGCAGAACTCAAGGGATTTATCATGAGTATGTATAAAATCCAATTAATTCTCAGTTTTCCTATCAGTCATGTGGATCATTAACTTATTCACTTGAGTGCTTATGTTTACCACTATTTTACCAGAAGATTTTCTACAACATAAAATGCACTTGATTTGATTTGGTTCAAACTAAAATTACTCAGAGTAGGATTGATATATTGAAAATATTTTAAAGAATGAAGAACAATAGATCATGCTCCTATTTTTTTTTTTTTTTTAATAAATGGGTTGGACTCTTGTTTTACTTGAGAAGGTTCCTTTCAAGGTCTGAGTTAGTATTCTTCAGAACAAATCCAAAATTTACATTCGGAAGTAAAAACACATTCTCCCAACTCTTATCACAACACACTCACACACACACATACACTATTTTGACAAATGAAATCTGGCTGTAAACAGCAGCACCACTTGAACCAATAATCAGAAACTTGCTTTACTTATCAAAGTCATACTGCTATTGTGAGGTTTGGATAATGAGATAGTATTTTGTAGAACAGTTATTAAACCTCCAAAATTGCAGTAAATTTTAATATATTGTCATTATTATTATTTTACTAGTAATAACCAGAAGTGAATTTAACATTTTTTCTTTGCTTTGGGAAAATAAAATTGCTAGATGTGAGTTTCACATTGGATATTGGCTATCGTGTTTTAGGATACTCTATGGTATTGTATAGGAGTAAATGCAAGTTAAAAATAGTCTTATTTCCAGCTTTTGAAAATGAAAGACTTGGCTTCTCTCATTTCTTTCAGAATTCCTTTGTCCTTTTCAAATTTATATAAATATTTTTAATGACTAAATAAGCCGCTGGTCAGTCTCAAAACTCAGGAATGTTTCCTCAAGGAACTAGGAGGCTTCTCTTTGAAATGTAATCACCAAGGAAAGTAATGCTCTATCTCCCAGTTTCCTGGGAGGAGATAGGCCTAATTTCAGCTGTCACTTGACTCCAGATTGCAAAACCTACTTTATTTATTGAATAGATTGTGTCCACTTAGTTGTATGAAAGAGTGAGATTTCTTTTTGTCTTTGCAATTTCTTGAGCAGATTGCTTACCCATGAATGTACCTCTTCACATTCTGGTTGAATGCTTATTCAATGATAAAATTGTTTTCTTTATCTTCTACCTTTGTGAAGACTGTTCTCGATTGGGAGAAAAT
This sequence comes from Panthera tigris, assembly GCF_018350195.1. NCBI lineage: Eukaryota > Metazoa > Chordata > Mammalia > Carnivora > Felidae > Panthera > Panthera tigris. The sequence goes on along the minus strand of NC_056667.1, from coordinate 112,235,627 downwards.
TTTGTTTTAATTATATTTCTTCAACAAAATGATGCTCTTTTGTCCTCTTCGGGGTCTGCATCACACTGCCAAAAAAGCCCAGAATCTCAGACATTTTGGGACGAGACAAAATCTTAGTTGACTATTTTCTCCCTTTGACTACTGTGGCAGTAATGTGAATAATGGATTCTGAATGGGGATAGATAGAATCCAGTTCAACAATAGTCTTGAAGAAGCTGGAAGTTTCTTGCCAAAAGTTCTTCAGGTAAATACAAGCCATTTTATTTTCTTTGTAAGTATAAACAAAAACTTTTGCACCAGACACTTGTTAAAAATGGCAAAAAAGATTGCATTCAAGCTACCGTAGTAGGGGAGAGGGACCTCGGTAGAGAAATGAACTCGATTTTGGATGCACCAAAGACAGATGGAGTTCAGAATCTATAAGCAGAGTGAGGGGGTCAGTGTATGGAATATTACTAAGGGCAAAATTACCTGTTTGGACATCAGGGGGAGGAGAATTCTTGCTAAATGGGTCTCACGGGATTTTCACAGGATTCTTGCTAAAGCCAGCTACAAGGAAGGAGCTAAGGATGAAGCTTAGTTTGGAGGACACTGACTACAGAAGCTTAACTACAATATGATCAAGGAATGAGTCCCCGTCATTGTTCCTACCAATGATTAACATAGTTATTGCTTAATATTTTGGCCGAAATGTAACCAAAAAATTACATGGGTGCCTTAGGCGTATCCTTTAAACATCTATTGTAGTTGAATATTAATATACAAGATTTTTTTTTTGCTTTTTAAACAAACAAGAAAACAAACATATTCAACACCGCAAGTTCCGCAAATATTTATTGCAAACTCACCATACAAAACAAAGCCTTGTGCCAGAAATGTACAGCATGGAGAGTTAGATGTATCCATTAACTTTTTATTTCAATACAATAATTTAATATAATGAAAATCTGTATAATTATTTTAAAATTCAGAGAACTGAAACCCAGACAGGATAAGTAACCTGTCCAGCATAGCACAAGTTATTTGACTAAATTCCATTATTTTCCTGCCAAAGGATTGTAAAAGATAGTTTATGTAGAGGATATTGAATTAGCTTCTATGGAGTAGTAAAAAAAGTAAAAACTCAGAATCCTCTTAAGGAACTTCTTAGAAAAACAAATAAACCAATAAACAACAAGAAAAAAATCCCTGTGAAAAATGAAAACAGAAATCCTGAGTTAAAGATGTAAGCATGCCGGTGTGCACTCTCTTTCTCCACAATGGCTCCAGGATGGTTGGTTAAGTGACTTTAACAATATATGACCTTTAAAAAAGTGAAAAAAATGTGTTAAATACATTTTCTGTTTGTACACACTCTTTAATTTGCATGTACTTTGAACTCGTGCAACCATTCTGGAGAACAGTATGGAGGAGGTTCCTTAAAAAGTTAAAAATAGAACTACCCTAGGATTCAGCAATCGCACTACTAGGTATTTACCTAATGGATACAAAAATACATATTCAAAGGGGTATATGCACCCTGATGTTTATAGCAGCATTATCAACAATAGCCAAGCTATTGAGAGAGCCCAAAAGTCCATCAACTGGATAAAGAATATTAATCAGCCATCAAAAAGAGTGAAATCTTGGAGCACCTGGGTGGTTCAGTCAATTAAGTGTCTGACTTTGGCTCAGGTCATGATCTTGCAGTCAGTGAGTTCCAGTCCCGTGTCAGGCTCTGTGCTGACAGCTCAGAGCTTGGAGCGTGCTTCAGATTGTGTCTCCCTCTCTGCCGGTCTCCTGTTTGTGCTCTCACTCTCTCTCTCTCTCTCTCTCTCTCAAAAAATAAACATCAAAAAGAATGGAATCCTGTTAATTGCAATGAAGTGGATGGAGCTAGAGTGTACTATGCTAAATGAAATAAGTCAGTCAGAGAAAGACAAACACCATATGATTTCACTCATATGTGGAATTCAAGAAACAAAACAGATGAACATATGGGAGTGGGGAGATGAGAAAGGGAAACAAACCAAGACTCTTTTTTTTTTTTAATATGAAATTTATTGTCAAGTTGGTTTCCATACAACACCCAGTGCTCATCCCAACAGGTGCCCTCCTCAATGCCCATCATCCACTTTCTCCTCTTTCCCACCCCCATCAACCCTCAGTTTATTCTCAGTTTTTAAGAGTCTCTTATGGTTTGCCTCTCTCCCTCTCTAACTTTTTTCCCCTCCCCCTCCCCCATGGTCTCCTGATAAATTTCTCAGGATCCACATAAGAGTGAAAACATATGGCATCTGTCTTAATGATAGAGAACAAACTGAGAGTTTATGGAAGAAGGTGGATGGGGGATGGGCTAGATGGGGGATGGGCGTTAAGGAGGGCACTTATGATGAACACTGGGTGCTGTATGTATTGACGAATCCCTGAATTTTACTCCTGAAACTAGTACTGCACTGTATGTTAACTAGCTAGACTTTAATTTTTTTTAACGTTTATTTATTTTTGAGACAGAGAGACAGAGTATGAACGGGGGAGGGTCAGAGAGAGAGAGGGAGACACAGAATCCTAAACAGGCTCCAGGCTCTGAGCTGTCAGCACAGAGCCGGATGTGGGGCGGAACTCAGGAACCGCGAGATCATGACTTGGGCCGAAGTCGGACGCTCAACCGACTGAGCCACCCAGGCGCTCCTAACTAGCTAGAATTTAAATAAAAGTTTGGAAGGAAATAATTTGCATGTACTTTTAGACATGAGTGTTTGGTGTGTATTTTGGTGAAAGGACAGAGTTTCGTTGACACCTGGTACTCTTACAGCAGGAAACAGACACATAATTTAAATTAGCTCCTTTATTGTGATAACCTAGGTCTTCTCCAATCTTGTCTTCTAATAATTGTATAGTTTTGTGTTTTCTTTGTAGGTCTGCATTTCACTTTTATTTAATTTTTGTAAAGAGTGTAAAATCTGTCTAAATTCATTTTTTACATGAGGATGTCCAGCTGTTCCAGAAAAACTTGTTGAAGAGATGATCTCTGACCCACTGTATTTTCTTCTTTACCACAGACCAGTTGCCTCTATTGTTGTAAGTCTATTTCTGAGCTCTCAATTTTTTTCATAGATTTATGTATCTATTATTTTGCCAATACCACCCTGTCTTGATTACTGTAACTTTGTTTTTTGTTTGTTTTTTATTATGTTTTTTGTCATTTATCTTTTTTTAATATAATTTATTTTCAAATTGGCTTTCATTCGACACCCAGTGCTCATTGGAAGTGCCCTCCTCAATGCCCATTACTCACTTTCCCCTCTCCCCCCATCAACCCTCAGTTTGTTCTCTGTATTTAAGAGTCTTTTATGGTTTGCCTCCCTCCCTCTCTGTTTATAACTATTTTTTTACCCCTTCCCTTCCTCCATGGTCTTCTGTTAAGTTTCTCAAGATCCACCTATGAGTGAAAACATATGATATCTGTCTTTCTCAGACTGACTTATTTCACTTAGCATACTACCCTCCAGTTCCATCCGCGGTGCTGCAAATGACATGATTTTATTCTTTCTCATTGCCAAGTAGTGTTCCCTTGTATATATAAACCACATCTTCTTTATCCATTCACCAGTTGATGGACATTTAGGCTCTTTCCATAATTTGGCTATTGTTGAAAGTGCTGCTATAAACATGTAACTTTGAAGTAAGCCTTCACGTCAGATGGTGCCATTTCTCTAATTTCGTTCCTTTCCTTCACTATTGTGTTAGCTATTCTGGAGTTTTGCATCTCTGTATAAGCATTAGAATCAGTTTGTCAATACCCACAAAATAACTTGCTGATCTTTTGCGTGGACTTACACTGAGTCTATAGATCAACTTGGAAAGAACTGATAACTTAATGATATGAGTCTTTCTATCCATAAACATGGAATACCACTCTGTTTATTTGGTTCTTCTTTGAGTTTTTTTCACCATTTTGTAGTTTTCCTTATGTAAAAGGCCTATACAACTTTTGATAGATTTATACTGAAATTTTTAATTTGTCTGGCTACTAATAGAAATGATATTGTGTTAATTCAAATTTCACTTGTTCATTGCTGGTATAAAGGACAGCAATTGACTTTTGTATGATAACCCAATGTATGGCAACTTTGCTGTAATTACTTACTAATTCCAAAGGATTCTTTTGTTGTTGATTCTTTGAGATTTTTTACATCGATGATAATGTCATCTGCAAAAAAAAAAAAAAAAAAGTTTTATTTTTTTTCTTTCCAATCTGTTCTCCTTTCATCTCCTTTTCTTATATATCTCATTTACTAGGAATTTCACTATAATGTTGAAAACCAGTGGTAACAGGGGACGTCTTTGCCTTATACTTGATCTTAGTGGAAATATTTCAAGTTTCTCATCAATAAGTAGAATGTTAGACATAGGTTTTTGTAGAAAGTATTTATCAATTTGAAAAAGGTCTTTATTCCTATTTTAATGAGAGTTTTTATCATCAATGGCTGTTGGATTTTGTCAAATGCTTTTTCTGCATTGATTGATACAATCATGTGATTTTTCTTCTTTAGCTAGTTTTGATGCCATAGTTTATATTAATTAATTTTCAAATGTTTAACCAGTCTTACATATCTGACCTATATCCCAATTGGTAGTGGTATATAAATCTTTTTATCTAGCACTGGATTCAGCTTGCTCATATTTTATTGAGGACATTTGCACCTATGCTTATGAAAGATATTAGTCTGTAGTACTCTTTTCTTGTAATATCTTTGCTTCTTTTGTTGTAATGTCTTTGGGTGTTAGGATATCCTGGCCTCATAGAATGAGTTAGGAAGTATACCTTCTGCTTCTATCTTCTGGAAGAGATGATAGAGAATTGGTACCATTTAAATGTTTGGTAGAATTCACCAGTGAATGCATTCCAGACCAGTGTCGTGGAAGATTTTAAATTATAGAATCAATTACTTTAATAGGTATCAGCTTATTTACATTGTCTATTTCATCTTGTATGAATTTTGGTAGATTGTGTATTTCAAAGAATGGCTTATTTCATCTATGTTATCAAGTTTGTGTTCATGGGGTTGTTCACAGTATTCCATGATTATCTTGTTTATGTCTATGTGATCTATAATGATATCTCTTCTCTCATTTTTGGTATTAGCAATTTGTGTCCTTTCTCTCTGTTTTTGCACATTTATTTTGAAAACCAGAAAAGGAAAACTTTTTCCACTCCTATGCACAAATCTCACTGTGAATTTATCAGAAATCATCTGCATTTTTCCCAAGAAAGCTACTGCTTTATATACTTCTACTTAAAACTTAGAATGGTCCAATGGCCTGATCTAAAAACCTAGAAAGTTTTATTTAGTTTCATGAAGCATTGACTTAATCCAACTAATTCAATAAGCATTCATTCACACCATTCTAGACACAATTATAAGTATAAAAGGAGATACAAAGATAAGAAAAATACAAGGTATAAACTATCGAGGATCTTACCTGGAAAGAGGAACAAGTAACAAGTATAGTGCATGACTAAAAGAGTAAAAACCAAGAGAAGATGGCAGCCAGCCTCCAAAATGGCACCTCGTTTTACTGCCTGTTAGTCTTCACAACTTTGTTCTAGAAAAGAATATCTATCCCTTCAGATGTCTGCAACCCTGGATGATGCCTAAATGGCAATCTTCTGAAAGAAACTGAGGTACAAGCCCTGAGATAAACCACCTGAGGATCCCTGACTCTTGGGATAACCTGTGTGAACCAGTGAATGCTTGTTTTAAGCTGCTGACTTTTGGGTTGATGTGGTATGCAATAGCAGAAAACTAATACAGACAAATACACACCTAAGGAAAATCAAATTCAGAGATGTATGCTATTGCCTCTGTGTGGAAATGTTAAAGAAATAGAGTATGCTGCCACGGAGGTGGCGAGCTTTTGAAATGGTTTCAAAGAACGGTTTCAGTTTGGATAATGGCTTGTTGGTGAAGAAATTCTTAGGAATTGAGGAAAGTGGACTTAAACATACAAAGGAAGACAAAGTGTATTCATGACAATCCAATAGGGCTCTAGCTACCTGAATTCTGGGTACCTGGAGGGAGCTAGATGATGAAATGGGCCCATTTATCTACTCTCCAGTTGAGAAACTAGAATGTTGTTTAATAGCCAGGGAGTGGGGAGTAAACATACTAATTATATTCTATTCTTAAGCAAGAGATTCATAAAATTAATCTGTGCTTTAAAAGGATTCACAGGGCAGTGGTGAGTCATAGAATCTTTGATCTGTGCCCAAGTATCTTCTAAAAGCTAGGTATGACTCACAATTCTCACTGCTGAGAAGTTCAGTTTAGCGGGAGATGTGGGTGAGTAAAAGCTTACCACGCAGGTTATGTGTCCTGCAATAGAGGAACACAGGAGACCAGAAAGTCAAGTGTACTGAGTAGTGTTTTGTCTGTATCTTGAAGGAATGAATAAATGAAGAATAAACAAAGAATTAAAGTGGTCAAGAGAAGAAAGTGAGGAAATATACATGTCATTTGCATGCCCCAAGGGAGTCAAGTTTTTATACATGTATAAAAAATTCAATCTTTATAACAAAACTCAGCAGCTGATACTAATACTTTTAATGTCAATGCACAGGTGAGAAAAATGATGCAGGTATTTTAGTCATACAGCTGGCAAGAGATCGAGCTGGGATTCAAATCAAGATCTGTCTAATAATACTTTTCTTAATGCTTTACACTCTCTGATGCCAGAAGGCAACATTTGTCAGTAGTCACTGTAATTGGAAGTCAAGTTTGCCAAGCAAGACTGAATCAGATAAGACTTTGCTTTGCTTTCTGAGAGCTAGATTGTCTGTGTTGGGGCTGATACTCCTACTCAATTAAGCTGACACCATATGATCTGTTTGGTAGAAACTCATTATCTCGGTTCAGTGACTGAATCCAACACTTTTGTGACCTAGAATCCATTAAAATAGTTGGTTTGATGGTCCTGAATAAATGCTACCTAAAATAAGTACCATTCAAATTTTGTTTTCACTTTGTAGAGTCAAATAAATTAATGTTGGAAAGAGAAAACTGACTTGTCAAATGTTAAGGTTGAAGTAATTAAAATAATTTATTGAATGGTAATATTCTCCACCAGGCATGAGCAGAATGTAAGTTTTACTGGGTCCTGAGCTCTAAATAAATTATACCACTAATAATAGCCTACATTCATCAAAAAAACAGATAATGTAAATATAATTTCTATTGTTTTTATAAGTAAATAATCGATCTTCATAGTATTCTATTATTCTCCTAGTAGTTGTGTATTTACTTTTTCCACAATAAAAATGTAAGCAAAGAATTGTAAAATTGCACTATTAATACACTATATTTCCCAAGAGATTTGTATTTGTAAATATGTTTGCTTAAGTGTTTGATAGGATGTATTTTCTTTTCTCCCGAGGCATAGACCTTCTGCTTTGGGGAAAACAGTTAATTCTTTGGGGCCCATCAATGTGGCGCTCAGGGACTTGATTTCTTCTCATTGTCCTCTCCTTCTACATCATTTTTTACATTTAACTAGGTCTCTTTCTTCTCCACGCCAAATGTAGTGCTTCCAGATTTCCTCGGGATTGAGAGATTCTGACGTGACACACGAATTCTGCAATGGGGCACTTTCTTAGTGACCTGACAGAAGGACTTCCAAGGTCCTCGCCCTGAAACTACATCCTCAGTATCACCTTCGACCTGAATTCTGTCTGCAGTTTGAGGTTTGTGGGAGGATGCTGGCTCAAAACAGTTTCAGAGGACCTTGTGGTCACAAAAAGCTTATAATTTAATTTTCAGAAGTTACCTGTTTTAAATCTTTATCTATATGTTCTCCTTAGGTCCCAACATGTTTTAGAATGCAACAGAAAGCACGATTCTGAGAAGCAAATATGCTCTGACCTTCCCTCACTAAGGAGCAATGATTTATACGTCAAGGACTTTTGAAAGGCGTTGGGAGAACCAGTGTGGACCACACTGCTGTATGGCAGGTGCTGACTTTGCCCTCGGAGTCCATCAAATCAAGTCCTGGGAAAACAACACCTGCAAATTACAAAGTGAGCCTGAAACTCACTATGTCATAAGCCTCTGACCCAGAAAATATACCCCCAGTGTCATCCACTGATAATAAAAATTAAAACTCTCTTTTTTCCCCATCTTCTGCTCTCTTTCTCTTACACACACACACACACACACACACACACACTATAGGGTCTTCAAGACTCTGTGTCTTGAATATAAAGTATAGCAATACATCTCATTTCTTCATTTTAAGAATTTTCCAGTTACTAATGTTGTCACTCTTATTTGGGAAATTTAAATGTCAGAGACTCTTTAAAATCATATCTTAATAAAAGTGAAAATATTTCTGGAATATTGACTGATTGCAAAACATTCCCTGAATATGCTTCAGTTATCAATATTCTCCTAATAATAAATAATAATAACAGTAAACTTCAGTTATTGAACATTTATTTTGAGCCATTTATTTTCCCTTATATACAAGGGAAATTCCCAAAGTTCATACACATATTGTAAATTATTGAAGTCATAAATGGTTGAAATTTATGACTGTCTCAGTAGAAGCATAGTCTTACACAGTTGAGCTGATGCCCTGTAGTTAATTTGGTGGAATACATTTAAAGTGATTGAATGATTGAATCCACCACTTACATTACCGAAATTGATTTCCATCAAAATGGTTACCCCATAGCCTTGTGGTAATGCTCTCAAAAATACTTTTATTAAGTTGCTTTTACCCTGCAAATTCTATCTACCACCTAACTGACTCTTCACAGCAACTCCAGGAGGTAAATAACACATTCATGTGTATGTGTGTATGTCCGTCTGTCTGTCTGAGACAGTCTCAGAGAAGTGATGCAACTCAGACATGAAAGTCCGTCCTTCCATTACACTCTTACACTGAGGATTCTTTCAAAGTACCTGCTAACAACTCTTTCTAGTTAACCTGGGATCACTCAAGTATGGGGTGAGCAGCATCGGTGTGGGGTTGTCAGCTCCAGCCAACTCAGGAAGGAATGAGACACTCGTTTATGTGACTACACATGCTTTTTGTATTCTGCTCACACTCATCCATTCATTCGTTAACTCGTCCATTCTTTTGATTCATATTGACAGAATGCCTTTGATGTGTCAGACGCTGTTAGCTTCTAGGGCTACAGTGATGTATACGGTGCCAACCTTTATCTCAGGTTGATTACAGTTGAAAGAGTGAGAGAGAAAAACATGCATATAATTAAACTGATGAGCAAAACACCCTGGTAATGATAAGCCCATGGCCAAGAGTGAAATCCCTCAAACTTATGATATCTCCTCAGCTCAGGCTTGCCTAGGCTGTACACTGAAGGAAGAGTGGGATTGTAAAAGCCTTCTAGATGTAGGCAGAACAGTGTGCAGTAGTCAACAGTAAGAGAGAATATGGTAAGGTCTGTCCTGCATATTCTTGCTGTATACCTGATTGTAACTGGACATTTATTTGAGACAGACCATTCTGGCTAAAGCATGGATAATGGATTAGAGCATGGAAATACTGGGATCACATAAAAATTAGAAGGACTTGAGGTAATTTGCTTAGGAAATGATGGTGAGCTAAATTAAGGTAATGGTAATACAAACAAGAAGAGAAGAACATACCAAAAAAAAAACCCAGAAGTTAGTATAATCATTAATATAGAAGATAGTGGTGATTTGAATAAATCCTCGGGCAAGACTGGATATCAGGCTTCCAGGTTGTGGGAATGAACTGAAGTTGATGAATAAAAAGAGTGAGGGGATGGACAGTTGCTGGTTGTGTGGAGTGTGTATATATGCTGAGGAGTGGGTGAGAGGAAAACAATGAAGAGTTCGTTTTCGTTTTCGAGCACGTTGAGCATGAAGCGACCATGACACATTTAAGAGGAGGTTTTGAGTCACCAATTGGTGATTAAAGTCCTGCGCTCAGGAGAAAGATACAAGTACCTCTAGTAGTAGCTTAAAACCACTAGAGTAGTTGGGCTTATCGAAGGACAGTATCTGTAGGAGTGTTTTAATTATATTCTAATGAATTCTACGAACCAACCTAGAGAGACATATATACATATTTTAAAATCTGCATAGTAAAGCCTTCAGAGACCAAGATAAAATGAGGAAGAGCAATTGTTCTGTCATTTAACTAAAAAGAATGATATTGGTAAACAATTTCATTGGTATGCTGGTGTCAGAATTCAAATACAGGGAGTTGAAGGACAGTTGGAGATGAGGGTTGGTTTTACATATTTTATGTGATCTGCCTGGCTTTCTTGATCAAATCCAAGGCCACCTCTTTCTTTCATCACCTCAGAAGTTTCTGACACAAAGCTCAGTATGCAGGGAGACATCACTTGTGACACTCCACAGTTTACCAATTTTGCAATATTGGGTTATTTAATTGGCCTGTCTGAGTTCCATGTCCTCCTTGGCAGAGAAATAAATACAGTAACCACCTCATAGGGCTGTTGTGAGGAAGAAATGAAGTAATATATATATTAGACAGCATTTATGAGCTCCAAAGAACTCTAAATAGCATGCAGATTTAATATTGCCAGTAACACATGGATGCTATCCTTTAACATCAGACTGCTTTGTTTGTTTTGTTTGTTCCCCAATATAATCTTTAAAAAAATCTCTTTGCTGTGGTTCTTTGTTTTCTGCTATTGCAATAGAGGTGTAAAGATTATTAATATTTTATTTGCATATGGGGTTGTAATTTTCAAGCAAATTCTGCATGATAAAAGAATGGAAAATATGCCCTAATCCTAGGTTGTGTTCATAATAACCCAAGCTGTTACTAAAATTATGGTACTCAGTGAACAAACAAATTGACCTGACCCCTGCTTCTGGACCTTTCCCCAATTGTTCTCAAGATTCAAACTTCCCGAAATTAGGTACCTGGGAAGATGGTGATTAACAAGGTCAGCATTCACGTGGGGGAGAATTTTCTACAAACAGCATTGCCATTCTCCAAGGCATCTGGGGCTGGGGTGTTTGGTGGCTTCTATTCAACTGTCACTTGTACATCACTGACATGTGTCTGCTTTCCTCTGTTTATTATGTTGATTCATTAGTTCATGCCTCTGGTTTCCCACTGGTACATGACTACAGATATCTTTTCAAAACTATCTTTATTTAAAAAAAATACGGTTCTCAACCCTACAAAAACCTACGCTTTCTTTTATAACATGTTTTAATTGATAATTTAAACTATAATAGAATCATAATATAACTTACCTACATATATACATAGTTTTTAAATTAAAATTAATACAATCACCTTGGATAGGAATCTGATAAAATGTATATTTTAATATGCAAATACTTAGACAAAACAATACTAGAAAGCATTATAAAGTGGTCAGATATCATGATTCCATTGTCTTGTACTGGTCACTCAGATAATCACCGTTGGTTATGGAATTTCCAGAAGTAGTAGACATCTATTGGTAAAGTTATGAATAAAATTATGAAAATTATTTTCTCAGTGTACTGACTATGTTCCTTAAAAATCTAAGCGCATTAAAAAAAATCTAGGCCCGTTTTCAAAAACATTTTTGTGTACATATGTAATAAAGAGTTAAGTTCTAAGTTCAAATAACTATAAACTAGCTTTCATGTATGTAACTTTCCAGTAGGACATAGAAAAAGTTGTGTGTGGAAAAACTGTTAGATATTCATTTAAAAAAAAAATGTTTTCTTCTTTCTGAGAACATAGCTAGACTTGTTCCCTAGTCTTATGCACAGTCTAGCCAAAGGAATAAAGCAGAAATGAAGTATGCTATTTTTAGTCAAGTCTTTTAAGAAAGCTTGCTCTGTCTCTTGTATAAATCATGTTCTCTGTTAGAAATCAATGATATGTTCAAATGGAGCAATTTAAGAAGAGTTTAATAATGTCATTGTAAAGCTGAAAGCAGGATATAAGATGCCATAAAGGATGGTGCAACTCCTAGCGCTGGTAGGAGGGAGGTCATTCGTCTCTCTATGCCTGGAAGTGTGTGAGGAGAGTACAGTACCAGAAGCATGTCTAGAGAGAGCTAGACTCTTTCAGGAGGCTGTCTGCCAAGAGACCTAAGTTGAGTTTCAGACATAGTCAGCTGACAGCAACCCCAGTGGGATGGAAATAATTGGATCTCTCTTTCCAGCCTCCTTCACATTGCTTGCTCATGTTTCTAATTGGTTGAGCCCATCTGAAATCCAGTGGTCAGAGCACAGAGAAGCATAGAGGACATTAGTAGACAAAGGGGCAAAGAAAAGATATCCAGCACATCGCTCCAAACGCTCTTTCCTCTGTCACTGGTTGGTTAAATAATGGAGCAATAATGACTGCTCTAGGGTAGTGGTTCTAAAATTGTTGTTCCCAGAATAGTAGCCTTGTCAGTTGGGGAAATCCTTAGAAATGTAAATCCTCCAGCTCCACCAGAGAACTACTTTATCAGAAACTTTGGGGGCGGGACCCAGAATTTGGCATTTAAAAAGCCCTACAGGTGATCCCCCAACCTAACTAAAGTTTGAGAACTATTGCTCTAGAGAAGTTGAAGCCATGTGTTAAAAGGGGTCTGAAAGAAAGTAAATCATCTACTAAGGAGCCTGCTTCTTAGACTGTCCTGTGATGTATTGTGTTGAGCCATTGCCCACTTTGGTATCTATAGTTTTGAGAGTTGACTCCCATCCTAAATAATCAAGAGGGGGGCAAAGGTATTTTTTGTTTTATTTGAGATTTGCCCTCAGATTGCTAAACATCGAGAATCTGTATCACTGGCTAATATTGCAAGCACCAGCTCTACATCTCAGCCTCTGGGGCCGAGACTACTTTTCTTGGTGAGAGTTTGTTTTAGTGACGGAGCAGAACAGTCTGTATAGATTTTAGCTGAGATGGTTTAGAGAATGCTTTACCATAAAGTTTCAGATCATAATCAGTTTGTCTCTCCACTAACCTGCTTGCACCTTTTCCCACCTATTCTACCTTTTCCCCCATGACAATGGAAGAAGTATGCCTGCTTTCTATAAGTTTCTTTCTATTATCTATTTGGCAAACCTCTGGACCCCATGATAGACTCTTGACTATTATAAGATTTAAATTTTAGGGATCTATTGTCTTTCCTGTGTGACCAGTTAGTTGTCCAAACTCCCAAGTCATGAAAAAGGGATATATGTACTTTGCCTACTCCACTGGGTGGCACAGCAAAGTCACATGGACAAAGATATGAAAGTACTATCTAATTACAAAGAAGGAGTGGAGAATTGGAAACAATAATTCGATCTCCTCCAGGTAATGCAATGTGAACAGCAGGTTTGCAGGCTGAACAAAATGACCCGAGTGTGTCATTAAGGTCATTCATAAAACCCCACACGGCTAAATTTACTGGTTCATTCCTCATCCATACCTGTTTGAGTTCTTATATACTATACTTATGTATTAATTCTATATACAAGAAGTAAGTTGACCACCCCTTACTTCTTGAAAATCCCTGTTCTCCAGGAGTCTTGAGCACCAAAGGTCTTTAATTATTCGACTACCCTACTATTTCTCATTCTGTCACTTTTGCTCTCCACACTCTCTCCCTAAGTGCTCTCCTTCAGTCACATGGCTTTAAGTGCTATTGGTGTGCTAATACGTCACAATGCACATCTCCCACTCGATCCCTATACCCCAAAGAGGAGAGTAACTGCTTACATGGCATCTCTACATGGTTGCCTAATAAGGATCTGACCTTCACCTTGGTGAAAGCAAGATCCTGGTTCCCTAATTTAAAGGTTGCCGGTTGCCTTTCCAGTTAGGTTACTGGAACTATTATCTACTCAATTGTTCAGGCCTGAACCTGCCCATCCTCCATACCCTGTGTTTGTCCTTTATCCCTGCTTCCAATCCAGTAAGCCCAGTACCACTTTCTCAAATTATTTTCTGGAGGTGATCCCTTTCTCATAGGCACTACTGTCACCACATCTCCTACAATTCTTCCTTGTACTCATGCACTCTATCTACCGGTCTCCTTCCCTTCCTTTCCACATGTTAGATACATGTGGGGTCTACAGTAATCAGGGCCTTGGTCTGCAGACTGTTCTTACCTCTTCCTACATTTCTTCCACGACATTTACGTCTTAATTTTTCAGAGACCTTCCTTGATCACTCTATTGAAGTAGCATCCTCTCTATCCCAATGGCACATTTTACTGACATTTTTACCTATTTAATTGCTTACTTGTTACTCACCTACCATTTTCACCATATTATAAACTTGATGGAATGTTTTATTTTACTGCTACCTCCTCTACCCCCAGTAAAGAAATCAGAGTCTAGCAAATTGTAACTAGCTATTGAATGTGCCATATAAGAATTTGTGTTGCTATTCTTTTTGTTTTTTAAGTTTATTTATCCATTTTTGAGACAGGGGCAGATAGAGAGAGAGCAGAAGACAGAGAACCTCCAGCAGACTCTGTGCTATCAGAGCAGAGTCCTACTCAAGTCTCAAACTCACAAACTGTGAGATCATAACGTGAGCCAAATTCAAGAGTCAGGGGCTTAACCGACTGCGCCACTCAGGTGCCCTTGTGTTACAACTTTAAACACCCTTAATTTTTCTAGGGGTGACTGGGTGGCTCAGTCAATTAAGTGTCCCACTTCAGTTCAGGTCATGATCTCACCATTTGTGAGTTTGAGCCCTGCATTGGGCTCTGTGCTGACAGCTCATAGCCTGCTTTGGATTCTGTGTCTCCCTCTTTCTTTTCTCCTCCCCCACTCATGCTCGGTCTCTCAAAATGAATAAATGTTAAAAAAATAAAAAATAAATAAACACCCTTAATTTTTCTAAAAAATAATAATAACGTGTATATTAACAAATTGCAATTTCTTGGTGGTAATGCATAGGTTTGAAATTTTAATTAAATGAACCAGAATTTAACAGACCAACATGTGGCTCAGCAAAAATCCTCAGTGTTGTCTGTAATCTCACAGAGTGTGAAGTAAATTGGCCAAAAGACAAGTGTACTTTGGAAGTGGTATACTGTGGTGATTAGCATGCCGATCAAATCAGCAGGGAAGAAAGATGCAGATGACTGTTTTATTATCATAAAAATTGTTTAATATGTATGGAGGTGCTGTGTCCATTAGAAACCATGTCTGCACCTGAAAGTATGAATAAACAGCATTAGCATCTCTAACAAGTTTATGAACAGCAATATATATATACATATATATACATACATATATGTATATATCATACGTATGTGTGTATATATGTATATATATGTGTGTGTATATATATGTGTGCGTGTGTGTATATATATAAAAGAAGAAAGAAAAAAAACAGAAATACATTCTCTGGAAGTGTTGCTCTTTTCCACCTATCTGCAAAGTAAACATATCATTTGATTGTTATTATTTTCCAGCAAAGAAGGAAACACGGATTTATTGAGTACCTCTTATCTGATGTGCCAAATTTTAGAAAAATTACTGTGTGAAGTGTGATTCTACTTAGTCAGCAAGTGTGGTAGCTGGTAACTTAACTCACTCTTGCTTACAAACGGCCACATCTTTGGTAGCAAACTACAATCACTACCGTGTATTATTACGGATCTGGAACCCTGCTAAGAATTTTACATGTGTAATTTAATTGAATCCTCATTATGACGACAAGAGATATGTTGTACCACTCTCCTGAGAAAATTAGGGTTTTTCAGTGTTAAGTACCTTGCCCAAGGTCACAGATCCAGAATTCGAACCCAGGTCAGTGTGAAATCAAGGACTGTAGCACATCTCCTCAAAGAGTGGGTACTCTTTCTATGACACTACCCCCTCCAATGACATAACAGCTCTTTGTCCAATGTTGGGCACCTCTTTTTGGTCTAGTTTCCAGTGCTTCCTGCCTCAGGTCTCCAGTGAATATAATGGATTTATTCAATCACACGAAATGGGTCAGATCAGAGATGTGGAATTGGTGAAATAAGAAACTAGAAACGTGAAGATGGTAAAAATGTGCTACAGCACAAAGAGAATTTGTCAAACTCTGCAATGGGGGCTGAGCCACTTAAAAGTGTAAAATTCACTGTTTTCCATGTTACAAAAATAACATTTTGAGAAATGTCTGTTGGTTAGATCCATTTAGATCCTGAACACATATTATGGGACAAATGCACAATATTTTCTTTCTCTTCAAATTTGTGCTCACCAGAGATCAAAATTGAGTCATACTGTAATTAGCGTAGACAGAAAAAATTAAAATTTTAAGGGAGTGCTTTCAAATTAATGTTAAAAATAATAGTCCAGGAGGATGTTCAGATTTTCATTTCAGATGAGATATTATAAATAAAGGAGCATTGATGAGGGCCCAGGAAACAGGATTTGGAATGTTTTAAACATACCTGAGCATGGAGCTACCAAACCTTGATTCTGAATATGATTTATCAAATTTATAGAGACTAACAAGCATTTGTCTCAGAATTATTCATTCAGTACAATTAAAACCGCTTCTAAATCCTAAGCAACATTATCCATCCATTATCAACGTATGCCCAGTGGTATTTTTCTTAATCTGATGGATACAAAATTAAAGGCAAGTCTTAGCTCACAAGGCATTTGAAATTAGGTAGGAGAGGCAATGCACGTATAAGAAACAAGGCTGAGGATGTACCAGAGGATTTTGAGGTAGGTGACTAAGAAATTAATCGCTGCTAATAGTTGGTGTTATAAAACGATGTTTCCAATACCAATCATTCACTATTTAATCAACATATACATATTTCATCTTTTCTCTGATTTGTTGAATTTTCTATAATCTATGCCTACCAGGACATATAGTTAATAAGCTGTATTGAAACAATTACTCCTTCAAATTAAAATTGTTATGTTCTTAAAACGTATAAAGTATAAATGTAGCCTCAGAATGCCTTCAATACGTGAATGTCTTCCTCAGAGATAGTCTGACTTTTCTTTCCATGATGGCGAGAGCCAGAATTTTAGATAAAATTATTTTCAAAAAAAGTTGAGAATTGTTGACATAGCATTTTTATCTGTTACACAAACACACTTTCAAAGTAAGTAATAGGTCACTGTGGAATGGAATTATTAAGAACTGAGGCTCAGGTCTGTTGAATAACGTGATGGAGGGCATATATATATTCATGGCAGAGGAGGTCCTTGAACCCACATCTGACAGACACTGTGTGCATTCCAATAGGCACACTTCTTAGCACCGCTTTCACAGCAGCAGAAGGGTAGGATATGGATAGGCTGAGAGAAGAGGAAGAACCATTGGTGAAGTGGTATATAAGCAATACTTCTGAGGCGGAAACGGCTATTACAAATAGGAAAGACAGGAAGACATGTTCGAGCATAGCATCAAGTCATGGCGAGGAAGAGAAGATATAAGTTGGAGTAATATCAATGGAAAGCCTGGCATTTGGGAATCATTTGGAACAAGACTGGACTTGTTCTGACAAGAAACAACAAAAATATAAAGGGTTTTACTCTTTATACCAGAATGATGACAAGGTAAAGGTGTGAACTTCAAAAATGCATCTAGAGAATGCACACCTAACAGTTTGGTTGATAAAGAGACAATGGTTGGGTGGCTCAGTCTTTTGAGGCAGGGGCTAAAATAAGGCTTATTTAAGGACCGGAATAAGGGAAAACGTGACATGTGAAGGATCTGTGGGACCTGAACGCTGACTGGCTTTTAGGAGAAAAAGAAGTTCAAGTCAAAGCCCATGTTGAGAATAGGGGCTTGGCATTCTGGGAGAATAATGTAATCACCAATGAAAAAGCGTCTCTTCTAAAAAACTTCAGTTCACACACACATACAAAAATAGCTATTTAATTCCTCCATGACTGGATGCGGAGACTAACCTGACATTCTTGTGGAGAAATCCAGCCTTTGACACATATCAGAACATTTTCTCTTAATTCCTGAAATTGCTTTTGATCGTAAGGGCCATATTCTGAACGAGTGATTCCGTTTTGCAAAATAACTTGACTTTTGGAATAAGGGTGATATAGAAAATATCAGTATCATTATTATTATTTTAAATACATTTCTTATAAATAATTGATGGCTGTTATTTATTCATCATTGAATTAGAAAATCATACTGAAACTAAGGGAGCATCCTAAAAGAGATTTTCTATTCTTATGCCAGCTGAAGGTATTTGGAAAATCATAAGAGCTTATGAGTGACTGATTGTCTTAATATTCATAAAATGGTCAAACTGTGTTTTATATCTTCTAAAAGATTACATTAAAATGTAACAGCAACATTAACAAAGCCACTGACATGAAACATTCCTTTCTTGTGGGTGAAATCAGTTGTCAAAAAAGCAACAAGTCCTAGTTAGACCTAAAAAAACCCAATTATCAGGACCCAAATACTTATTTCTCACTAATGACCTTTCTCAAATTACTGTATGCATCCCAAAGACACTAAGCAGGTGTACATTCTTCATTATTTAGTAGGGATTTGATCCCAATGTCCGTATAAACGCCAAACCTGTTTAATAAAATCAGACACTACAGAGAACAGATTCTGTTCTCAATCTCGTATTTTTCTTTAACTCTGAGGTATATAGGGCAGCTAGACTTGATATCCGTTCTTCTGAACTGTTTGCTAATGCCACTCCCAATGCCTCCCCATGACCTAAGTGACAGGTAGGTACCCAAGAATTCGTGAGGCACTTGAGTGTGGTAGCTAAAAGCATGAGCTGTGGAATTAAGATGTAGAGGAAAGAATCCTGGTCTCTCACATTAACTTCTTGAATGACTTTGAGAAATTCACTTAAACCTCACTTCTCTCATTTGCAAAATGGAGCTAATGATGGTGTTAGCGTATTAGGAGGTCTGGGGTACAGTTAATGGTGCATATACAGAAGCCCAGCACTTAGAAATATTAGTGCTAGCATTTTTGTTATTCTCTTTTTTTTTTTTGAGATAAATTTTGCTTAAGTTTTTTTTTTTCCTTCCAAGATTTTATTGAAATTCAAATTAGTTAACATATAGTGTAGTATTGGTTTCAGGAGTAGAATTTAGTCATTCATCACTTACATGTAACACCCAGTGCTCATCCCAAGAAGTGACTTCCTTAATGCCCATGACCCATTTAGCCCATTGCCCTTCCACCTCCCCTCCAGCAACCCTCAGTTTTTTCTCTGTATTTAAGAGTCTCTTACGGTTTGCCTCCCTCTTTGTTTTTAATCTATTTATTTTTCCTTCCCTTTCCCTATGTTCATTTGTTCTGTTTCTTAATTTCCACATATGAAGAAAATCATACAGTATTTGCCTTTCACTGCCTATGAGCTTTCTGCAAACAAAGGTAGAGGCCAGACTGTCCCTTACCTGATTCTTTCTGATCCCCAGCAAGGGTTCTCTTCATTTCCCTGACCTGCTCACTCTAATGGAATGGAAAGAAGAAAATACACCTTTCAAGAAAAAAGAGAACACTAACTCCATTTAAACCTGATTCCATGCAGGGAGAAGTCTTCAAGGAGTGGCCACTGAATGTCTCAGAGCCTTTATCTTATGAGAATTGCTGCTTCTGAGGGCAGAGGAGTAAACTGAGACAGGTTTACGCTTTGAATAAACACCCTGAAGTTAAAGCACATCCAACACTAGGTGCAGAGAGTTGTTAAATTCAGTGTGCATTTGGCTTTGGCTTCACTTTTCCAGGGCAAAAGGGGTGCACTGAAACATATCTGAATGAGTGAGTATAGGTTAAAAAAAGTATAAGGGGAGTGCAGAACAGAGGTTCCCAAACTTTAGTGTGCGTAAGAATCACCAGGACAGCTTGAAGTAGCCCAGTTTCCTCTGCTCAATCCCAAGAGACCCTGATGCAGGAGCTAACACCCATAAATTTGCATTTGCAGACAGGGCAGGTCTGGGGAACACTTTCTGAGAACCACTAATTAAATGACAAAATGATCACCCATCTGCTCTAGAATGACCCATTCTCCACCCTCTCTGTTTCAATAGCCTACCAATTCTCCTACATAATATATCAGGCACTTGATACTAATTAAGGAAAGTAAGTGAAGGGAATGCACATTCCTGTTTTAGAGAAATATTTTAGGGTAACAACAATAATCACAGGAATACTTATTATTCATTTTGTGCCAGCCTCTTCTATACATGAAATCTAATATATACAATAGGCCTGTAAGGAATGTATTAACAACATTTTTTGAAAGGCAAATATTGAGTTTGCTGACAACTTAAGTAATTTCTTCAAAGTTACACAGAAAATAAGCACTGGAGCCAGGATTCAAATTCATGTTTCTCTGATGTTAAAACCTATTTTTTCAGGGCACCATGGTGGCTCAATTGGTTGAGTATCCAACTCTTGATTTTGGTTCATGTCATGATCTCAGGGTCATGGGATCAAGCCCCATGTTGGGCTCCATGCTGAGTGTGTAGCTTGCTTGGGATTCTTTCTCTCCCTCAGGCCCTCTTTGCTGCTTGTGTTCTCTCTCTCTCTCTCTCTCTCAAATAAAAATTAAAAAGGGGCTCCTGGTGGCTCAGTTGGTTAAGCATCGGACTCTTGATTTCAGCTCAGGTCATGATCCTAAAGTTTGTCAGAGTGAGCCCTGCATAAGTTGGCCTGAGCTGACAGCACAAGTTTTCTTTTTTTTTTCTCACAAAATAAATAAACATTTACCAAATTAAAATAAAAATTAGGGGCGGCGCTTGAGTGGCTCAGTCGGTTAAGTGTCCTACTTTGGCTCAGGTCATTTTCTCATGGTCCATGAGTTCAAGCCCCACGTCAAGCTGACAGCTCAGAGCCTGGAGCCTGCCAAGGATTTTGTGTCTCCCTCTCTCTCTCTGCCCCTCCCCCACTCTCACTCTAAATAAACATTAAAAAAATATTTAAAAAAATAAAATTAAAATAAAAAAAAACCTACTCTTTCAAAACTGGGTACTTATAAGCTGCCCATACAGGACATGAGGTTAGCAAAGAGGGGATCAAATATGAAGCAGTTGGAGTTGTACATACATCTCACTGAAGCTTCCAATATCTGCCCTTCACAAACATTCTTATTTCTCCAAATATAGATGTCGTAACCTGCAGAAGGAACATAACTCACCTTTACGATTTGTGTGTGTGTGTGTGTGTGTGTGTGTGGCACTGGACACTTTATAAATAATTGTTCCATACCTATTTGCTTCTAAGTGCATGGTGTATGCATGTGTGTACAAATTTTCTGGGCAAGGTATTAAAAAATTCATATGATATTTTATTCAGTTGTTTAAATCAAACATTCATGTGCTGCCAAATATATGTGTATTTGACACTATGTAGAAATACTCGTGAACATTTCTATTTTTCAGCTTTTCCTCTAGATGTTTTGAGAGAGTTAAGTCAAGTTGTTAAATTGTGCTTTCTCTCTGGATGCCTAAGTTCTTTTACATGTCTATTTAAATACAGGTGCCATGTTTACAACCATTTTTTTTCAGGACATTACTTGGCAATATAAGTGACTTAATTTTTGACTGAGGGAACAAATGACTATCTCAGCACTGCTAATGCAAAGAATGAATGAAATTGAATTAGTTATTTCTTAAAAAAAAAAAAAAAGAATTCAAGGCCTACTTGATCCTTATGTTGACAATTTCAAGTGTGGCATTACATGTACCAAAAGAAGGAAAAGAAGGAGGTAAGTAAGGAGATAAAAAAGGGAAGAGAGGAGAACAGGCGAAAAAAAACATATTAAAACATTTCTTGTAATTCGCAGGAACCTATCACATAAAAAACATATTAAAAATAAAAGCTTGGTATAGTCCTACACAAAATGACCTCTTTTTGAAGACAGACGTAGTACTGATACCTTTTTCCTTTTAGCGTTATTGAAATATAATTGATATATATCACTATATAAATTGAAAGCATAGAATGTGTTGATATAATGTACTTATATACTGTAAAATGATTACCACCATAACATTAGCTAACACTTCCATCACATCACACAATTATCATTTCTTTTCTGTGATAACATTTAAGATCTACTCTCTTAGCAACTTTAAGTATGTAATACAATATCATTAACTATAATCACCATAATGTACATTATATCCCCAGAGTTTATTCATCTTATAACTGGACATTTGTACCCTGTGACATATATTTCGCCATTTGCTCCACCCCGCCCCTGGTAAACACCACCATTCTCTTTTTTTCTATCAGTTTGGCTTTTTTAGATTCCAAATATAAACAAGATCACACAATACTTGTCCTTTTCTGTCCAACTTATTTTGCTTAGCATAATGCCCTCCAGGTTAATCCACAATGTCACAAATGACAGAATTCCTTTATTTTTAAAGGCTGAATAATATAATATTCCATATATATTCCATATATAAAAATTCACATTCATCCATTCATACATCAACTCACATTTAAGTTGCTTTCATACCTCGACTACTGTGAAAAATGCTACAATGAACACATTAAACAGAAATACAGGTAGCTCTTCAAGGTAATGATTTTGTTTCCTTTGGATAAAGACCCCAAAGAACTGGATTTGCTGGATCCTTTGGTAGTTTTACTTTTGATTTTGTGAGGAACCTCCATACTGTTTTCCACAGTCTCTGTCCCAGTTGGCATTCCCAAAATCAGTACACAAGAGTTCTCTTTTTTACAAATCCTCAAAACACTTCTTACAGCTTGTCTTGTTAATGATGGCCATTCCAACAGATATGAGATGATATCTCCTTATGGTCTTGATTTGAGTTTTGCTGACGATTACTGACTTCAAGTACCCTTTCATGTACCAATTGGTCATTTGTACCTATTTATTTATTTATTTATTTTAATGTTTATTTATTCTTGAGAGAGAAAGGGTGGGGAGGGGCAGAGAGAAGGAGACAGAGGATCCAAAGCGGGCCCTGTGCTGACAACAGAGAGACAGATGAGACTTAGTCTCACAAACCTTCAGATCATGACCTGCGCCGAAGCTGGATGCTTAACTCACTGAGCCACCCAGGCGCCCCTGTACCGTCTCTTTCGAAAAATGTTTATATATTTCCTCTGTCAATTTTTGAATCTATTATTTTTTGATATTGATTTATATAACTTCTTTATATATTTTGGATATTAACATCTTATCGGATATATAGTTTGCAAAACAACAAGATATCATTTCCTATCTATTAGAATAGCAAGTCTATTCAAATGTGTAGACACCTATGAAAGGCTACAGGAATCATAAGAATAAGTAAACATGACTCTACAAAGGAATAAACCAAGCCTCTAGTATCTAGTCCCAAAGAAATGGAGATTCAGGTATTGCCCAACAAATCATTCAAAATACATTATTCTAAAGATGTTCAGAGAGCTACAAAACAACATAGATAAAAGATGTAATGATATTGGGAAGACAGTACAAAAACAAAACGAGAATTTCGGTAAAGATCTAGAAAACATAAACAAAAATCAAACATAAACTCTGAAGCTAAAGCATTCAATGAATTAACTAAAGAATGCAACGGAGAACAGTAGTAGAATATGTAAGTGAGAGCATTTAAAGAAGCAGTTACCTCTTTCAGACTTTATGGACTGACTTCAATAAAGGAAGATTTTCACCTACAAGCAGGGCATGCTAGAGCATGTTTTGACCCTGAGTCTAGTGGTGCAGGGCATCTAGTGGGAGTACTGGGTCTGGTGGGGCTCTATGTCTTTTCAACTGGGTCTCCTGGGGTCCACAGCATTGACGACTGTTGATGACTGTGGCAGAATCTCTGTAGCAGCTGCAAAGGCTGTTGGGGTCCTCAGTGGCTACTCCAGATCCAGCAGCTAAGGCCCAGGTCAGGCAACAGTGAGGGCTGGAGTCAGTGATGTCCATATGCTTAACTGCAGGGTCCAATTGCAGGCTCCTGGGTGGTGGCAGAATCCAACTGCATGGTGGCATCCATGCAGAGAGCAGAGTCAGGGTCACTTACATACTTTACTGGGAGATACCGGGGCAATGGTTGTCATTTTTTTTTTCCTGTGACTGCACAGTCTTCCCCCATGCATGTGCAATTCAGTGGAGGCCAGTGATGGGTATAGTTATATGGGTGGAGGGACTAGCTGCAGAGCAGTTCAGGTCAATGACATAAGGAATGATCTAGACCTAGAAGCACCTGTGAGGGGCCCTGGCTATCAGCATGCTCCCTGTGACTGCACAGTCTCTCTTCAGGTGTGCACAGTATGTTGGAGACCAGGCTGGCAGCATGCAAATGTACAGCTATAAAGGGTAGGCCCTAGCACATACAAGGTGACAAGGGTCAACTGCAAGGGTCTAGCCTGGCTTCTTGCAAACACGCAGCTGCAAAGGCTTGAGTTGGCTGTTGGTGCACTTTCAGTCTTCAGTGGTAGGGGGTGGGGAGAGGCAGGGAACAGAGAAGGTCACAGGGGGCAGATATCAGGCAACACAAATTCTTGTGAGGTGACAGCTGCTGAAATACACAGGGAATCCAAAGTGGCTGTGCTGGGTGACAGGATTTTCATTGGTGAATCTGCTGGATTTGTCTGGAGAGCAGGTCCAGATGAACTGTAATCGCTCCCAATGCTTGGCTGCCAGTGGCAGCCCCTATTTTTCTTTCTTGGTATCTTGCCATCTTTCTTTGTCTCAGCTTTGCTGGTGTAGGTGGGGTAAAACTGACTGGAAACCTTTGTGTGTTGCCCAGAAAATCTGGGGAAGCTGATTGCTCATCACACACTTCTTTTCCTGACAAAGTGAATTCTTTGTAGCTGGTAAACTTTCTCGAGGTGTTGAATAGCCAATGACAGTTTTGGGGATAGGACCATGCAGGGGGAATGAAGCTATCTTCCTTTTCTTCTTGTATGGTTATTCTCCTGGTTTTTGTTCCACTGTGTTGCTAAAATTTCTTAAGTGGACTCCACAGGTCTTACAGTGCTGTTTTCTTCATGGATATCTGTGTAATTGGTGATCTTTTGGAGGGATGATGGCTGGTCTCCTAGCCTCATACTTATGCCTATTCTCATCTCTCCCTGTAGTTCTTGGGCTCTCTAACCCTAACTCCACTCTTTTCACCTGTATTTCTGAACAAGACTCTCCCGGCTGACCGCCTACTTCTAATCTAATCTGTTTTCAATTACTGGTAGAATTATTTCAGAACACAAATCTGATCACTGTAGTTCTGTGCTTAAGGAAGGGAGACATCATTTCACTAACTCTCATGAGCACCAGTATTCATAACTCATGCTTAGTATGGCCACATCATTGCCCTCCTTCATTAAAAGCCTGGAAAGAATTTTTTTTTCCATTTTTATACTGAGAGATGAAGATACCAACATTTAGATAAATTAAGCATAGATTATCATAAGAATGGTAGATGTGAGATAATAAAAACGTAGAACTTGCCAATGATTACAGGATAAAGTGCAAATTCCTTAGAAAAACATAAATGGTGTCCTTAATCTGAACCTCATTTTATAGTTACCACCTCCTTTAGCCACTTATGGCCTTGGAAGAAGTCCAAGGGTGTCTGTGCACTTGCAAATGCAACTTTTCCTTTAACTGTGTCCCTCCAACTCTTTTATCTGAATACCACCTATTTATTATTTTAAAATCCAGTTTCAAGAGACCCCTCTTTGAAGTTTCCTTGGAATCACACAGAACTTTTCTTTCTGGCTAAATAGATCATATAAGTTGCATATAGAGAACCCACAATTGTTCTAACTCATGCTACAATTGTGGGTTTATGTCTCTGTCTCTCCCATAAGACTACGTGCTTTGTGTCACCAGGGACTAGAATAGTGACCAAACTTGAGAGTATCTCAATAAACATGTGATGAAGGAATCAGAAATAGAATACATGAAAACTATAGAAAAATAAACTAGGCCCAGAGTTCCCCTGAGATTTACCCAGATTTCTAACACATAGGAAATGTGAAATCATGTGCTGCATACTTGGATTTTCTAACTGAGAGATGAAACTTACAAAAAAAAGCCATCTATAATTTAATATAAAATAATTCAATGAGTACAGGCATTATTTTGTTATAGTTGCAATATAGTTTTAGTTCATAGCTTCATGGAGTAGATGACTAATTATTATACTATAAATTTCTCCAGATATTATAAAACAACTAATTAAAAAAAATGATTCCACAAATTCCTAATTTAAGAAATCCTTTTATGAGCTGTATTTATAACTAAACACTGTAACAAAGTTAACTAAACTATAACTAAAGGAAATATTAATATAAAGTATATTCATAAACATAGGTGGCAAATATATGAAGAGAGTAATGGTGACTATCAAGGAGTTCATGGAGGTGGACGGAGAAGAAGAGACATCAGAACGTGGAAGAGCTGGGAAGGAAGCTCTCATAGCAGCACCTGAATCCGACACTATTGTTCACTTCTCCTTCTTAAAACTTCTAAGAACTCTTTGCACTCCTCTTTTTTGAATGTAAATTGTTCAGAAGACCCTAGAATCTGCCACACTGCCCTCATTGGAAGTTACCTTAACCTGGTATGCACGGTGTACCTGCTAAGCATTTCATCCTCTTAGTTAAAAAATCAATTTATCCAGTCTGCAAGGAATAACAAGTGAATTAAGGGTTTCTTTTTTCTCAACAGAAGTAGGTCAGTCTTCCTAGGCTAGAGGATACTGAGTAGATCAAACACCAAGGGTAGGAAATAATCCCTCTTGATACAAGTTGAGTTAGAAGAATAGACTTAAATAGTCTTTAACAAAATTGACTTTATTTTCCTCCAAAATCATCTCTGTGGTAAATGGGAATGCATGCATATTCATACATATACACACATATTAATAAATACTTTTTATCTGTTAAGTCATACCTGGCTTTCTAATGGTGGTGTATGTATTCTAGATATCAAAATTAAATCTATAATTTTCATTTAAAAAGAACTCATGTTTTCAGCTAAGTTTAATTTGACAGCATACTTTTATCTCAGTTTTTTTTTTCCCCAATTCTGCGTTCTTTCTGGAAATAATGAGAGATCTCTACATGGTAGTCTTCTGGGGAAGTGATTTAGCTCTCAGTGACAGAGAGAAAGTAAATGAGCTGAGTTGATAGAACAGGAAGTAGTCAAAGACTCAGCCTGACAAGGTATTAATCGGAAGGCTTTTTTTCCCCTCATGCCAGTTTATAATGATGATGATTGATCGGTTTATTATACTTTAATGGCATGCTCTTTACTTTTTGCCTTCACCATTTTCCTTTTTATTCATAATGACTTCATGTAGAATTTTCATACAGTGTGCTTCAATATAATATGATGTTTTAGTTACTAGCACTTCCTGAGTTGATAGGACAGAATCGAATTAGGAACACTGAAGTAGGATAAATTGAAGAGGAAAAATTAAATAGTCTTGTCTGTATCAAGCAAAAAGTGGTTTTCTAAAATAAAAAGACAGAACTAAAGAAATATAAAAATATGGGAAGAAAGAAATAGAAATGAAAGAAGGCAGTCATTTGATGTTGGTTCAAATAAGTGAGCTAGTGTGTTTATCCCAGGAACAGGTAGATACAATGAAACTTGAAATAGACCATGACCTCTAGAGCTAAAATGCAAGCATACATTCCTAATCACAGAAACCAATAATTTTCTCCCAAATTAGACTTAATATATCTCTTAGTAAATTCAAATAATAAAAACTCATGTTTCACTTGTTTGATGAGACAGAATATAAAGAAGCTGATGCAGATATTGTTGATATTGGAGTTATTTGCCAAAAACTGATAAGGAGTTTTTATCTCATCTCTACAAGTGCTGTTAATGAGGTTTGACATGTGTGAAGACAAAATTTCTTTATCAGAAAAATGTGGCATTTCAAATGGCATATCCGCCACCTTGCATGTACCATGGAGTTTGATGCTTTCACACTTAGCATAGTATCACTGTAATGGTGGTGAGTTTCTAGACAGTGGGTATATTTCACACATAAGGGTCTTCACATTTAGACCACATATGTAAATACAAGGCATTGAAATCCTCAATGTCCCTCATTAGCCTTCAGAGACATCATGAATTAGGCACATTACTCTTTTCTTTGGAGGTCATATTTAACCATTTAAGTTTCAGTAACAGAGCAGCCACTGTCAGTTAATAGTGAGATAAAGTTTATTTGCTGCTTTGAGCCTATAGTAAGGACTCCTTGAGATCAAGCACTGCTGTTTCATGATAATGATCCTGCTGCTGATGAAAATAACACCCACAGTTCATTCAACTTCTATTTTATAGGTACTAAGATAAGCTAAAAGCATTACAAAAATAACACATGGTTGCTTCCCTTATGGAATTTATAAATCTTACTAAACAGAAATAATATATATGCATTTTGGTTGCTCAAAATATCACAGGACAAAAATAAAATAATAAAATAAAATAAAATAAAATAAAATAAAATACTACAAGGCAATATTTTTCAAGTGACCAAAGAGACAGAAAATAAAAATACCCACTGTAAGGCACATAATCGTCATTTAAGAAAGCATCTAACACTACCTTGAATTAAATATACAAATTCCTAGAAAGTCACAACTACCAAAGCTGACACATGAAGAAATAGAAAATCTAAATTAAGATATAACAAGTAAGAACATCAAATTGGTAATTTTAAAACCTCCCAGAATTAGATGGCTTTATTGACAATTTTCAGTAAATTTAAAGATGAATTAATACCAAATCTTCACAAATACTTCCAAAAAATAGAAAAAAGGGGGCTTGCTTCCCAACTTATTCTATGAATGAGTACTGGTATTACTCTGATACCAAAGCCAGGGAAAGATATCACAAGAAAAAAGAGCCATAGACTGATATTTCTTATCAATGTAAAAACTGCCTACAAAATATTAGCAACCATAATTCAGACAGCATATTCAAAATATACAAATAATCAAGTAGGATTTATTTCAGGTGTGCAAGGTTGATTTAACATCTAAAAATCAATCATTATCACAGATATATATTACAACAAATATAAAACCATAATCATAAATGAAAGAAAAGAAAATATATTGATATATTAAAGAATTAATATATTAAATTAACATACAAAAGAACAAATTAATATATTACTATATTAAAGAACAAATGTAAAGCCATAATCAATAAATGAAAGAAAAGCATTTGACAAAATTTGACACTCAACAAACTGAAAATAGAAAGGAACTTTCTCAACCTGTTAAAAGGCATCCATGGAAAATGCACAGAATATACTATACTTAGTGGTCCAATGAGGATTTTCTCCATCGATCAGAAACACAATGTCCATTCTCACAACTTTTATTCAACATTGTAGTGGAGGCTCTATCCAGAGCAAATAGGAAAGAAGAAAACAAAACAAACAAAAGTATTCAGACTGGAAATAGCAAACTCTCTATTAAATGGTATGATCTGCATAAAGAAAATTCTTTTAAAAAATCCTTTAAAAAACTATTAGAACCAATAAATGAGTTTGGAATGTGGACAAAATACAAGATAAGCAGAAGACTCTTGGAGCTCCTGGGTGGCTCAGTCGGTTAAGCCTCTGACTTCAGCTCAGGTCATGTCCTCATAGTTCTTGGGTTCAAGCCCCACACTCGGCTCTGTGCTGACAGCTCGGAACCTGGAGCCTGCTTTGGATTCTGTGTCTCTCTCTCTCTCTCTGTCCCTCCTCTGTGCATGCTTTGTTTCTCTCTCTCTCAAAAATAAATAAATATTAAAAAAAAAGAAGACTCTCATAAGCAGAAGAAAATAAAATGATCAAATATTAACAATTCAAAATTGTCAATATATGTAAAAAACAAACAGACAGACAATTTTTTTATGATTAACTGGAGTTAGCCTGAGGGATTCAAGATAAGTTTCATATTAACAATTAAAAAAGGGATCCTGGGAAGATGGTGGCATAGGAGGACACTGGGCTCACCGCGCATCCTGCTGATCACTTAGATTCCACCTACACATGCCTAAATAACCCAGAAAACCGCCAGAAGACCAGCAGAACGGAGTCTCCGGAGCCAAGCGCAGACGAGAGGCCCACGGAAGAGAGTAGGAAGGACGGTGAGGCGATGCAAGCTACACGGACTGGCGGGAGGGAGCCAGGGCGGAGGGACAGCCTGCTGGCCAAACAGAGTGCGCGAGTCTGGCTTGCAAAAGCAGAGGGGCCAGATGGAGTGTGTTCTGACAGCGAGCTGGACTTGACATCTGGAAGGTTATAAGCTAACAGTTCTGCTCAGAGAACGGGAGGGCTGGAGGACAATGGGAGGGAGAGTTGTCCCTCCCTCCCTGTCCGAGTTGTTGAGCCCCGGACAACAGAGCTCAGCTTGGTGGGGAACAAAGGCGCTAGCCAGTGCCATCTCCCTCGCCCATACCCCAGCCAAAATCCCAAAGGGAACCAGTTCCTGCCAGGGAACTTGCTTGCACCAGGCAAACACCCAAAGCTGTGCTTCTGCAGATCCATCCCTCCAGCAGGTCTGACTCCCTCCAGGTGCCACAGGGCCCCTCCTGAAGAGGATCTCCAAAGGAAAAGAAGCTGTGCCTGCCCCTCCCGCCCCTGCGCACCTTGCCTATCCACCCCAGCTAATACTCCAGATCCCCAGCACCACAAGCCTGGCAGTGTGCAAGTAGCCCAGACGGGCCACCCCACCCCACAGTGAATCCGCCCCCAGGAGAGGGGAAGAGAAGGCATACACCAGTCTGACGGTGGCCCCAGCGGTGGGCTGGGGGCAGACATCAGGTCTGACTGCAGCCCCGCCCACCAACCCAAGTTATTCAAGACAGCACAGGGGAAGTGCCCTGCAGTTCCACACCACTCCAGGGACTATCCAAAAAGACGAAATGGAAGAATTCCCCTCAGAAAACGTCGAGGAAATAACAACAGCTAACGAACTGATCAAAAATGATTTAAACAATATAACAGCAAATTTAGAGTAATAGTCATAAAATTAATCGCTGGGCTTGAAAACAGTATAGAGGACAGCAGAGAATCTCTTGCTACAGAGATCAAGGGACTAAGGAACAGCCAGGAGGAGGTAAAAAATGCTATCAATGAGCTGCAAAATAAAATGGAGACAACTACGGCTCAGATTGAAGAGGCAGAGGAGAGATGGGGTGAACTAGAAGATAAAATTATGGAAAAAGAAGAAGCTGAGAAAAAGAGATAAAAAAATCCAGGAGAATGAGGGGAAAATTAGAGAACTAAGTGATGCGCTAAAGAGAAATAATCTATGCATAATTGGTATTCCAGAGGAGGAAGAGAGAGGGAAAGGTGCTGAAGGTGTACTTGAAGAAATTATAGCTGAGAACTTCCCTGATCTGGGGAAGGAAAAAGGCATTGAAATCCAAGAGGTACAGAGAACTCCCTTCAGACGTAACATGAATCGATCTTCCGCACGACATATCATAGTGAAACTGGCAAAATACAAGGATAAAGAGAAAATTCTGAAAGCAGCTAGGGATAAACGTGCTCTAACATATAAAGGGAGAACTATGAGACTTTTGACCGATCTCTCTACTGAAACTCGGCAGGCCAGAAAGGAATGGCAGGAGATCTTCAATGTGATGAACAGAAAAAAATATGCAGGCAAGAATCCTCTATCCAGCAAGTCTGTCATTTAGAATAGAAGGAGAGATAAAGGTCTTCCCAAACAAACAAAAACTGAAGGAATTCGTCACCACTAAACCAGCCCTACAAGAGATGCTAAGGGGGATCCTGTGAGACAAAGTATCAGAGACATCGCTACAAGCATGAAACCTACGGACATCACAATGACTCTAAACCCATATCTTTCTATAATAACATGAATGTAAATGGACTAAATGTGCCAACCAAAAGACATAGGGTATCAGAATGGATAAAAAAACAAGACCCATCTATTTGCTGTCTACAAGAGACTCATTTTAGACCTGAGGACACCTTCAGATTGAGAGTGAGGGGATGGAGAACTAGTTATCATGCCACTGGAAGTCAAAAGAAAGCTGGAGTAGCCATACTTATATCAGACAAACTAGACTTAAATTAAAGGCTGTAACAAGAGATGAAGAAGGGTATTATATAATCATCACAGGGTCTATCCATCAGGAAGAGCTAACAAT
Organism: Panthera tigris; assembly: GCF_018350195.1. NCBI lineage: Eukaryota > Metazoa > Chordata > Mammalia > Carnivora > Felidae > Panthera > Panthera tigris. Next base: position 112,203,562 of record NC_056667.1, on the reverse strand, counting down.
TATAAATGTCTATGTGCCAAATACAGGAGCCCCCAAATATATAAAACAATTACTCACAAACATAAGCAACCTTATTGATAAGAATGTGGTAATTGCAGGGGACTTTAACACTCCACTTACAGAAATGGATAGATCATCTAGACACACGGTCAATAAAGAAACAAGGGCCCTGAATGACACATTAGATCAGATGGACTTGACAGATATATTTAGAACTCTGCATCCCAAAGCAACAGAATATACTTTCTTCTCGAGTGCACATGGAACATTCTCCAAGATAGATCACATACTGGGTCACAAAACAGCCCTTCATAAGTATACAAGAATTGAAATCATACCATGCATACTTTCAGACCACCATGCTATAAAGCTTGAAATCAACCACAGGAAAAAGTCTGGAAAACCTCCAAAAGCATGGAAGTTAAAGAACACCCTACTAAAGAATGAGTGGCTCAACCAGGCAATTAGAGAAGAAATTAAAAAATATATGGAAACAAATGAAAATGAAAATACAACAATCCAAATGCTTTGGGATGCAGCAAAGGCAGTCCTGAGAGGAAAATACATTGCAATTCAGGCCTATCTCAAGAAACAAGAAAAATCGCAAATACAAAATCTAACAGCACACCTAAAGGAAATAGAAGCAGAACAGCAAAGACAGCCTAAACCCAGCAGAAGAAGAGAAATAATAAAGATCAGAGCAGAAATAAACAACATAGAATCTAAAAAAACTGTAGAGCAGATCAACGAAACCAAGATTTGGTTTTTTGAAAAAATAAACAAAATTGATAAACCTCTAGCCAGGCTTCTCAAAAGAAAAAGGAGATGACCCAAATAGATAAAATCATGAATGAAAATGGAATTATTACAACCAATCCCTCAGAGATACAAGCAATTATCAGGGAATACTATGAAAAATTATATGCCAACAAACTGGACAACCTGGAAGAAATGGACAAATTCCTAAACACCCACATGCTTCCAAAACTCAATCAGGAGGAAATAGAACGCTTGAACAGACCCATAACCGGCGAAGAAATTGAATCAGTCATCAAAAATCTCCCAACAAATAAAGGTCCAGGACCAGATGGCTTCCCAGGGGAGTTCTACCAGACGTTTAAAGCAGAGATAATACCTATCCTTCTCAAGCTATTCCAAGAAATAGAAAGGAAAGGAAAACTTCCAGACTCATTCTATGAAGCCAGTATTACTTTGATTCCTAAACCAGACAGAGACCCAGTAAAAAAAGAGAACTACAGTCCAATATCCCTGATGAATATGGATGTTTTTGTTTTTGTTTTCTCTCTTTCTACATTAGGATGGGTGCCCCTTCACAGTCAGGTGTTGTGCCTTAGGATCAGAGCCTCCATCTCATTCAATTGTAGTCACTTCCTCTTCTGCCTTCCTCACCTGACTGTAAAGTTCTCCTGGACAGGGAGGCCACCTTCTTTATCTCTGTATTGCACTGCCCAGCAGAGAACCTGGTGCATAGAAGGCACTCGATAAAGCCATATGCTAAGTTGCTGTTTGAAATAGTAATGATTACAGGCAGTCTGATTGCTTGAACAGAATTTTCACACACTTCCCGGGAGGGATAACACTAATCAGGCTTGCTTGGGTCATCACTGACATACTTAACCCTCAGAGAAAGATTGTACATAACAGCCACGTTGCACACATCCAAAAAAATAGTTGTCTAGCAAAAAACATTTTCTCACTAGTAAGATTTTCAGGGTCATCCTGTAAGTCAATTTATATGCATTTCTAATTAGGTTTTCTAATAAAAAGTAGATGATTTTTGAGCTTCTGCTCTTATTTTTAAATGCATCGATTGCTTTAATATCTTGAGAGAGCCCTCCTCCATAATACCCAGTAATGCAATGATCTATTGCTTCCGCTTATGATGTTCAAAAATGTAATTGCAAATATTGAAAAAGGAATAAAACTCTGCATACCACACTATATTTATTTCAAATTCCCCTGTTTGTCTTACTCCAAGGATTACACTGCTTCAAGTCCTGTAAGTAGTCTTTTCCTCATTTCCTCTGCTGAGGTCTGTAAGGTAAGGGTTTGATCTGCATTTGTCAAAGTCTGAATTTCTTCCAGTACTATTTCAGCATATGCGTTCTTCTTAATTCGTCTTTCTTTGTATGCTTAAGCTCTCTGACCTGGTGTGAATTTACCATCCGTATATCAAGCCACTTTGCCATGTCAGAGACAAGTCCAGGAATATTGAATGTGCTTCACAGCATAAACATTTAGGGAAGTATTGTTTGCATGAAACTTTGTTTTATGATGGAGATGCCCGGATTTTATACTCTCCTTTCTGTAGTTTTCCCTGGGGACTCACCTGCAGAACTTCCTACTGAAAACCCAATTAAAGGGAAACTGAGAAATGAATGCAAATAAACACAGGGGCTGTTATAACAAAATACCATAGACTTATAAACTGTGGAAGTTTCTTTCTCACTGTTTTGTTGGCTGAAAGTCCAAGTTCAAGACCAGGGTAGATTCCGTGTCGAGTGGCTTCCTAATTGGTAGATGACAGTTTTTTCCATATAATCTCACATTGCTGAAGGAGCAAGGGAGCTCTCTGAGGCCTTTTTTCATTTTTTATTTTTCCTGAGGCCTCTTTTATAAAGACACTAATCTCATAATGTGGGTACCCTCTCACGAATCAATCACCTCCCAAATTGTCCACCTCCAAATAATATAATTTGGGGATTAAGTTTTGACATACAAATTCAGTTGGGGGCAGGGCAGTTGGGGGCAGTCTACGGCAATTGATAACTGTGATTGTATGTTGGTCCATACCCAAACTTGCTAATTTAGCAACATGATTCGTACCTGGTTGTCATCATCCAATCTGTAACTTATACACTGAAAATAATCAATAATTGATTAGGCACAAGACAATTTTTCTTAACCTATTTTGTTTTGCTTTTGCCTCACTCTGCTTTATTTGAAAACTTTAGGTAAAAATAATATACCTGTTAAATACTTCAAAATTAGCAAAAAAAGTTGTCTTTTTATGTTAAATACCTATAAACCTGCCACATACAATCATTATTAATGCTACATTGTAGAATATTTCTTATGTGTATATATATATGGTATTGTATTATATATGTGTTATATAGATAACTACTTTTTAATCAATTAACTTTAAGAATGTTCATGTGCCATTAAAATATTCTACTCTATCATTTGGCATTTAGGTTCTTTGTAAAAAGATTTGTGGTTATAAATACATATATCTTTCTTGTTTTGTATGAGTGCTTTAGAATATATCCCTAGATATGAAATTAGCACATCACAGATTAAGAACACATTAAAGATCTGGGCACCTGAGTGGCTCAGTCAGTTAAGCGTCTGACTTTGGCTCAGGTCATGATCTCATGGTTCATGAGTTCAAGCCCCACGTCAGACTTTGTGTTAACAGCTCAGAGCCTGGAGCCTGCTTCGGATTCTGTGTCTCCCTCTCTCTCTGCCCCTCTGCCACTCGTGCTCTATATCTCCCTGTCTCTCAAAAATAAACATTAAAAATAAAACAAACTCATTTTAAAGATCTTTGATATATACTGGTAAATGGATTTTTAAAAACTAATCTGATTGTCTCTGGTCTGAGACAATCTATTTTTATTTAAGTTTATGAGTCACATCTTGCATGTCCTGGTCATAGCTTCTAAGGAGCATGATAATTTCAATAAGAAAGAATCATGACTCACTTTCTGCCCTTATTCATTTGAATTGTGTTGTAGGATATCAGGAAGCTACCGACAATATCCTCGGCTGGACAGAGGTTTGCAAGGACCACATTATTGTTAAGGGGACAGCAATGGTACTGCATATACTGGACAAAGCAGTGGTAAGGATGCAAACAGGTCTGAGTTCTCATGGATGCAATATTTACTAATGATGTAACTGGTGCAAATTCTGGGAGATTTGGGACCCCCCCCTTTATAAAATGGAAATTCATCTTCGCTCATTGATTCCTTCATCCACTCAATCATTTATTCAAAAATATGTGTTAAGTTGCTTGTGTGTTCCAGGCACTATTGGAGGTGCTAGAAATGGAGTAGTAAACAAAACAGTGAAAAGTCTTGTACTCGTGGAGGTTACATTGCATTGGGAGCACTAGACAAAAATAATAATAATGATAATAATAAGGAAACAAGTAAGAAGTACAATGCCAGGAAGGAAAATTTGAGAGTGAAGAGATAACAAGGCCCAGGGTACTTTTATACACGGTGTTGAGAGAAGGTAGTTCTGAAGGGTAGGAGCTACTGAATGGGGTGAGGGAAGAAGGCTATAGACATATTCAGGGTATCTGATGTGCCCACCTCTAAAATTCCAGTTTTGTGGTTTGGATTGCTGATAGAAAAAACTCTTAGGAGTGGGGCACCTGGCTGGCTCAGTTGGTTAAGCATCCAACTCTTGGTTTTGGCTCAGGTCAAAACCTCAGGGTGGTGAGATCGAGCCCAGCATCAGGCTCCGTGCTGGGCATGGAACCTGCTTGAGATTCAGAAGCTCTTGGAGAAAAAACAATATTCACTCATGCCACAGGCCTTATGAGAGGCTCAACTTAACCGGTTGAATTTTCTCTCAAGACATTTATCCCTTTCTCTGCTGGTGTACCCCATTTCTGGAAAAGAAATGAAATGAGTTAAGTGGAAAAAGTCACTGAGAGTCCAGCTTATTCTCCTCAAAATATATCAGAAAATAAGATGGGATTCAATACCCAGACACAGAAGACAGGGTAGGGGGTGGGTCTAATGCCCAGGGGGTTCATCTGAATGGGGCTTGTTCACTGATGAGGATATGACCTAGAGTAAATGATCTCTCCTTCTGTAACCTCCACTTTTCATGGTGGCTGTGGAGATTGAGTAAAGTACTATGGTAAAAGATTGGTTGCTATTGTTACTGGTGCTATGAATACATTGGAGGAAGTCTGTATTTCTCACTTTAATGCCTCCTGAGTTCTTTTTTAGTCACGTAGAGAATAGGCTTTGAGGCCTTGGACACCGTCCAGAGACACCACCTTCTTTTACCTTTGAGAACACTCATTCACAGGGATGGCCATAGCCAGTAGAGGGCCTGAAGGTCTCCTTCTTCTTGCCAAAGCCACCAGAGACTGTCACATTCCTGAGCATCCCTTATCTTTTGCAATTATACCTTCCCTCGGCATTCCTACCTAACAACTTCCAAAATGGTAAATGCTTAATTCCTAGTTAAAACGCTGCAGTTTGCTCAAGCTGACAGCTTCACCCCTGCATATGGTTTCTGTCAGGATTCTTAAGAATTTCTTTCTCGCTGCCTTTTGATCCTAATTATGGCCAGCTGTAAACTAATTAACCTCTCCAGGTGTCCCCCGGGAGGTTAGAGTGCCCGGAAGCCAGGGCACCAGCAGCACTGCAGCTGGGAATAAATGATAACACAGCATATTGATTCACCAGGACTGCTAACCACATGGTAATTTCCTCGCAGTCTTCTTGCTGGCAGAGATAACAAAAGCAATCAAGAGAAAGGCTTTTGTGAGGGGTAAGGGCTTAAATGTTCTTATTGTTTTAACTTTGTTCCACAGTCTATTGTCTGTCCAGAGTCAGCTGCAAATGAATGAAGGAATTAATTGATAAATGAGTGAATGAATGAATCAATATGTGCAAGTGAAGAAAACAAGGCACAGCCATGGTATAAAATGAAGTAATCAACTCTAAGATACTGATTGGGTGTTGCCTGCCATGTTGCAAGGGTTTTGCTTGCTTCTGGGTGCTCGGTGATGAGTGGAGGGATATAAAGAGGTCAAGGATGAGCTGTAACCTGAAGGAATGTGGAATCTAATTGGTAGAATAAAGGAATCATTCCACTTCCAAACGTCCAAACTTATGTTTCAAGACTGTCTTTTTGTTTCATGCTTTTGTTTTTAATTGCTCTCTCTCTCTCTCTCTCTCTCTCTCTCTCTTTCAATCTCTGTGTGATCTCAGTCTGTGTCTCTCTGTATAATACACTATAATATATATTCATATAGATATATAGATGGATTCATTTTCTGTTTCTTTCTTTGTATTTCTCCCCTACCAACCATTTCTGGGAAAAAGCCATGTCTTTTGCAACACTGTATCTCCTGTGATTTTATTGGGATATGTTCCATACAAGGTACTTGATTTGTATCACTGATTAAAGAACAACAACAAAAAATTTCCTCTCCACTGAATACAAGATATGAGCGGAAATTTCAAGGTTATTAGAACGAGAAGTATCCTGGGACAAACTCCCAAAGAATAAGAGTCTAACTACATTTCCTTCTTTGTGGAAATATGAATATCATTTTTTGCCCTCCGTTTCCATGATATTTAAATGAAGTGTCCTTGTCCCTTGCCCATCTTGGAAGAATGAGGAAATTGGAAGGATGATTTAGAAAGTTTTTACCTCAGTGAGCCCCAGATTCCCTCAGTATCACTTAATCTTCCTGTCTGTACCTGAGACAGGTGCCAGCCCAGATGAGTGATATGAGTCCCATAAGATCCCTAGGCTACGTGGGAGATAAACTTGAATTGAATCTTCCCTGTAATAAATATTCAGATACTAGAACCTTGTGCAGTATGAGTTACATTTTAAAAAACAATGAGAATTTGTTGTCTTGCTTGGGTTGGGTATATTGGCTCTCTATTAGCTTGACTGGGCATATTATTTCAAAATAACTTCTCATATGCAAAGGTCATTAAGAAGACTTTAATCTTGTGATTCATTTTTATAAGGCTGGCATTTCAGACTCTCTCTCCTAGATATGTTCTTCTATAAAGTTGATATCACCAAATGCCTTAACTGTAGACAGTCCATGACTAATGGTCTAAAATGTCTATTATAATATAGAAAGAGGACTTTTATACATATATATATACAAATACATATATATCAAAGTAGATATTAAAGTATATAGATAATTTGTCATATATATTTTAAATGGGGGAGAGGGGCAGAGGGAGAAAGAGAGAATTTTTTTCCTTTTTTTTTTTTTTTTTTTTGGTGACACAGAGCCCAAAACGAGGTTCAAATCCACAAACCTAGAAATCATGACCTAAGCCAAAATCAAGAGTTGGACACTTAACTGATTTAGTCACCCAGGCACCCTGAGAGAGAGAGTGAGAGAGAATCTTAAGCAGGTTTCATGCTCAGCTCAGAGCCCAATGACGGGCTTGATCCCTTGAACCCACAACCCTGGGATCATGACCTGAGCCAAACTCAAAAGTCAGATGCTCAATCTAAGCCAACCAAGCATCCCTATCATATGTATTTTAAAGGAATGCAAACCACCTAGCAGAGTCAGTAATTCCTCATTATTCTTCAATGTTTATCTATCACTATTTAATCATTCTGGATCAGGATTCCTTTCCAGGCTGATTCTAATACATACTTTTCACTCTTAGCAGTTCCCCAGGAAACTAGGTTTGTCAAGAACACAGGTCTTCAGGATGTTACTAAATATATTGCAAAGCCAGGGATACCAAATCAGTTTAAGCCATGCTGGATTAAACAATTTAAACATATCTGTTTTCTGGCATACTATTGGATCTTTATTCTAATTATTAGTATTGCATAATCTCATAAAGGTTATGATTTCCAAACTTATTTGACCAATATTCTCTTCTCTCTTGGCATACCTGATAGCATTTATTGTTTTCAAAAAATGCTCTAAACTGGGAAAGTCTGTCCCAACTATCCCTATAGTGATCAGATGACATGAAGGTCTAATATTCCAATTGAAATTTACAAAATTTATTTTTGCAGCCTCCATTTGCTCTGACTAGTTAAGAAGATGATGGTGACACTCCTATTCATTGCCTTCTATACCATGAGAATGGTGGATTCTAATGTCACTCCCTGAGTCATGAAATACATCTTATTTAAATCTCTGGCAAGTCTTAGGAGAAACCTTCTGGCCTATTCCTTCCCTGCAACTTCACTAAACTATATAATTTCCCAGAGTTCCTGAGTTGTTTTCTCCTGCCCCTCCTCCCCCTCCCTCTCCCCCTCCCCCTCCTCCTCCTCCTTTCTCTTCTCTTTCATAAGAAGAAGAGTGAAGAAGACAGAGGAACAAGATATCCCCAACAGCAGCATCACCTCCATGTGCCTTTTAACCAATTGCTTTCACTTGGTAGTTTGCTAAAGGACTCCCAGCCCGATTTGCGTATATTGCCTCTGTTGACTCTCAGTACTACGTTGAGGATTTGATGTTTGATAAAACTTGCTTCCAGGTAGAAGCTACTTTTCACCTAAGGAGGCGGGAAACTAGTAAACTTCCAGGCTATATTTGACCTTTTCATGTTATAAATACAAAAACAAGAGCCAACGATGAACTAAATGTTTACTTTTTCTGCCATGAAAGATTATCTTCAAGCATTCTTTTCTTATATTTTGCAATCATGTGAGATGGGCTTTTCACGTTTTTTTGTTTTTTTGTTTTTGTTTTTTTTTTATCTTATATCTTATGCTACTGGAAGGAAAATGTACTTCTTAGTGATTGGATTAATATAAATGAATGTTTAATTATTTAAGAATAAGTATGGAAAGAGATCTTGGTTTTAAACATTAAATGTTGTTAATTAAATGTGCTTTTATTATTTGTAAGCATTTTACTAACATCCAGTGGTATAGAGAATTCTGTGAGTAAAATCCTCACAAGTATTGCTTTAATAGATAGATAGATAGATAGGTAGATATACCTATTTAATTAGCATGAATTCACATGCAAATTGTTTTTCAAGTTTGGTCCTTTTACTTGTCTTCCTAGGTTGGGTAACTATCCCCTTTGCTGTCCTTTTTATCTTATTAATTTGCTTAATAAACCCTTTTGTATATAAAATACTAAAATAAAGCTACAACTTTCCTAAAGTGTAATTTATTCTGATGCTCAGAAGTACACTATTTGTGTTGTGCTCATCTGAAAAGGATAGTTAAGTCTCTGATAAAATGGTGTCTGTAGATATTCCTCAAATTGAATACAAACAAAACTTGGATATAAGGACAAGAAACAAAGAAATTCAAGGACACATTGTAATTTTACTGAATTTGTATCAAATTTTACTTAACTTCGACTGAATTTTGCTGAGCATGCCTTGTGCGGGCAGAGGTCTCAAAAACTGTTTCTTTGACATCCCTGTGTTCATATGTCTTATCAAGTTGTGCTATAATTCATTGGGTTGCACATCTCTCTGATTCCAGTAGATTGGGCTGCTGGAAGATAGATCCAGATCAGAGGAGATTGTTAGCAAAGGTTTAAAAAAAAATGAGTAATTCTTTTAATTGGAACTTGGAACCAACATGTCCATATGAGTCCTCCAAATTTGTCATTACCAATAATAATAATAATAATAAATAAAATAAAATAAAATAAAATAAAATAAAATAAAATAAAATAAAATAAAAATTGGGCCAGAATCATGCTGTGGTTGAATTTTGTATATTTCATGCTATCAGTGACTTTCTCAAAGAAAATATCTTAGAAATAAGTGCTTACTTTTCCAAACACATGGAATATGTATCTGTAGGCAATATGTGTGTGTGTGTATAGATAGTTACATATGTAAGCATATTCTGTATTATTTAGTATTTATATATAATTATGCATATGTATATACTCAGTGTATTATGTATCTATTTCTATCTGTCATCTGTCTATTTATGTATCTATCCATCTATTATTAAGGAACTATTTTCAATTGAAATAGGGTATGAGGGATAAAAGGAAGTCAGAGGAGTAGCTGCAAGAGTAGCAAAGAGAATGAAAGAAATTCTCAAAACTAAAAACTTAAGAATTGTGCAAAGCTACTGAATTCCCATTTTCAAAAGGACTAGCTGAAAGACAATTTTCCTACATTAAATTTCTGGGAATAGTTAATACTTCAAAGATAAAACCCTCACTTGAGCCTCAAATGGACATAAAATCAGACTTCAATTTATTGCCACCAATTAAATTGAAAGAATCAAAATGTAAATGAGTAACATTTTTCAATGACCCGTATGTCAAAGCCAAAGCCAAAGACATATCTTCATACAAAATGACATTCTAGGGGTGCCTGGGTGGCTCAGTTAGTTAAGCGTCCAACTTCAGCTCAGGTCATGATCTCAGGGTCCTTGAGTTTGAGCCCCGTGTCCGGCTCTGTGCTGACAGCTCAGAGCCTGGAGCCTGCTTCAGATTCTGTGTCTCCCTCTCTCTCTGACCCTCCCCCATTCATGCTCTGTCTCTGTCTGTCTCAAAAATAAATAAAACATTAATTTTTTTAAAAAAAAATGACATTCTAGGGGCACCTGGGTGGCTCAGTCGGTTGAGGGTCCAACTTAGGCTCAGGTCATGATCTCACACTTGTGAGTTTGAGCCTCACATTGGGCTCTGTACTGACAGCTCAGAGCCTGGAGCCTACTTCAGGTTCTGTGTCTCTCTCTCTATGCCCGTTCCCCCAGTCATTTTCTCTCTCTCTCTCAAAATAAATAAAAAACATTTAAAAATTCTAAAAAAAATGAAAGAAAAAGACATTCTGACCAATTGACTCATTTTACTATGCTTCACGTAAATAGGGAGGAAACTCGAGATCTTGCTCAGTAAATATGACTTTATAGTACTGTGCCACCAGCCCATATCCAGACTAGTTGACTTTCACACTTCCTGTGTGACCAATAGGATTCTACAAGGCTTAGCTGAGCACACAAAAAGGATAAGGCTCAGTCCTTGAGCTACTTGAAACTGCAGAGATAATATAGCATGATGCAAAATCAAGCAAAAATATTTGCAAATCATATATCTTATAAGTGATTAATATCCATAAATACAGAGAACTCTTAAAACTCAACAACAAAAACACAAACAACCTAGTTCAAAAGTGGGCAAAGGACATGAATAGACATTTCTCCAAAGAAGATACATACAAATAGCCAATGGACACATGAAAAAATGCTCAACATCTGTAATCTCTAGGGAAACATAAATCAAAACTACAGTGAGATACCTCCTCACACCCATTAGGATGGTGAGGATGTAGAAACGGGGACCCTTGTGTACTGTTGATGGAAATGTAAATTGGTACAGCCTCTGTGGAAACAGTATGTCAGTTCCTCAAAAAATTAAAAAATAGAATTGTCATATGGTACAGGAATTCTACTTCTGGGTCTTTACCCAAAGAACTGAAAGTAGGGTCTCAAAGAGATATCTGTGCATCCATGTTCACAGCAGCATTATTTACAACAGCTAAAACATGGAAGCAACCCAGTGTCAGCCAAAGATGAATGGATAAGAAAAACGTGGTACATACACACAATAGCTTATTATACAGCCTTTTTTTTTTAAAGGAAAGATATTCTGACACATTCTACAACATGGATGAAACTTAAGGATATTAGGTTGAGTTAAATAAGACAGTTGCAGAAAAAAGACACATATTTTATGATTCCACATGTATGTGGGTCTTACAGTAGTCAAAATTGTAGAGAAAGAAAGCATAATTGTTGGTTGCCAGGGGCTAGGGAGAGAGGATGGGGAGTTAGTTTTTTTAATGGTTTATAGAGTTTCAGTTCTCCAAGATGAAAAGAGTTCTGTATATGGAAGTTGATGATGGTTGCACAACATTGTAAATGCATTTAATACCACCAAACTATGCTGTTTAAAATAGTTAAGGTGGTTTATGCATTGTGTATTTTACTGAAATAAAAAAAGGGCTGTTCCATAGCCATTATCAACCCAATAGTAAATGTTCAATGAATTTTAGTAATGATTATTAACACAGTATCTAGGGAGACTGGTTTTGTTGAACAAATAATTAGAATATGGACAAATATCTTTACATAAGCTAAGGAGCAAAGATATTAAATAGAATTCTAAGTATTTACTAACATGAGATACATATTAGCTATATCAATTAGTAAGTTCAAATTCAGCAAGAGCAGCACTTCTAAATTTAATGTGCACTTGGATCACTTAGGGTGTCCCTAGAATGCAGATTCTTACCTTGTAGGGGTCAGTAGGGTTTGGAATTCTGCATTTCAAACCAGTTCCTAGGGAACACCCATGCTGTTATTGCAGGCCCACACTGAACATCAGGATCCGGAGACACAGTCAAAGCAGAAAGAAGAAAGTGACTCTGAACTATTTGGAGAAAGATGTGCACAACCTGAGGCAACCAGGTACCCTTTCTTAGCCAAAATGGAAGACTGGAAAGGAGATGGAGAAGGACCATAGGCTAGAAAAATCTGGTTGGTCCAGGATAACTGTCATTTTTTATGGCTATAGACAGACAGCAGAGGTTAGCTTACCTTGGGCAGAGTGGATTATGATTCACTGTGTGGGTCTTCAACAAATTCTGAAACCAGAAGTGAACCCAGGTTTATGGTGTCTAGGGTTTATTTTTCTGAGGAAGGTGGCTCTTTCAAAAAAAATATATATACACTATATATATATAGTGTATATATATGCATACACAATATATATAGTATATTTTATATTTATAACATATAAAATTAGAATGATAAAAAACCAAATTTATAAACTTTAAAAGCTGTGTATCATGAATATAACTATATCAAAAAATAACATAATTCAAGGAGATTAAACCACATAAATCCTCAACAACTTAATTTTTAACCCACAGCCACTCCAGCAGCATAGGACACATGGAGAAGTGTAATGGAGAGAGAGTTGAAGTAGACAAATGGCAGTCATTTTAACCTTCTGTGGGTAATAGATCTTACTTTTGCAAATTTTATTGCATATATGGTCATGTTAACGCAGAGATAAGTAAAGAGTTTATGCAGATGAGGGTCTGGAAGCTGAAACTTCCTGGCTTAAAATGATAGAAGCTTCAGCTTGGGCTTCAGTATTTTCCCCTTCCCATATGTCCCCCAACCCAGGTGAAAACGTGGCCTGGAGGACAACTGAAAAAGCAGAGTGATAGCTCTGATGTTTGTGGCAGTCATGTAAATGACCAGAAGACATCTCTACAAGATCTGAATGGGAATGATTGGAGCAAAAAATTCACTGTGGATTGACTACTTAAAAGAGGACAGAGGGAAAGAGTGACAGACCAAAATGCAAGGTGAAGTGAGTTGGAGAAACCAGGAGAAGAGATGATAAGGTAATTCCCAGCATGGAGTTAAATTCCCTTGTTTTTGTTTTTTTGTGTTTTTTGTTTGTTTTGTTTTGTTTGTTTTGTTTTTTGGCTTTCTTTAAATGTGATTTTTTTTCTACTGACTTATTCTTTTTTAAGATTTTAGTTTTTTGAAAGTTCGTTTTGAGAGAGAAAGCATGAGCTGGGGAGGGGCAGAGAGAGAGGAGAGAGAGAATCCCAAGCAGGCTTTGCACTGTCAGTGCAGAGCCCAACACAAGGCTCTCATGAACCATGAGATCATGACTTGAGCGAAAATGAAGAGTTGGATGTCCAATGGACTGAGCCACCCAGGAGCACCTAAGATTTTATTTTTAAGTAATCTCTATACCTAATGTGGGGCTTGAGATCACAACCCCAAGGTCGAGAGTCACATGCTTGGGCACCTGGGTGGCTCAGTTGGTTGAGTGTCTGCCTTCAGCTCAGGTCATGATCTCACAGTTCCAGAGTGCAGCCCCATGTTGGCTCTGTGCTGACAGCTCGGAGCCTGGAGCCTGCTTTGGATTCTGTGTCTCCCTCTCTCTCCGTCCTGACCCCACTCATTCGTGCTCCCTCTCCCTCTGTCTCTCTCAAAAATAAATAAACATCAAAAAAAATTTTTAAAGAGTCATATGCTCTATCCACTGAGCCAGCCAAGAACCCCTCTACTGACTTACTTAATGATTGAATGGAATGAAGAAATTGCCAATATGACTATGAATTTTTAGCAAAAGCAGCTACTTCAACTATCATGAAAGCTATATGCCTACATATATCTCGGTACTTTTGCTTATTCTGTACTTATTTTACCCCTTATACGACAGCCTCTATCTTGAATATGGCTTAATGTGATATCCTTGCACAAAAGTTGTCAACTGTGTGTGTATGTGTGTGTGTGTGTCTGCGTGTACCTGTGTGTGTAAGAAAAGAACAAAGCATGAAATAAGTAGCCCTTCATGGTTTAGCTCAGTTTCTTGACTTCAGTGTAGACACACTGGTTTTGGTCATTTGTCATGAGTCATGTCATAAATAATTTGTTACCAATAATAGTTTAACTACCGAAGCTTAGGAATAATTTTTCTTTGAATGTGAGAGTTTATTCCCATTGTGATAGTATCATTCACTTTCATTTAAATATTATGCCTTTAATGAAGGAGAAAGAGTTGAATTTACCAAAACTGGGTAGATCATAGGAGCTAGTTGAGCACGTAAACATAATTCCTCATATGAGCTGTCACACAGAAGCAGAATGTCCCTGATCATTTTTCAGTAACTTAGTGGATTTAGAAACTGAGTTTAGGAAACCAACCTAAAGAGTTACAAGGAGATTTTTTTTTTAAATGGAAACTTACTATACAAAGGTTATCAATGTTTAAAGAACTGTCATATTTCAGTCCTTTACATCTCTTACTTTCTCAAGCTTTCAAAGGCAATCATCTCAAGTACCATTCCAGTCAGACCTCAGGTTGCTAGACGATGTCTCCAAGAGTCAGCAGAATCTGAGTTTCTTTCTTTGTGTCCCATCTCACTTCTGTTAACATTTTCTTAGGGAGTCAAGTGTTGATACTGTCAGACTTTATGGCATGCCTGTCTTGATGCTGATGAATAGGACAGGAAGGTTACACAGTCTACTTAAAAACCAACAAGCAAGAAGAGTGTTTGGATATGAATATCATATTAGGTCTTGCTTTTTTCTCAGCTTTTCTTATGGTTCCTTTGCTCCAAAGCACTGGTTATTTAATTCACTTTTGAAATGTTTACTCAACATGTGCAGTGTTTTTGAAGAATCTCTCCATAGATATTTAGTGAGAATCTTACTATAGGTCCTAAACTAGCTATTCAGTATTCATGGACAATAGTTAGCATGTTGACCAGAAGGAGTTTGCAGTCTAATGAGAGTGACAGGTACAGAACAGATAATTCTAATACAATATGGTAATAGCAATGCTTGTACTATCTGTAAGGTTTGATGTGAGCACAATGAAAATAAGTACTATCCAGAGGTGGAGAGCTCAGTGAGAACCTCCCAGAAGAGGTGACAGGAACTTAAATAGGCTAATATAGTTAGACAACAGGGAACAAGGAAGAAAGTGGCATAAAGTATAATTTGAGAGGTTGGTTGTGACAAGAACATCCCAGGCATATCAACCATGTAAGTGATGTTGGAATTTATTCAAGGGTGGTGTAAAGTTATTTCAAAAAAAATTTGGTAGAACAGTTAAGTGATTTGCTTCACAAACTTGATAATTTAACCCAGTTAGAATTATAATGCACTGGTCCAGAAGACAGGACATGAGGGGTTGGTTTATAGGTAGTTTATAGGTTGGTTTATAGGTAGTAGCCATAGTGTTGGTGAGGAATGGATATATTCTGTATAAATTTGGGCGACATGACCACAAGATTAGATACCAGATTGGATATGGAAGAAAGAAAACAATGAAAAATCAAGAAAGAATAGCAAAGTTAAGGCTTAGCTAAGATAATAATGATAATACTTCATGGTATGGGAGATGGTTGATAACAAGAAAGAATTCAGTTATTATATAATAAAGTCTGAGATGGCTGTTAGTCAACCAAATGAGGAAGATACAGTGGATTACTCATTATTCACGACAGTATGTCCAATCATCTTGCCACAAACACTGAATTCATGAATCCTGAACCCATCGCCCCTAGGGGAAATATATAGTTAGTTTCCTGCTAGGTGTTGTCATATTTTCATCAATGAATCAATATGTAACTTTGTTTTATATGTTTCTATTCAAAAGCACATCAGACTTTTCTTGTGTTAGAGAGCATGTCAATACTATTCCGGGGGGTGGGTCATTTTAAACAGTGAAATCACAAACAAAAATCATAAAAAAAATGTCAAAAACATGGCACTAAATATATTGCAAAAGGGAAACTTGTTTATAGTAAAAGGGCTGGAACAAGACAGAGCTTTGCTTTGTTTTGTTTGACCTCAATTGGAAATGTGTGTCCACGAACGACCACGAAAATGGTTCCAGTACTGATTAGGGGGTTACAAACATATTCTAATGAGTCAGTTAATTCATAAGCACAGATGCTACAAATAATGAAGATTATGATTCAAGTCTAGAGTTCAAAAGACTCTGGGAAGAAGATAAATCTTTGGGAGTCATCAAAAATGGTGTTGTATCTAATTCTAGGAATGGAAAAGATTACTTAGAAAAACTAGAAACAGGAATTCCCAATACCAAAATTGAAGGAACTCTAATATTAAACCTGAGAAAAGCCAACATTGAGATGCAGGTAGAGGAATGGAAGGTAGAGCCAACAAAGGGCATTAAAGTAGAGGGGGAAGGAAGAGAATGTAGTGCCATGGCAGCTTAGAGAAGAGGTTCTTATAAAATGAAAAGCACACTCCTGTGTCAAGTGCTGATAGATAGGAAGGCTAAACAATGAAGACAGAAGCTTGTGTACTGCTGACAGAGGTCTTGATGAGTAAGTGGTTAGTCCTGATAAACTTTTCAGTTGATTCCTGGTCTTATCTTCTGGAGGTGAATATTCCTGGAGCAAATAGCATGCTATTTTTGGCTGGTCCCATTTGAGTTGAGTTCAAGGATAAGAAAGTATTGCTGGTTTCGATGGGTTTATATGAGTTACTAGAGGATGCCTGTACTTTGGAAGTGCTCCTACAAAGTATGAATAATGTGGACAAGGGAAATGAAGTTGGACGTCCCCGAGAAAGTGGGAATTCAAGATCTGTATTCAGAATACAAGGGGAGACTCTGACAGGGAGAAGGGAGGAGCTCTTCTACCGTAAGAGGAAGGGCATTAAGAGCTCAGGTGGAAGTTCAAGAGGATAGTAGACTCTGGCTCCTGTGTTTCTGCTGAAGTCTCAGAGAATGAGGGGAAAAAGTCAATTGGGGAAAAAAAAGAAGGCAATCCTATCTTTTCCTACCTTTAGGAAGACGATGTTTAAATGGAATAAGTCAAGCTTCCTGGACTGCGAAACCAGGTGAATTCCCTTCTTTACTCTCTGTGTTCTGTTCTAGTTTCCTTGTGACCAACTCCTGCCTCAACCTACTCCACAGTTGTATGAAGATATTAAAGTAGATAAGACAGAGGATGCTCAAATATAAGGCTTTTACACATAATGGGTACTCAATAAAAGTCAGCTTCTATCCTTCATTGATTTGATTTGTTCTTTTCTAACATAAAGTGCTTCCTTCTTTCTTAACTCCCTTATCTTCTGGCCTCCTTCCTTCCTGTTACTTGTCAGCCCTCCTCCAAGGAGCAGAATAATTTTCTCACACTCCAGCCCAGCTCAGAGGATGGGATATTAATACTTGTAAAATCCACAATGGCAACCAACCCATCTGAAGCTCTAAAACTCTTGATTTTGTAGTTCCTGTTACTGTGCTCTGGTGGTTTTTCAGGACCTTCCCACTTCTTCCCTACAAGGTAGGTAGAAGAAGGAGACACAAGCTACTATGTCTGTGCCTTCCATGTACTGTGGGTTCTGTGCCAAACTCCACAAATACACCTCACTTTGCCAACCACCACTTTCTCCAGTATATTCCATCCTTCAAAATGTATGCTCATTCTAAAAAAGGTCTGTAACATATGTTGATATTTTTCAGACTTTACTGACCAATTTATGTCTAAGACACTCCTGGCAAATAGGAAATACAGCTTGCCCTAAGCTGGAATAGAAAAAGCTAAAGCAATTAGTCATTTATTTTAAATACATTTATAACTATGTTAGAGCATAAAAACCTTTGTACAAAGGAAATGTGATAATATAAGCAAGAACATTTCAGGATCAAATATTTATAGCAGCCAAGATATAGACAGAGCTTAGGAGAGTGGAAACACCCAGAGATAGGGGTAATGCACCTGTCCTGAGTCCTAGCTCTGA
The DNA here is from genome assembly GCF_018350195.1 of Panthera tigris. NCBI lineage: Eukaryota > Metazoa > Chordata > Mammalia > Carnivora > Felidae > Panthera > Panthera tigris. The sequence goes on along the minus strand of NC_056667.1, from coordinate 112,185,547 downwards.
CAGATACAGGCCACATAACCTTGGAGTAGTCACTGATGCTTTGTAATTCGCTTCTTATCTGGAAATTTGAAATAGAATATTTACTTAGCTAAGGATATTTTCCAGGTTTGGGGAGATCAAGAGCACATGTGATGTGTTCAGTAATGTTCAGAATCAGTAATGTTAATCAAATGGAAGCTATTGTCAGCTACAAAAGACCTAATTACTTAATTTCTAATTTAAAGGTTTACTTACTCTTAATATTTTTTTCTAACTAGGATAACATATCTGTAATATGGAAAAAATATAAAAACCTTGACTTGAAAATAGGACCTGCGTTTTAATCTCATACTTGCCAATTTACTAGGTGTAGATCTTTTCCAATTTATCAAGCCTCTCTGAGATCCGTTTTCTTCTCTGGGATGATTCTAACATCTATTATAGAAATATGTTTTGTGTTTTGTTATAATTTATAACTAAGAAAGATATTTCTGTTTTTTAACATTTATTTATTATTGAGAGACAGAGCATGAGCGGGGGAGGGGCAGAAAGAGGAGGAGACAGAGACTCTGAAGCAGGCTCCAGGCTCTGAGCTGTTAGCACAGAGCCCGATGGGGGGGCTTGAACCCATGAACCGTGAGATCACAACCTGAGCTGAAGTCAGACACTTAACGGACTGAGCCACCCAGGCAGCCCATAACAAAGATACTTCTAGCAGGGAAACTGGTACATTGAACTGTGCTTAAAAAATTGCCATTATTACCGAGAAGATAACTTTTCCTTCACCTTTCAGCAACTTACGTGAGATACTATAGGTGCCTGATAAAAGTAGAGAAGTTTTACCAGAAGATTTACAACAAAGGAGAAAGACAATCAACATTTTTCATGGCTCTTATTTGCCTGGCGCATAATAATTGCTTTCCGAATATTATTTCATTCTTTTATTTTGCAAAAAACTCCCAGAAAAGAGTGAGTGCTCTAATTTGACATATGGGAAACTAAGACCTGAAGAGAATACTTGCATTATGCAGAGATAAAGAAACACTGAATGGATGAGCAAAGATTATAATTCAAGTTTGTTGGGCATTAACAATCCATGCTTTTTCTAACATACTTCCCCCATTTCCTGGATGATAGAGATGCTCTTTATTATCTGCTCTCTATTATCTGGACCAGTCCACCACTGTACAGGAAGATAATTCCACAGTTTTAATTCCATCTGGCAATACAATGCCAGGTATTTCTTTGTAATAACATTAAAGACATTACTTATTAACACACTCAACAAATAATTAATGGGTACCTGTATATATTAGAACTTAATTTGCTTGTGAATAACAGAAAAGCTAACATTCAGTGGCTTAGATACAATGGGTCTATTCTTTTCAAGTAATAGAGAATCTTGAAGACAGCAGTCGTCACTTCCGCTGCAGCTTGGTCCAGGTAACTTACTTATGACATCCTCAGCGTGTTTTTTGACCACCACCTCATGATTGCAAGACAGATGCTAGACTTCTGAATGTTCCCTTAATGCTGAAGAAAAGGGAGAGAGAGGCAAAAGTCATGTGTCATGATTTCTGCATCAAGTAATGACAGAGTAGCTTATAGGAGACAGGTTGTTGGAATAAGAACAAATATAAAAAGGATAATTTTTAAAATAAACTTATTTTTAGAATAGTTTCATATTTCCAGAAACACTGTGAATATAGTATGGAAAGTTCTCAAATACCACGTTCCTCATCTCCTATTATTAATCACTTACTATTGCTAGAATTAATGAACCCTAATGATATCAGTACATGAATTTCATACTGTATTCAGATTTATTTACTTTTCCCTTATGTTTTTTTCTTCCCCACATTATATTTGGTTTCTATGTTTCCCAAGGTTCCTCTTGGCTATAACGGTGTACCACACTTCCTTGTTCTGAATGACCTTGACAGCATTGGGTGTTCTCATCAGGTATTTTGGAGAATGTCCTTCAGTTGAGATTTTGCTCTTTTTTTCTTATGATTATTTTGGGGCTGTGGTCTTTTTGAAGAAGACTATGGAGGTGAAATGCTACTCTCATCATCTCTTAGCAAGAGTACATACTGTACATGGCTTACCACTGTGGATGCCGACCTTCATCATCTGGGTGAAGCAGTATCTGTCCATCATGTACGTGTGTCAGGTATGCTCCAGCTCCCTGAGGGCAGCAAAACTACATAAATTATTTGGAATTCTTCTTCATGAGAAATGTCTCTTCCCTCCCATTTATTTATTCAATCATAAATTTATATCAGTATGGACTCATGGATTTTATTTTATACTTTGGGTTAGAATCTATTTTATTTTGTTGTTCATTTTTTTCCATGAAAATCTGGAGAAAAAACATTAGTATATCATTCTTGGTAATGGAAGCAGATAAAAAATGCTAATTATTTAGAAGATTTGAACAGCTAATGAACAAATTTGTCTAATTCACATATGTAGGATTTTGCAGCCAACAATGAAAGAATGCACATTATTTTCAAGAGTGTTTAGAAAATTTACTAGAATTGTCCTATAGAGTGGATAAAAAGCTAATTCCCAACAATTTCAAGAAACTGAAATAACCCAGTGTCTTCCCTGACCACAGTGTGAAATTAAGCTGTCATTAAAAAAATCAGATAACAACAAAAATTACTATTTTGAAATTAGATAAAATCTTTCCTAGTTGTTTAAAAAGTAGATTATCCTTTCTTTAAATGTAGGTTATAGGTAGTGATTTTCTTCCAAAGAGTTATTTCTGTAAAGTGTAGGGGTAGTAATTTTACAGTGGAAAAACCCAGGAAACACTACTTCTACCAGATGATCAAGGTCAATATCAGTATTTATAAATCATATTGATAGCATACACCCCTGATGTATCATGGAATGGCACTTTATCTCTGTGAACTTCCTCCAAAAAACAATAACCCTGCTGTAATTATGAGAAAAAAACACCAGAATTCAATAGAGGAACATCCTACAATATGCCTGACCAGTACTCCTCAAAACTATCAAGGTTATACAAAACAAGAAAGTCTGCCATTCAACTACTAACTAGGTCCGACCCAGCTTAGCTTCTGAGATCTGACGCAATCAGGTGCACACTGGGTGTTGTATGGAAACCAAATTGACAATCAATTATATTTAATAAAAAATAAAATAAATAAAATAAAAATAAATAAAAAAAAACAAGAAAGTCTGAGAAAGTCTGAGAAACTGTCCCACCCAAGAGAAATCTAAGGAGATATGATAATTAAATACAGTTTATTCTGGATGTACCTTGGAAGAGAAAGATCAGGTAAAAACTAAGGAAATCTAAAGAAAATATAGAATAGGTCAATAATTATGTATCAATATTAGTTCATTAATTGTACTATGATGTACCATAGTAAAGTAAGATGTTAATAATAGAGAACTGCATGTGTGTGTTGGGGGGGGGGGTGGGAACACAATATGAGAACTCTGTACCATCCAGTCAATTTTTCTGTAAATGTAACACTATTCTAAAATACAAAGTATATTTTTTTATAAAGTAGATAGCAGGAAATACTTTAACTGAATAAAAGTTGAGCTAAGATATAACAGAATTATTGGGATAAAGGTAAAAGTAAGTCAGAAGGCATTTCTAGCCTTAAATATATATGCTGCAAAAATGCAGGAAATTAATGGTAAATATCCCTCCAAAGACAATAGAAAACAAAATAAATCTTAAAAAATAGAAGAAAAGAAACAATCAAATAGAAATAAATAAGAAACACCAATTCAAAAGATAAACCAATAGTTTCAAAAGGTAGTCTTTGAAAAGTCTAATAAAAAGTATATTGTAAGTATGATAAGGATAAAAGAGAGAAATCACATTTTAATAATATTAAGAATGAAATGGAATATCGCTATAGATCCTAGAGCTGTAACTCTGAGGGCAAATTTTTAAAACTGCTATTTCAAAGAAAGTAGAAATTTGGATGCTATGAATTAATTCCTTTACAAATCACTTAACAAATTTGATGAAAGAAGAAGAAGAAATTCTGAAGAAGGACTCAGGAAATTGAAGTGGAAGTAAAATAACAGATAATTTCTCAAAAGAAAGCCAATACCAGAATAGCTAACGAAGAATGAACACAACCTTTGCACAAAGATCTTCAGAAATCCCTCGCCAAAAGAAAGAGGTGGGGGGGGGGTGCGGTGGATATTATCTGTGTAGGAAAGTTTCCTAGGAATGCCCACTCCCCTTATGATTCAATGCTCCCTCATTGCCAGTACCAGTGAAAGTGGTGGGACACCTACCTTTGTAAAGGAGGTATCTTTCTCAGGTTTGTGGCAGAAGAGGAAGGCAGAAATAGACGTCAGAGACACAAGAAGCATGAGAACAATTGACACACTGTTGTTGGTGTGAAGATGAAGAGGTCTTGTGAGAAAAAGCTGGGACAGGGGTTGAGAGAAGTGGTCTTACTAGCAGAAACAGATCCCTGGCTAACAGGCAGGGAAGAAGTGGGGGGATCTGAACTCTACAACATGCAACAGCCAGAATGAACTCAGTAGTAGGTTATTCTCCAGAGGCTACAGAAAAGAACACAGACAGCCCTGCCAACGTCTTGATGCTCAAGATGCCAACATCATGAGATCCTAAACAGAGATTCCAGTTGTGTTGTGTTCAGACTCTTGGCCCAATAAAACTGCAATCATAAATCTTTTTTTTAATGTTTATTTATTTATTTTGAGAGAATGTGAGTGGGGAGGGGCAGAGAGAGAGAGGGAAAGAGAAAATACCAAGCAGGCTCCATGCTCGGCATAAGCCCAGCATAGGACTGATCTCATGGCTATGAATGAGATCATGACCTGAGCCAAAATCGGGAGTCAGATGCTTAACCAACTGAGCCACCCAGGTGCCCCATATCTGTGTTGTTTTAAGCCATCAAGTTTGTGATAATTTTTATGCATAAGCAGAAAAATAGTACCTTGTCTAACTTATTTACTTAGTTCAGAATAATCTTGATTTCACACCCTGATAAAGACATTATAAGAACAGAAAAATAACATCTCTTATGACTAAAAAGTAAAATCCAAAACAAAATACTACCAAATCAATTTCAGTATATACTTAAAATAATCATATAACATGACAAAATTGGATTGATTCCAGGAATATAAATTGGTATACCATTCAATAATCAATGTAATTTAACATATTAACATAATACTGAAAAAACCAGGTAATAATCCTGATAAATGCTTATTATTGTAGCTTCTTTGCCGCGTTTTATTGAAGGTCCTAACTAGTCCAACAAGCCAACAAAGTTAAATGATGGTGTAAGAACTTCAACAATAGAAATGAAACTTGATTCATTCACATACATAATTATGTATACAGATGATTGAAAATGAATCTATGCTTAAGCTATTACAATTAATAAGTGAATTTGGCAAGGTTTCTGAAAAACATACATGTAAAATCCAATAGTTTTCTTTCCCTATATCAACAATAAAATAATAGAAAATGAAATGAAACATAAGATACCATTTATAAGAACATCTAAGATTTTAAATAAAAAAGAGTAGATCGAAAGGAGGTGTGAAAGACCCCAATACAAAGTATAAGACATTCTTGAGATAATTTTAAAAGATAAATTACACTCTGTTCATGTACTGGAAGACTTGACATTCTAACAGTGTCCAACCTACAACTGGTCTACACATTAATACCATCCTGATCAACATTTTAGCTGCTGTGTGTGTATATATGTGTATGAGTATAGGTGTGTGCTATAAATGGAAAAGCTAAATCAAAACATTCTTCTAAATCAAGTAAGATGAGATGATTTGCCCCTTTAGAAACAAAAATTATTACTTATGTATTTTAAGTAACAGATTATTCTATTGGCAAAAATTCAGACAAATAAATTAAAAGACCGGTATAGAGAATGCTGCGAAATCCCCGTGCATATGAGACCACTTGATCACTGCAATAGGACAGTAATATTCTTTTCAATAAATAGTGCTAACTCTTTTAAATACCAATATGGATAACAAATGTATTGATCTCTATTTCACCTAATCCTCCAAAACAAATTGTAAATGAATTAGAGATATTCATATGAAAAGTACAAAAATATATTTTCTATGAGGTAACATAGGAGCATATTTCATGACTTAGGCAAAGAAAAATATTCTAAAAAAAGAAAAAGCTTCTTAAGCAGATCAAAAGTACTCATTATTGGGGTGCCTGGGTGGCTCAGTCGGTTGAGAGTCCGACTTCGGCTCAGGTCATGATCTAGCGGTCTGTGAGTTCAAGCCCCGGGTCGGGCTCTGTGCTGACAGCTCAGAGCCTGGAGCCTGCTTAGGAGTTTCTGTCTCCCTCTCTCTCTGCCTCTCCCCCGCTCATGCTCTGTCTCTCTCTCTCTCTCTTTCTCTCTCTGTCAAAAATAAATTAAAAAAAAACATTAAAAAATTTTAAAAAGTACTCATTATTAACCAAAATATTGGTTATTAAAATTAATAGGAGATATCATCAAAAGATACCACTGAGAAAGTGAAAAGGTAGGCCATTGAGTAGGAGACTATATTTTCAGTACCTAAAACAGAATAGGTCTTATATACACAATTTAGAAATAGTTTTTAAATGAAAAAGGGGACAACTGCCTCCCCGAGGATGTAGCAGACACAATTTGTGTTTTGCCTTATTTCCACTATGTACTACCGGACCCTGGATACTCTACACACACACACACACACACACACACACACACACACACATGAAGACTCTAAAGGTTGAGAAAATAAAGCAAGCAGAGAATTAGGCTAGCTGGAGACGTCAGGACAGAAGATGACCAGATTGTGAGGTCCCTGGGTTTTCTTTTTATCTCAAATATCTCAAGCTTGCAGCAGAAGGAGCTGGCAATGTATGCAGAAAAAAAAAAAAAAAAAAAGAAGAAGAAAGAAAGAAACCTACTTTCTCTGTACAAAGGACCAGAAAAGTGGCAGCCTGGGGACACAGAAAACTTGTAGACAATAACTGTCCTACTCCAGCCAGAGGCCACAAAAAAATCCATGCTGCACTCCCATCAGCCAGCAAAGGCCAGGTGGGGAGCTGAGACTCCTCCCACCCTCCCAAGATTGCAAGAGATGCCCAACAAGCCACTTACTTTCCCTAGGGGAGGTGTCAGAGAAGACCCACGTTGGGAATGAAAAATTCTTCCTCTACTCTCAATGTCTTCCGATTGAACGAACAATTCAATTTACATGAGACAGATTAACAGAAGAAAAAAACCAAATTTTACTTCGTGTGCACAGTGGCCCATTAATGACATTGAGCCCTCAAAAACTGAGCAGGTAAGGCAGTTTTTATATTTTTTTAGACATAGAGACAATAAATGTGTGAAGAATTGACAGGATAAAGAAAATATATGTTTGGGAGTTTTATTTAGTGAGTAAACTTTATAAAATAATAATAATCGATATGCCAAAGTGGTACATTGGGGCAGCCTGCCCTTGGCCTCTACACCAACTATGGAGATGGGAGTTTCTTCCTCCCCAGGGAGTAATGAAGCTCCCAACATCTGTCCATCCTCACCCATGATGTCACTGGTACCATGCTGAGTCCAGGTGGGACCAGCTGGCAGTAACAAGATGACTCTACCCTCTCTTCCTAGGTAATGACACAGGAGGCCTAGAGGGGAGTGAAGAATTTCCCTACTTCTGAATGAATTAGTCCACATTCTTCTCTCACCAAAGTAGTGTCAGTGGAGCCCCTGGGAGGAAGCATTATGGGGCACCATCTCAGCTGCAGGGGTATCATGAGAGGCCCAGGAGAGCTTAAGGAATTCTAAATTCCACCCACATCTATAGAAACAAGATGTCATCTCCCCTTAACCTGCAGGAGCATTAGCACAGGAAGCCAGCTAAACAGAAGGTTTAACTAGATCCATTGGCTCATAGCAGACTGACCAAAGTGTCCATGTTTCAGTAGAAAGTCATCCATTATACCAAGGAACAGAGAGATCTCAAAATGAATGAGAAAAGACAACAGAGACCCACACTGAGGTGACAGAAATGTCAGAATTATCTGACAAAGATTTTAAAGTAGTAATAAAAATGGTTCAATGAACAACTGTATTCACCTTTGAGATAAATGAAAAAATATGGTCTCAGCAAAGAGGAGACATTAAGGAGACCCAAATGAAAATTTTAGAAGAGAAAAGGTAATAAACCAATAAAATGCTCAACGGATGGGCTCAACAGCAGAGGGGAGGGGATACCGGGGGTGTTCTATGAATTTGAGGATAGAAAAATAGTCATGATCCAATGTGAGCAACCCAGAGAAAATAGATTGAAAAACAAAAACAAAAACAAGTGAATAGAGCCTTGTGTACCTATATAACTGTAACCCAAGATCTAATATTCATGTCACTGAAATCCCTGAAGGTGAAGGGAAGGTGGGTAAGATTGTAAGCACTCACAGAAAAACAAAATGGCTGAAAACTTCCAAGTTTTCTCCAAATTTGGCAAAGGGCATACATTTACAGATTCAAGAAACTATATGAGCTCCAATCAGCAGGACCCCAAAGAAACCACACCAAGACATATCCGATCCAAGCTTCTAAAGGTAAAGACAAAGAAAAAACCTTAAAATCAGTGGAAGAAAAATGATACCTTACCTACAGAGCAAAATCCACTTAAATTATGGTGTTTTATTTTGTTTTTTTGTTTTTGCTTTTTTTTTTTTTCATCAGAAACTGTGGAAGCCAGAAGAAAGTGGCACAGGATTTTTCAAATGCTGAAAGAAAAGAACTGTCACCCATAATTCTGTACCCAAGTGAAAAATCTTGAATGACACTGTCTAACACCGGACACTCTCAGCTAAAAGAAAACTAAGGGCATTTGTGGACAGCAAACCCTACTCTAAAATAAGGATGAAAGGAAGTTCCATAAACAGAAAGGAAATGATGAAAGCAGGAAATGTGGAACATTAGGAAGAAAAAATAGAAAGTACAAAAATAAAATCTCTCTCTTTCTGTGTCTCCACAATATAGTTATCGTACTATAAATCACAAGTTGACTTTATTCAAATGCTATTATTATAACCCTCCATCCACGAGAACCTTTGTTGCTCTACATCTACTTCCTCTTTATTCTTTAAGAGATGTTAAGGGGAGCCTGGGTGGCTCAGTGGGATAAGCATCCGACTCCAGCTCAGGTCATGATCTCACAGTTCATGAGTTCAAGCCCCACATCAGGTTCTGTGCTGACAGCTCAGAGCCTGGAACCCACTTCAGATTCGTGTCTCTGTCTCTCTCTGCCCCTCCCCACTCACTCTCTGTCTCTCTGTCTCTGTCTCTCTCAAAAATAAACAAACATTAAAAAATTTAAAAAAAGATTTTAAAAAGTCGTTGTAAACTTAGAATTACATGAAAAATACCCAGTGGAATAAAAGTATCCAATACTTTGCTTTTTATATCAGTATAAGTGTTCTTGACAAATCATTACTTTAAGAAGGGATCTTTGTCATTTCTTGGTAATAGTATACTGGTTTCTGTCTCTTTTTCACACACACACACACACACACACACACACACACACACACAATTTAAATGGTCAGAGCATTTCAAGATTATGTATTCTTGTATTCTAATGTGTTATTTTATCCCCTGAGGATAAGAGCATCCGAGAGCACTGGGTCATTCCACCACACACCACAGAAGGGACTTTTGCAGATTAAATCTGTAAGTTACTCATGTCAAATAGAATTTGAGTTGGAGAGAGTGACTTTTATGGCAAATCTAAGTAAAAAGAATACTTACCACTTTGGGGGCCCTAAGTTATATTTGAATATTTTAGGCTGAGGAGAAAAGGCAAAAAGGTCAAAGAACTAAGAGTATTTGCTAAATCAATTGAACGTGTACACAGTGACCTGCTTCTCTCAAGGGGGTGATGGGCAGAAGGCTGCAACAGGTGCTCTTGAGCACAGCACAATTATTTTAAAACGCAGATAAACAGCTATAAGTAAAAATCAAATGTACGTCAATATTACAACAATATATTTGGCTGACATTTTCTGTTTTATTTTTTAATTCTAGAGAAACTGTGAGCCAATGGAGTATAATAAAGCAATCAGGCACATGCTTAATATAGGAGTTAAAAACCAAGCATTTATAAGTTTTATTGTCTTTTCTGTGAAAAGATCACACTTCAGGATGGTGCTAGAAAATAAGACAATTTGTAAGGACTAAGTTGAAATATGAGAGTTCTTTTTTTTAATATTTAATATTTAAATATTTAATATTTATTTATTTTGAGAAGGGATAGAGACAGTGCAAGCAGAGGAGGGTCAGAGAGAGAGAGAGATGGAGAGAGAGAATCCCAAGCCTGCTCTGTGCTGTCAACACAGAACCCAACTCAGGGCTCAATCTCACAAATTGTGACATCATGACCTGAGCCAAAACCAAGAGTTGGACGCTGAACCTACTGAGCCATCCAGACACCCTTTAAATAATCTTCTATTTAGGAAGTGTGCTTACTTGTTTGACAGCTCAGCTCACAAGTGTCTCTTGTAGTTTTTTGTCTCTCTCTCTGTCTCTGTCTCTCTCTGTCACACACATGGGCAACACAAACACAAACAAAATAAATATATATTCACATTCAAGACAATCTTCCTATGAAAGTTTAATGATTGTATTTTTTTAATTTATCTGAATGTCCTCAATTTTTGTAGAACACTTTAAAATTAATTTCCTTTGGAGAAATACCTGTGCAAGTATCTGGTGGAAGAGCCTGGCAAATTCTGGAAGGAAATGGATGTAAAATCATGAACAAATAGCCTACTAATGTTTACTTCATTACAGCATTCTGGTGACAGCAACATCTAATATTTTGTGTATGCACTAAGACCTTTTAAGGAAAAAGATGAGAAGAAAAAAAAAAGGAAGATCAGTCATGGAAAAGCCCACAAAGATGGGAAAAGAGGAAATTAACAAAAAATACACCCAGGTAGTATTAAGTGGGAACTACACACCTGGCTGGGAAAGCATGTGGCCAAAAAAATGGAGACTGAAACACAAAAGTTGTTCCTAATGGCTCAGATTGGACTTGACCACCTAAGCAGCCCTGAAGCAACATTTCACGTGTGATGGTCTAGAGGAAGGCAATGTGATTTGCTGTGTTTTTTTGTGTGACATTTTAATAGTATTTGTATATAAAATAGTATTCAATATGAAGGAAAACTTTGATATTGCTATTTTTAAGATGTTTCTACTTAAGTTTTTTTTTTTTTTTTTTAAGTTTAAGAGAGAGAGAGAGAACGAGAGGGAGAGAGCATGAGGGAGGGAGGGACAGAGAGAGAGAGAGAAAAGAGAATCCGAAGCAGTCTCCACACTGTCAGCACAGAGCCCTATCTGGGGCTCAAACCCTCGAACCAGGAGATCATGTCCTGAGCTGAAACCCAACGTCAGAAGCTTAACCAACTGAGCCACCCAGGAATCCCTCTACTTAAATTTTTTAACGTCAACTCTCTTTCTGTTTCTAATATTCTGTCCATTGATTCACTTAGATTTCCTAGTAGACAATTATACCATCTGAAAATAGGATATCTATAACTTTTAATTTTCAGTAAGTATATCCCATAATTATTTTTTTACTTCTTTGTATGCTGACTTACCAAAAGATGTTGCATCATGAAAGTAATAGCAGACATCAGTGTCTTCCTTTAATAAGAATGTTTTAAATATTTTATTACCAAGAATGTTCTCTTCTGTTGGACACTCTTTAACAGATTCAGAAAAGTCCCTTTTATTCATTGCTTGCTATGAATATTGAGTTTTGCTGCTTAGTTTGGAATTATGTATTATACTCTTGTATAGTTTGCTTAACTACTAATTTTATTATATTGAGGCAATAGTATTTTCCTATAACTTATTGATATAGTGGCTTCTGTTAATATTTTCCCTCTAATATTAAATAATCCTGTGATTCTGGGAAAAGTAGAACTGGCTTTCCAGGGACTTCTCTTACTATGCTCTCGTCTCAATTTGCCAAGGATTTTTTTTAGGAAATTTTACCTTCTTATTCACAATGATATTAATCCAGAGTTTTCTTGTATTTTCCTTTTCTACATTGGGAATCGGTACTACAGGAGCCTTGTAAATGACTTACTTAGCCAGGCCACTGTTCCTAGGCTATGAAACAGGATATGGAACATGGCATGTTATCTGTTTCTTAATGCCAAAGCAGAACATGCTGAGTAAAATGTACTGGGCAGGCTGGTATGCCTGTACATGCTTCTGTGTGTATAAAATAGAAGAACAAAACTATTGGGGCACCTGGGTGGCTGTCAGTTAAATGTCCGACTTTGGTTCAGGTCATGATCTCTCAGTTCTCATGGGTTCGAGTCCTGCTTCAGGCTCTGTGCTGACAGCTCAGAGTCTGGACCCTGCTTTGGATTCTGTGTCTCCCTCTCTCTCTGCCCCTCCCCCACTCTCTCTCTCTCTCTCAAAAATAAATAAACACTAAAAAGAAATTAAAATACAAGTACAAAACAGTCACTGAAATGTATTTTATCTGCCTCAGGGAAAAAAAAAGTTTTGTGACTCATCTAGGTTGTTTATTTTTCAGAAAATCAATTGTTACTCTAAGATTTTCAAAAATTGTGGCTTAAATATCATCCATTTTTTTCATAATTGGAGAAAGCATTTATATCTTTAATGTATCGCTCCTCTTTACTTGTAACATTTTAATTATGTCTTCTGTTTTTGTCTTTTTCTCAACTTGTAAGATATATAATCATGTCATATTATTAAATCTATTTCCCTCATCTGCTTTTTTTCTTTAAAAATTGGTATTCTTACCCTTTTAGTTGCTTTTATTATTTAAAGATAATAAAGCTTCTTGGATTGATGCTTAGTTCACCTTTTTTGTGGGGTTTTCTTGATTTTATTGAAAATATTTTAGGCAATCAATTTTCCCTGGTTATGTTTAATTTTATATGGAAGTATTTGTAGTTAGTATTTCTCATTGTTATTTATTTCAACATGATTTTTAGTGTCAGTCCACATTTTTTTTATTTAAGCCAGGAGTTCTTTAGGAGGATATCACAGAAGTTCTAGGTTACTGAGCAAAGGAGTTTTAAGGGTTCAATAACAATGGATGTTTAATCACATAAAATGAGTCAGAATGGAAAAGCAGTGGAGTTGATCTTTGACACAGTCAAGCTTTCCTACTCTGTGATAGTTTTTCTCCTGAGGTTCAGTTTTCTTTTATTACCTACAAAAATATAAACAGGTAGCTATTATCTTCATAATAATAAATGTGGCTTATTGGTTGCACAGGATTTAATTTATAAGAATTCTTAAAGGTGGGCATTATTTTGTCTGTTTTCATTTATGGGGAAAGACAGACACCACGCAGAGAATGGGGTGGCCCTCTTATGGTGATAGTTTCTAAAAGGGAATGATTTCTTAAGTTTCTTTTTGAGTGTGCAACCAAATCTCCATCTACATGTTGAAATTGTTTTAGTCTTGATAGGTAGGATTCATGCTCCTAAATACACAAGAGCTTTTCAGTCGCTGTCCTTCTGTTACCCAGATATGGCAACCCATTCCTCTCGTGTGCATTTACTTGATGGTGCCTTCGTTATGTCCTACAGCTGAAGAGCCTTCCGAGGTCAAGGCTGTTTGTGTCTGTGCAAAGCATGGAAAACCACTATATGCATGAGTTGTTCACCAAATATTTTGAAGATAATAGATAGTATTATGTTTTAAGACTTCTTTCTCCTTTTCCTTTCCTTTCCTTTCCTTTCCTTTTTCCTTTTTTAAAAGATTTTACTTTCAAGTAATCTCTACACCCAATGTAGGACTAGAACTCCCAACCCCGAGATCAAGAGTCACAGGTTCTAAGGACTGAGCCAGCCAGGTGCCCCTCCTTTCCTTTTTTAACCCAAGATTTCGAGTGAGAAAAATATAATTGGAGAAAAATTAGTTAGACTCAGCATGAGATTAGAATTACAGAGAGTCAGGGCCTGTGTCCTCAGGGAGATACTCAAGATGGGTGGTAAAAATGCATTGCAACTTCCCAGCAATGAAATAAAAGAGGAAAATTGACCAATTTTCAAGTGTTCCAGGGTCCTAGGATAAGATGAAATACACCATCCCTGGGACTAAGACTTGAGGAAATTCTCTGGGCAAACACATACTATATTAGATGCTTTTTTGGACAATTATCACAACTTTCGCACAATAATAAACGGAAGTCTATAGTTTTGACATGACCGTTTTATAATTTACATTAATGCAATACAGTGATTAAGACCATGGTTCCATGAATGGTTACTATCTTTTTCTTTCTTTTTCAACTTTTATCTTTTATTTCTAAATTAAAACAGCATAATTCTCAGTGATTAAATACTATTTGGTGCCTAGAAACTCTATTTTATTTGCTTTTACTTTTTTTCCAGGTATTTGATGGGAATTGTTATAAGCAGCTGTGAACCGTAACTAGAATTACTAATCAAATTAAAAATAATCCTCCCACAGACTCAAACTGGGCACTAATCAACTGAAATCAAATATGCATGCAATTGAACTAGATCACTACATGCTGGTAACTTTTTTTTTTCATTCTGGTAACATTTTGATATGAAAGAGGGCTCAGAGAATTGAATACTGTTATGAATTAGAGTAATTTTTAATCTAGTATTCACCACAAAGATTAGATGTCATGTATGCATGCCCAATCAAGATACTCTAAAGCGGTACAGTCCAATAAAAATAAAATGCAAGCCACATATTCCATTTAAAAAGTTTTTATCGTCATAAAAAAGTAAACTGAAGCATGCCTGGGTGCCTCAGTGGGTTGGGCATCTGACTCTTGATTTTGACTCAGGTCATTTAAAATCGT